>NC_133659.1:88326988-88669478 GCF_037893015.1 Macrotis lagotis
TAGAGCACCGGCCTTGGAGTCAGGAGTACCCGAGTTCAACTCCGGCCTCAGACACTTACTAATTACCTAGCTGTGTGACCTTGGGCAAGCCACTTAACCCTATTTTCCTTGCAAAAAAAAAACCCAAGAAAAACGTAAAAAAAGTTGTCTTAATAGTTTGCCATGTGGAGAATTTTAGATGGAGAGTTTTACAGAATTGACCTTATCAAAAATACAAGTTGGAGAATACAAAATAGCAGTTTGTCTCTAAAGCATAAAGGAATGGAAGAGTAATTTTGAGATAGGGGTGGCATCACTTTTTGGAGAGTCTTGAATATTAGGCTTAAGGATTTTGAACTTTATTTTCTAGATATTGTAGAACCATTAAGTGGAGGAAAAAGTGTAGGAAATGTCTTTAATTATACTAGTGTTTGAGAAGCGAAAAATATAAGACAATAGATATATACTTTTGAGCTGTTTTCATAAATAAGCAGTCTTTTACAATTTTTGTTAAAATTGTTTTTTTCTGAAAGGATTTCAATGTCATGACTTTTATTTGTCGATATAGATAAAAGACATAGGCATAAGACCATGAAGTAGTAGAATTTCCAAAAGTAATTTTCTGATTTAAATATGACAATAACATAGTGTAGCAGCCACTGAGAGATTTTTTAAGGTGGTGTAGATTGACTCTGAACTTTTATTTTCAGAAAGTCTAACTTTTGAATATTCTTAGACTAATCATTTGTCTTATAGCTTTCCTTTTTTTCTTAGTCATGTTTTTTAAAAAAAAAGTTGTTTGCATTCATATCTTCCACTTTCTCTTTTCACAATTACTTCTTGACCCCCTTCCACTCTGACTTTGTCTGCCCCCTCCAAAATTACCATTAATTTGATTGCCAATTATTATAGACTTCTCTTAATATTTATCCTTCTGAACCTTTCTGTAGCATTTGACACCATTGCCTATCTCCTTCTCTAGAATACCCTTTCCTTTTGGTGTTTTTGTAATACTGTTCTTACTTGATTTTCCACGATTCATGTGACCATTTCTTCTCAGTCTCCCTTACTGAATCATTAGCGTCCAGGCCATGTCCGCTAACTATGATTGTTTCCCAAGTCTTGCTCTGGCTCTGCTTTTCCTCTTCGCATTTTCTTGGTAAGCTGATTAGTTCATGTGAGTTTATCATCTCTGAAAAAAATCTTCCCAGTCTACTCATACATTTTAATTGTTCCCCTGGACTTCAGTTTCACATTACCAACTGTCTGTTGGATTCTTCAGATTAGATATGCTTTTGGTATATCTCAAACTCAACAGGTCCAAACAGAAGTTATTAATACCCCGTCTCCCTCCAGATCCACTTTTCTTCCAAACTTCTCCTTTTAGGCACCCTTAGAGCCTTATTCATTTCTTCAATTCCTTCATCTTGTATATCACTCATTTGTCAGGTCTCCCTTTCCACTCTTATGGCTATACCCTAGTTTTTAGGTTCACCTCTTGCCCTGGCCAATTGGAATATCTTAACTGTTTAAGCTTCTTTGAAGCTCTGTCCTCCACACTACTGCCAAACAGAATTACTAAAGCATAGCTTGGAGCACGTTACTTCCCTACTCAGTAAACTGCAGTGACTCCCTGTTAACGGACATTTAAGGCTTTTCATATCCTGGCTCTAACTTACCTTATCTTATTATAGATTGCCTCCCTTCCCACAACTTGCCTGCCAACTGTGCTTTCTCACTGTTCTCATGGGACATGCCATCTCCATTTTTATACCTTTTAATT
Organism: Macrotis lagotis; assembly: GCF_037893015.1. Lineage (NCBI taxonomy): Eukaryota > Metazoa > Chordata > Mammalia > Peramelemorphia > Peramelidae > Macrotis > Macrotis lagotis. Next base: position 88,328,751 of record NC_133659.1, read on the forward strand.
GGCTACCCCACATACCTAAAATGCTCTCCAATTTTTATTCAACTCCTTGAATCCCCAGTTCTTTCCATCTCAATTCACATTTACCTCTTTTATGAATCCTTTCCTTTTTTGATTCCCTAGGTGCTAGTGCTTTCCTCAGTGCCCTGATTGCCTTGTATGTATTTTATACAGATTTTGTACATTGCATTGTTGTGTGCTTCATGTTTCTCCTAATAGAAGGTACAATGCTTGAGGGTAAGGACTTTTGTATTTTTGTCTTTGTTTCACCAGTGCTAAAAACAGTTCCTGATACATAAGTGTATAATAAATGCTTGTTGATTAATTTACATTATTGACATGTGTATATTGTTTTTCTGGTTCTGCTTCTTTCTCCCCACATTTCTCTGAATTCCTTATATTCTTCTAATTCATTATTGTAGAACATTGATGCTATCATAAGTGTACCTAGCTATTCCCTATTAGTGTAGTGCTCACTTTATTTTCAATTCTTTTCTATTATGCAAATGTGTTGCTAAGAATATTTCTAGGTTAAATGATAATATAGTTATAAGATCATAGATCTAATACTTGGAGAAACCTTAGTCCAATCTCCCTCATTTTAGAAATGAGGAACTGAGACCCAGAAAAATTATGCCATTTGCCCATGGCCACACTGGGTTTTATCCTAGTTACTATGGCTTAAGAGCAGTGCTTTCTGAATTCTACTGCTTCAAAATATGTATTCCTGTTGATTATGGGTTCTTAATTGCAAGTTGTTTTTTTTTTTCAGACCAGTCAGATCAATACATAACTCCTACAAATGGTGTATTAGAGCAGCACTTTCTTATGGACTATTTCTATTTTCTGTTCTCCAGTTTGCTGTGTGTGAGGTCTACAGTTTAGAATAGTCTTTTGTATAGTTGTTGTAGTTCATCTTTTGAAATCCATTTGTTCTTAGCTATTGGGTAATATGTAATAATATGTAATAAATTTCTTAATGAAATTTACATATATATATACACATGTGTGTATAAATATATGTATTTATATGTGTATGTATGTGTGTATATATATGTGTGTGTGTGTGTATATATATATATATATATATATATATATATATAAATCTTGGCTAAACATTTTTAAGAGATCTGATAGCAGAATGTTTTGTGTTGGTAATTTTTTTGAGCATTTTTATTATAGTGATTAGATTTGTAATTCAGGTTGGAAGGAGTCCAGAAATGAATGGAAATCATGTAGTGGAGGCATCTGGTGTAAATGACTTCATTCTAGCATTTGCTTGTGAAAGAGAGAATATATATATATATATATATATATATATATATATAAAACTTGATAAGGGATGACAGATTCAAATTGTAATTACAGTGGTAACTCAGGTTTTGTCCTTTTCCTTGCTTCAACAAAAAGTAGCTTTAAATAGGGTGCTTGGGGTACAGATTTTATGGAAATCTATAATGCAGGAATTATATTCCTGATTAATTGTTCTCCTGGACTTATGCTGTATTTCATTATCATTGATGTTTTACCTAAGACTTTTATTTTGTGTGTTTAAAAATATCCTTAGAAGGGGTTCCTAAGTTTTCATCAGAGTGCCCTGGGGGTAGAGTGGGGGTGATGGAAGGAATTTTATGACAAAGAGGTTATGTTCTTTTTTAGTCCAGAAGGTACTACTGTATCCCAGTTCACTCTTTGTTTTATTAGAAAATATGTAGCATAATGTTCTAAGTAGCTGCCATTTTTGAAAGTTTGAAATAAGACTAAAAAAAGCATATAGTTACATAGAGAAGGAAGGTATTTATACTTGTTCAGAGACTTGTTTTCAAAATAACTATTTGGTAGTCTTAATAGTAACCTTTTGAAATGATATTATTTGTTATTTTATAGTGAGGGTAATATTTTGTCGTTAATTACTAATTTTTTGTCTCTTCCTAAAACACAAAATTTAAAATATCATAGGATAAAAATCTGGAAGATACCAGACATAAAATCTAGTCCAACTTTGTTAAGATAAGGAAATAAGAGCCAAAAGATTAAATGTCATGATATTTCATATAGTCACAGACAGATTCAGAGTTAACTGAGATAGAATAATCGGACCCTAAATCCAGTAAATGTTTTTTTTTTTCCATTTTTGGTGTAGTGGTTAAAGCACTGAACTTGAAGTCAGAAGGACAGGAGATCGAATCCAATACTTTACTAGCTGTGTGAACTTGGGCAAGTCATTTAACCCTGATTGCCTTGCATCCAGGGCCATCTCCAGTAGTCCTGATTCATATTCTGACCTTTGGGTCCAGATGGTACTGGAGGAGAAAGTTAGCATTGCCCCATCTCACTCAAATCCAATTCATGTGCTTGTCATGACATCATCTCCCTGATGTCATGGTCTTTTTCAAGAATGAAGGATAAATCTTGGTACAGTGATTATTCTCAAAGATTGAAAATATGGTAAATTTATGTGGTTATAGATCAGTAAATAGACTTCAAATATTCAAGAACTAAATATGTTACTAATTTTTTTTAAGATAATGGTTTTTTTTTTTTTAAATTAAAGGTAATAAATAGTCTTTGGTCTTTGTTGAAACTCCACAATTCTTTCTCTGGATACAGATGGTATTCTTCATCACAAGTACCCCAAAATTGTGCCTGATTGTTACACTGATGGGAATGAACAAGTCTGTTAAGGTTGATCATCTCTCCCATGTTGCTGTTAGGGTGTACAATGTTCTGGTTCTGCTCATCTCACTCAGCATCAGTTCATGCAAATCTCTGCAGGCTTCTGAATTTCCATCCCTTCTGGTTTCTAATAGAACAGTAGTGTTTCATAATGTACATATACCACAATTTGTTTAGCCATTCCCCAATTTATAGACAAAATATCCCTAATTCTAATTTAATTCATTTTATTTTTGTTAATGATAGCTATTTTTTTAATTTCTGAGAAATTATAATTTTATACGACTCATAACATTTATTTCTGAAAGAAGTTTGAAATTATTAAAGAAACTACAATTTTTTGAACGTACTCTTGTTCGTGTTACTCCTCTAGTTTGTCTACCCCTCACTCATTGTCTTATCTGTTCCAATTACATTGTTGTTGGAAAGACTACAGTTGCTTTACTGATTGGATCTTAAAATGTGGACTTCCCTTACATTTGGGTTTTTTTTGGGGGGGGTTCCTTTATGAATGCTTGAGTCAAACTATTATGTTAGGTTATAGCTCTTTTCAAAAAGGCACTGTAAATGTTTGGTTCTTGATTAGCAGTCAGCATGAGGTCACCTGCAAACAAGCATATAGAAAGCCTCTCCATTCATTGGGAATTTCTCTTTAACAATGATTCTGCTCTGCAGCACCTCAACCAATAGTTTTGGTGAGAATTCATCTCCTTGTTATATTTTTCAGATAATTATGATCTGAATTAAGATAAGGTTACCTTTATGCTGTCCTTCAAGGACTCTTAGAGTAGTTGCTATGAATAGGTGAATGGATTCTATTCAGAGAATTGGAAGAGAGTTTTTTAAGACATAAATTTTATTTTACCTAACCAGTTTTTTTTTTAAATTGACAGAAATAAACTCTTTGGAACCTTCTGTTTGCTATCATTTTGACTCAGTTGTCTGATGATAAAGATAGGGTTTGATGTTTTATATTGCTTGTGAAAACCTTCCTATTCCTTACTAATATTAAGTCCCATAATTTATATGTAGATGATCCTCAAAAAAAATCTTATGGGATATAAGAATATGAGTCATTAGATGTTTTTCAGTGTTGATAAGGTCAAGTTGTTTCCACACTTTGATGTCTCGCTTTGTGAATTGACTTTTCCCTGACAATTATGTTGTGTCCAGCATAGATTTTCTCTACTTGATCTTCTATGACTGCTTTTTCTGGCTTGGTTTTTTTTTTTAAAGTTCCATTTATGCCTCCATTTCTGTGATGTTGTAGTTCAAGAGTGATAGTTCTCCTGACTTTTGTGGTGAAGTTAGTTTGTTGTAGAAATTTTTTCATGTCTTCTTTCACTTAAAAAAAAAAAATATATATATATATATATATATATATATATATATATATATATATATATATATACTGTCTTCGTATTCTTTTTTTTATAGTTTTTTTTTTTTTTGCAGGGCAAATGGGGTTAAGTGGCTTACCCAAGGCCACACAGCTAGGTAATTATTACTTGTCTGAGGCTGGATTTGAACTCAGGTACTCCTAACTCCAGGGCCGGTGCTCTATCCACTGAGCCACCTAGCCGCCCGTCTTCATATTCTTTATCCTTAATTCTCACAAATGATTTTGCTTATTAGTCTTACAAAATTCTGTTTAAATTTGCCTTTGACTTGCTATTGGCAAGTAATTTAGGTTTTTCTTGACAAGAGCTGCTGTTGCTGCTGCTGCTGCTGCTTCTGCTTCTTCCTCTTCCTCTTTCTTATCTTCTTCCTTTTATATTCTCCTTATCATAGCAGTTATATTCATATTGGTTAAACTTAAATATGAAATTGTAAATTTATCTTTATATTCCTTATCCTTACAATCTTTTTTTCAATTTACTCGTTTGTTTGAATAGATTAGGACCTAGGTACTTAAAAAAATAAAATGTTGAGATGAAATGAAAATCTAAGATTAAAACACAAGTGCAAAATGTTTATGGGACTCCATCCCCTGACTCTAGACATTTTTTACAGGCTGTCTGTCCCCCTTCTGCCCCCTCCCCCCCATGATTTCTTATAAACAATAGTGTTCTGGGGCAGCTAGGTGGCACTGTGGATAGAGCACCGGCCCTGGAGTCAGGAGGACCTGAGTTAAAATGTGGCCTCAGACACTTAATAATTATCTAGCTGTGTGACCTTAGGCAAGTCACTTAGCCCCATTGCCTTGCAAAAACAAACAAAAAATAGTGTTCCATCATATTCATATACGACAATTTGTTCAATCATTCTCTAGTTGATAGGCATCCCCTCACTTTGCAATTCTTTGCCACTACAAACAGAGGTACTATGAAGATTTTTGTACATGTGGGTTTTTTTACCCTTTTTTTGTGATCTCTTTGGAATACAGACCTAGTAGTGTCATTGTTGGATCAAAGGGTATGCACAATTTTATTGTGCTTTGGGTACAATTCCAAATTACTCTCCAGAAAGGTTGGATAAATTCACAACGCAGTGGTTGGTGTCAAGGTATCTTCTTTCTTTGTAAAATAAATCAGTTAGGAAATAAGTGTGATTCAGTGTTTGATACTAACCTATTTCTTGGAGCTTTATTAGGTAATTTTTATTTTGTAATCAATTTAGAGGTTTTTTTCCCCATATGTAAAAAATCGGTTACCGTAATTTATGAGAAACAAGGGTCACATGTTTCATTTTGATATGCCAGATACTTACATTGATAGCAATTAGTTTATTTTATAGCATTTTAGAACTTTCATGATTACCTTAGGTAAGCAATAGCTTAATTTCAGTAGCAGTTTGGTTTGATAAAGTTAGAGAAATGTCAGTTCAGGTGTCTTACGTGGAATGAATAACATAACAAATAAAATAGAAAGTGCAAGTTTCCAGAAGCCTTTCCTGATCATCATTATTTCAAATGCCTTTCCTGTATTGATTTTCCCTATTTATCCTTCATGTAACTTATTAGTATATGATTGTTGTATATTATTTCTCTCTATAGATGGTGAGCTCCTTGAAGTCAGTGACTCTTCTTTTTTAAATTAATTTTTTTTGTATCCTCAATCCTTAACATAATGCCTAATACATAGTAAGTACATAACAAATGTTTATTTACTGAATAACTGACAGGAGGTATCTTATGGCATTAGAAAGAGTAACGAGGTTTTAATCCTGTATCTGCCATTAATAGTTCTGTGACCTTGAATAAATCATTTTACTTTGAACTGAAATATTTTCATGTATAAAATGAGAGGTGTACCCTAATAACAGCAACAACTTACATTAATATATTTTGGTTTGGGTTTTTTTTTTAGAAGGCAGGTGTTTGTTAACAACCTTGTGAGAATTGTTTTTAAAAACTGTGTTGTCTAGGATAATATCAAGAAAATTAGTAAATAGCAGAACTAGAAATTGAATTCAAGTGTTCTGAATCCAAATCTTTTCCTTTTAGAAAAAAACAATTTTTTATTCTGAAGTTAAGCACCAAAAAAAGGAAGCATTTCCATATAGAGAATAGGAACACAAAAATGGTACTCCTTTGCTTCTTAGATACTTTTTAGCTGCATATTTGAGATATTTGAAATTTAATGCCCCCTAAACCCTAACTTACAAAATTTCTTTGTTGTTTTAAAGGTGCTACTAATACCTAGTAGTGTCATTGTTGGATCAAAGGGTATACACAATTTTATTTGCACAATTTCTTTGTCTTTTTTTCTTTTTTTTAATTTATTTTTAATTCTCATTTTGTACAAATTTTTTTTTACATTAATAAAACATTCTTGTTTACAAGTAAACAGAATACCCCTCCTCCCCCATGAATATAGATAGACTTGCTTGGGCAAAAAAAGTAAAGGGGAGAGAAAAAAAATTAAAATAAAAAAAATAATAGTAACAATTGTAGGTATGGCCAGGTGGCACAATGGACGAAGCACCAGCCCTGGAGCCACAAGCACCCGAGTCCATATCCAGCCTCGTAAACCCAATAATCACCCAGCCATGTGACTGCAAGCCACCCGATCCCCACTGCCCTGCAAAAACCAAAAAGAAGAAAAAAAAAAGACCCAAAATAAAATAAAATAGTAATAATAGTAGGGGTGGTTGGGTGGCAGACAGAGCATTGGCCCTTGAGCCAGGAGCACCTGGGTCCAAATCTGGCCCCAGACACCCAAAGATCCCCCTGCTATGTGGCCCCAGGCAGGCCACCCAGCCCAATTTCTTTGTCTTTTAAAGGCACTACTATCCTTCCAGTATGTCACGTTCATAATCTCTATATTAGTCTTGACTCTCAACTCTCTTATCTATTCATTTTGTCAAAATCTTTCCCAAAGAAAGCTGACACCTTAGTACAGACCCTCACTTCTTCTCACACATCAATTAATAACATCGTCATTATTGGTTTCCCGGCCTTAGATTTCTCATCTCTCCAGTTAATTCTATAAATTGCTGCCAGGTGGTTTTCTTTATGTGTGGATCTGACCAGGTGACTGACTCACTCAACCAACCAATTCCAGTGACTTCTATTGCCCTAGAGTAAAATATGAAGTCTTCTGCTTATCTTTTAAAGCTGTATACAATCCGAATTCAGACCTAACTTTGCACCCTCACTGTTGCTCAGTCATTAAACATTTATGAAGAACTTTTTATGGAATATGAAAACCTTTTAATGCTGACTCTCTCTCTCTCTTGCATTCTTTAATCTAGCCAAACTGACCTTCTTTCAATTCTTCATCCAGGACAGCTCATTTCCCATTTCTTTTCCTTTGAACTGACTATTCCCCCCCATACCTGGAATGAACTCCTTCTGTCTACCTCTTCCTTTAAAATGCAACTCATTCTCTATATTGCACATAAAGGCCTTCCTGATTGTGTGTGTGTGTGGGGGGGGGGTGTATACTTACATATTTATTCGCTTTTAATTTATGCCATATGTTTTTAATTCCTTGTCTCCATTAACATGTAAGCTCTTTGTGAATACTTAGATCCCCAGAGTCAACTCAATGACTGGAAAAAAAAATTGGTATTTAATAAATACTTGCTGATTAATTAATTAATTTTCAGATTCTAAGAACAAAACCAGCCAACCACGTGGTTGTTTTTATTTAATTCACTCAATACCTTTTGAAGACATTAAAGATTCTGCAGCCTCCTTTGTTCCTTCTGCAATTAGAATGGCATTCTCATATCTGCTTCTCATTGCTTAAACAAATTGACCTTTATAGGTTTCTCTTGATTCTCATGTTTGTGTTTCATAATTCTTTCTCAGCTTTGATCTCTTATTGGAGATGCATGAAAGTCCTATATTCATTAAAAGAAAAAAAACGCTCATTTTTTTCCCCCTGTTAGATTATGCTCATTGTTGCAAGGTAGGGTATTTTTTTTTTATTGTGAACCTTTCTCTCTTGTATTGTATCCCACAATGAAAATTTGAAATATCATGTTAAAGTTGGTGGGACTTCTTTTTAAATTTTGATTTTCAAGAAGTCCCCCAATTTTCAGATGAGTTGCTCCATTTAAAGGCAGGAAAATTTACATGCCCTAGTTTCCTTACAAATCTGGGATCTAAAAGACTTGATGGAAAATGCCATCCACATCCAGAGGAAAAATTCTCAAGTCTGAATGTAGGCCAGAACATACTATTTTCACTCTTTAAATTTGTTTTCTTTTTTCTTTTTCTCATGCTTTTTTCCCTTTTACTTCTGATTCTTCTTTCGCAACATGACTATTATGAAACTATATTAACATCATTGATTATTCACATATATCAGATTTCTCTCTGACATAGGGAGAGGGGGGGAGCAGGGAAGGAAGTAGAAAAATGTGTGAACTCAAAAGCTTACAAAAAGCTGAATGTAGTTTACGTGTAATTGAAAAAATAAATTAATATTTTAAAAAAATTGTATAATGGAACTAAATAATGTGGTCCATTCCTATTGTTTGCCCTGCCGCTGAAGTTGAGGTTATTGGATTGTTGAAATTTTGGAGTTCTGAGCTGTAATAGGATTAAAACTTTAACAGCTGTTGTACTCAATCTGGCATCTGTATGGTAAAGTGTTGCCCACAATCTGCCTAAGAAGAGGATGAACAGGCCTAGGTCAGAAAAAGCAGGCCAAAGTTTCTGTTGCTCAGTGCTAGGATTGGGCCTTAGTGAACACTTTACTTCCAGCCTAGGTGAAATTAGGACACTCATCTCACAAAATGATTGAATGAATAAAAATAAGAGCATTCAAAAATTGCTTTTATTATTTTTTTCTTTCTTTTATTTTTTCTCATTTTGTACAATTTTTTTTACATTAATGAAATAACCCCCCCCCCACCATGAATATAGACTTGCTTGAGCGATAAAGTAAAGGGGAGAGAAAAATAAATAGTAATAATTGTAGGTATGGCCAGGTGGCACAATGGATGAAGCACCATCCCTGGAGCCACGAGCACCTGAGCCCACATCCAGCCCCGTAGACCCAACAAACATCCAGCCATGTGACCTGCAAGCCACCCGATCCCCACTGCCCTGCAAAAACCAAAAAGAAGGGAAAAGAAAGACCCAAAATAAAATAAAATAGTAATAATAGTAGGGGTGGCTAGGTGGTGGACAGAGCATTGGCCCTTGAGCCAGTAGCACCCGGGTCCAAATCTGGCCTCAGACACCCAAAGATCACCCTGCTTTGTGGTCCCAAGCAGGCCACCCAGCCCCATTTGCCCTGCACCCTCCCCCAAATAATAATAATAATAATAATAATAATAATAATAATAATAATAATAATAATAATGAATGTGCTTCAGTCTTTGTTCCAACACCAACAACTCTGTCATGGGTGGATCACATTTTTTTATGGTAAGTCCATCACAAAAGTTACTTACATATTTTTACACCATTGCCATTGCTGATCGCAACTCCCTCCTTTCGTATTTCTCCACTACCATGTACTATATTTCCTCTCTCCTTTCACTCTGACTCTGCTGTAGGGTCACTGAGTGGCGCAGCAGACAGATCCCTGGTCCTGGGGCCAAGAAGCCCTGAGCCCCCCTACCACACCTTAGGCCCAGAATCCACCTGGCCCTGTGGTCCCGGGCAGGCCTTCCAATCCCAGCCCCTTGCAAGAAGTAAAAAAGAAAATGTGTTGTATCTGACCACTCTCCCCCCATGATCCATCCTCTCCTCCTTTATTCACATCCCCACCCCTTCCCCCTGTCCCCCCCCTCTTACTCCAGATGTCTATACCCCATTGAGTATATATGCTGTTTCTCTCCTAGCCACCTCTGATGAGAGCAAAGGTTCCCTCATTCCCACTTGCCTCTCCCCTTCCATATTATTGCAATAGCTCATTGTAATAAAGAAAAATCTTACTATATGAAATATCTTGGCCTATTCCCCCTCTCCTTTTTCTTTCTCCCATTACATTTCCCTTTTTTTCCCTATTGATTCCATTTTTTTACACCATGTTTTATCTTCGAATTCAGCTTTCTCCTGTGCTTCAACTATAAAAGCTCCCTCTACCTGCTGTATTAACTGAGAAGGTTCGTATGAGTATTATCAGTGTCATTTTTCTATGCAGGAATACACACAGTTCATCATCATTAAGTCCCTCATATTTTCCCCTTCTCCTCCAATCACCATGCTTCACCTGAGTCCTGTATCTGAAGATCAAACCTTCTGTTCAGCTCTGGCCATTCCAACAGGAACATTTGAAATTCCACTGGTTCATTGGAAGTCCATCTTTTTCCCTGGAAGAGGACATTCAGCCTTGCTGGGTAGTTCATTCTTGGCTGCATTCTAAGCTCTTTTCCCTTCCGGTATATTGTATTCCAAGCCCTAAGAGCTTCCAATGTAGCTGCTGCTAAGTCCTGTGTGATCCTGACTGCAGCTCCACAATATTTGAATTGTGTCCTTTTGGCTGCTTGTAATATTTTCTCTTTGACTTGGGAGTTCTGGAACTTGGCTATAATATTCCTAGAGGTTGGTTTTTTGGGATCTCTTTCTTGGGGGGGGGGGTCTGTGGATTCTCTCCATTTCTATTTTGCCCTCTGTTTCTATAATATCAGGGCAATTTTCCTGTAGTAGTTCTTTGAAAATGATGTCAAGGGGCGGCTAGGTGGCGTAGTGGATAAAGCACCAGCCTTGGAGTCAGGAGTACCTGGGTTCAAATCTGGTCTCAGACACTTAATAATTGCCTAGCTGTGTGGCCTTGGGCAAGCCACTTAACCCCATTTGCCTTGCAAAAAAAAAAAAAAGAAAGAAAGAAAATGATGTCAAGGCTCTTTTCCTGATCATGACTTTCATATATTCTAATATAATTTTTAAATTATCTTAAGTCTGTTTTCCATATCAGTTGTTTTTTCAATGAGATATTTCACATTTTCTTCTAATTTTTCATTTTTTTGGTTTTGAAGTATTGATTCCTGATTTCTGGTAAATTCATCAATCTCCCTGAATTCTATTCTTTGTCTGAAGGATTTGTTCTCCTCAGAGAGTTTTCTTATCTCTTTTTCTATCTGGCCAGTTCTGCTTTTTAAAGCATTCTTCTTAATAACTTTTTGAACTGTTTTATCCATTTGACCTAAGCTGGTTTTTAGCATGCTATTTTCTTCAGCATTTTTTTGGATTTCCTTGACTAAGCTGCTGACTTCATTTTCATATTTTTCTATATGTCTCTCTTTTCCCAGTTTTTCTTCCAACTCCCTCATTTGATTTTCAAAGTCTTTTTTGAGCTCTGTCATAGCCTGAGCCCAATTTCTGTTTTTGTTGGAGTCTTTAGAGACAGGAGCTTGTGTTTCCTCATATTCAGACTGAGTATATTGATCCTTCTTGGGTTCGTAGCTAATGTATTTCTCAATGGTGTTCCTCTTATTTCTCTGCTTGCTCAGTTTCCCAGCCTGGGCCTGGTTTTGGGGTGCTTCCTGAGCTTTTGGGACACTCCCACAAGGGTCTCAGTGTGTGAGGCTCTGTCCTCCCTCCTGGTCTGTGAATGACCATAAGCGCCCCCCTCTGCCACGGGCCGAGGTCTGCTGAAAGACCAAGCTGCTTGCTTGTGTGCCCCGAGTGCTGGGCTCTACGTGCTCGCTCTGGTAGAGGTCCCCCACTGTTCCCCCACTTTGTGCCTGGTGCTCCCCACGGTGTAACTCAGGAGACTCCCTCGCTGCTGTGAGCTGGGGCTCCCAGCGCCCTGGGGCTGCCTCTGGGAGGCTGAAGTTCTTTGGCTCTGGTGGCCACCCCTCTGGCAGGCCACCCCTCTGACCCCAGGAAGCAGAGCCTTTCTGCTGTTTTCCAGGTTACCTTGAGTAGGAGAACTGCCTCACTGGGTCCCTTTGTGGGTTCTGTCTCTCTAAAGTTTAGTTAGAGTCCTTAGCTTATGAGTTTTATCAGAGAGCGCCTGACTCGATCCCTTCTTGCCGCCATCTTGGCTCCACCCCTCCAAAAAAAATGCTTTTAGAATAATTTTGAAGATTTGTTTTTGAGGGGCGGCTAGGTGGTGCAGCGGCTAAAGCACTGGCCCTGGAGTCAGGAGTACCTGGGTTCAAATCCGGTCTCAGACACTTAATAATTGCCTAGCTGTGTGGCCTTGGGCAAGTCACTTAACCCCATTTGCCTTGCAAAAAACCTTAAAAAAAAAAAAAGACTTGTTTTTGAAACCCATTGACTAAAAGGTTTGAAGTTTTTTAAAAAGTATTTGATTTAAAAAGAATCATGGTTTGCAGTGGACTACCCTATTTTCATATAGACCTTACCCTAGATAAGGTAAAACAATTTATTTTAAGACATGATTATATGTAGGAGTCTTCACAGAGGGACGTATTTATAATTTTAATAAATACTCTTGACTTAACTACTGGGTTATGAATAAATTAAATGCTCAGTTTTCCCTTTATCCATCAGTTCTTTGACACTTCATGCAGTCATTTAACATTTAACCTCTCCCTCCCATCAGATATTTTACTTCATCCACAAACAGTAACATAGAGAAAAGAGAAAAAGCAGAAATTCATAAGAAATAGAGAACTTTTCCTCCTACTTGACCCAGGAACAAGTAGAATTTGCTCTGCAACACTCATGTTGAATAATTGCAGGTCTGCAATTCTTTAGGTTCCAGTGGTAAATAATAGACAAATGTAGTCAGTTTAATATATCACTTTTTGATATTAAAATAGGTTAGCTTAGAGTATGGCAAAACCCTTTGACAGTAGGTATTGTTTGTTTTCTGTTTTTTGTATACATGGGGCCTAACACTTTGGAGACACTTAATAAATTCATTTTGATTAATTAATAAAAGACTTCATTTGTAGTTTGTCTTCAATTTTGAAGAAAGAAGCATGTATATTTTCTTGTTTTATGACTGATCTTCATCTCTATACATATGAAGATGTATGCTTTAATTACTTATTGATTTTATGTGATATACTTAATTCATGCAATTGAATATCAATATAAATCTCATTTTTAATATCTTTAAAATAGGATTCTCTTAGAGATGCTTTTTTTATTTTCCTTGTGACTAACCAATTTTAAGGTCAGTAGTTGACTTATCATCAATAAATTCTATTAAATGATGGAACATATTTATTACCAGTGCATACAAGTATGTCTATTCATACATAACAAACACACGTGTGTGCTCTCATACTTTGCTGTCATTCAATTGAGGCAGTAGCCTACCTTGATATGTTCTCCTCAGAAGTCTATGCACAGTAAGGAGATCACTCTTTGGATATATTATAGTAGAGATTTCTTTTGTATATCCATTTTCCTTGATAGCTTCTGAGACTTCTTCCATTGCTCAAATTCTCTTTTTCTTCAAATTGAATTTGACTCATTACTTATTCTTTATTCCATAAGTGTATAAATGATATTAATGCCTGGAATACATGTTGGGCTACAGAATAGTGTAGTTGAATAGTTATGGGAGGGAAACTACAGGATCAAAGGGGACAGTAAATCAGCAAATAGGAAAAGAACCTATAGTTTATGACATCAGAGACATTTTTAGCATAACAGCGTGTATTCTCAGTGTTACTTGTTTTAACTGTTACTCTCTTTGTGACACCATTGAAAATTGAAGGATTAATGGTAAGTTTAATATAAACTTAGATATTTGCTTTATTTTAATAAAAATATTTCTAAATGAAGCAATTCTGGATTTCCATTTAAGCATGTTTATAGTTTATTTAACAGACAATTTTGATGCTTGCCTAAATTTTTTTAGTATAGGATTTTCTATGTAATATTGCAGTTAAGGATTTTAAATTCCTTGTAGTTAAAGCATATTACCTTGTTTTAAATTATTTAAAATATTGAAACCAAACACTAGCTTCAAGGTTTTATTCCTAAAGTTAAATTCAGTAGAAAGCTGTTTTGTCTTGAACTTTTGTTTGAAGATTTTTAAATGTGATACATCGAAAGGATCTTTTCATTAGATAAGGTCATCTCACAGAATATTACATTATAGTTTCACTCTAATTTAATTTGATTGTTTAAAACACTCTTAATTGGATTAAATTGTTTAAAACATAAGAGCACATGTGTGCAGAATAATTTAATTTGTAAGTCTACTAAAATTGTTTTTTGTTTTGTATAGTTAGGTGATATTTGCTTTAAAATTTCATATAAATTTATGATCATAGCATAGCATAATCAATCAGTATTTAGCTTCTTTTGAAGTAATAAGCTTTAAATTCTAAATAGCAGCCTAATTTCTATGGCAGTTTGCTAATCTTGTTGATGGAAATGAATATGTTATTTGTATTTTAATTGCCACGTGAAACCAGGTATTATTTATTATTTTATAGTGTGTGATCGAAGTGGAAGACATAGGGAGAAAACACTAGCTCTAGAGTTAGTAGAACTGGATTTAAATCTTTCCTCTGTAACTTCTTGCTGTATAAATAATCTTGAACCTGTAGAAGCTACATTGGATGTCTTCTTAGTGTCCTTTTATCTTTCAGTCTCAAATATATTTTATGGCCAAGCTTCACCATAATATCATTCAGTTAGCATCATTGGACCATTTGGGGCAGTTATGATCAGAATTCACCCTTAACATGATTTGTTCTGATGTTTCCTTACCATCATATATTGCTTGTTGCATATGTATCAGCATTATATAATTAATTGTGTCTTCTAAAATTGTTCTTATTTTTGGGAGAATGGATAATTGCTATTAGATGACATAATCACCTTCACTTCAAATGAATTGTCTTAAATCATATATTTGAAAGTAAATGAGGCAGCATGGTGGCATAGTGGAGAAGAGAGATGAATTTAGAATCAAGTTGACTTTCAATACTAGCTGGGTGACCCTGGTCAAGGCACTTCACCTTTCTTAGCCTCAGTTTCCTCATCTGTAAAATGAAGATGATAATATTACCTGTGGTTACAGTGTTGTTATGATCAAAAAAGAAAAAAATAGTTCTTTGCAAAACTTAAAACTGTAAATAAATGCTCACTATTCTTATTTTTACTCCTTTCAAATTTTTACTCCTTTCAAACAACAATCACTGTTATTTTTACTAGTATTATTTCATAAAAGCATAAATGTAGAGCTAGAAGTCCATTCTTCACAAAATTGTCAAAGTGATTTTTTTTCCCTGAGTCTGACACTTCTCACCCAATTAAACTCCAATCCCATTGCTCCTGGGATCAATAAAAAAACTTTTAAGGTCTTTTATAACCTAGCCCCAACATAACTTCTCAACATTATTACTCATTACTCCCCAATAAATGATACAACATCTCCTGTCTTCATACCTTTGTAGTTTCCCGATGCCTAGAAGGTACTCCCACTTCACCTTTGCTTTTTTAGAAACTTGATTCTTTCAGGAAATTATATAACTGTCACCTTTTTCACAAATCCTTTCCTTATTCCCTTCCAGAATATACTTTCTGTTTATTTTTATGAACTATTTATCTACATATTTCTTCTCCCCCTAAAGACTAGAATTGTTTCATTTTTGCCTCTGACCCATAGGTCAGCCAGTGCTTGAGTGTGGTCATTGTATGGTGTATACTTAATGAAATTGATTGAAAGATTCAGTTTACTTCCTTCATTAGTTATGGAAACTGAAGTTAGAGGACTTGCCAAAAGTCCAGACAGGTAGCTCAGCCAGGATTCAAATCCAGGTCCTCTGGATCTAAACTTGCTACTCCTTCTATTATTTTACACTTCCTTATTCAGCACTTAAAATCTTTAGGTTACTGATGGTAGTTGTAAAATTCAGAACAACAATTGAAACAAATTCATACCCAAATATTTGTCTCATGTTAGCCACTTTCTGTTAGAACTGAAGTTTCTTTAGGGCTTCTGTGGCATATTACTCTCTGTTCCACACCACCCTTTCCCACTTTCCCCAAACCTAATCCCTTTTCTATAAGAAGAGGAGTTTATTACTGGAGCTAGAAGTTGGTTTTCTTTCTGCTACATGAATTCTATTGCCAGTTTATAGTGACACACAACTATGGCAGTTGATATGTTAAGTCTTAATAATACATTCTTTTGATGCTTAATTCCTTCCAGATACAACATCAAGAATCTTGGCTGACAAATACATAGGCAAGCTCAAATTTAAATCCTGATTAGACCCATAGTACTAGAATTGACTTTGAAGACTATTTTGTTCCAGAAACTTTGTTTTTTTTCCTTTGATTAAGGAATCTTTGGTTTAAGATTTGTTTTTCCATAATTATGAAAAATTGTTTTGTTGAATTCAGCAAACATTTATCAAGCTTCTATTTTCTAGTACATTGGTCCCAAATAGAGCAACAATTAGCTTGATTTTAGTTTATATTTATTGCTTGCTCTTTCATTAGTGTCTAAAAAGTTGAATGCTATGTGATGATTTTTTTTTTAAATCTTTGGAACTCAAAAGAGTCATTTAAAAAAAACTATTAACACCTATTATATAAGCAGGTGACTACCTAGAAAATTAATCCCTTTACAGCTTGCTCATTTGAAAATTCTCAAACTCTCCTCCAAAAGACATAAGATCTGGGTCATTTTTTCCATGTTTGACATTGTAATGATTTGAAATTTTTACCTTTTAAAAGAAGAGAAACTAAGTGAAGAAAATTGTGCATCTTCTTCCCTCCCTCCAGAAATAGATTGACAATTCTTTTATATTAAAAAACATAATCAGTTTTCCAGACATCAGGATACATGCAGGATTTCTGTTTGTAATAGGAATTTGAACATACAGTAAAATGATATTCATTGAAGTTATATGCTGAGGAGAATTTTTGAATTTGCCTTTGATGAACAGGTTTACTTAGTTTGAAGTGCAATATTTGTCATTTTGATGACATTCTATATCTTTCATTTTATATATATATATGTATATATATACATATATACATATATATATATATATAGAGAGAGAGAGAGAGAGAGAAACTTTTGTTTGTTATATAATAATTTTGGTCTTCGAAGGAAGTCTGTATCAGGATTAAATGTATAGTGATCATTATAAAATATGCTATATGACTTAAAAGTAGGGTACATAGATTTTGAGCAAAGACCAGATAGCAAATGTTAAAAAATACTTTGTTTCTAATGCAAAACTAATAAATGAAATTAACAAATTTTTTTCACACAAATTTGTCCAAGAAACAGTTAAGAATTAAAGTAGCAGAAAAGTGTTCATCAATTTTAAATGAAGATTGATATATTTATATACCAGAAATGATTTGAAGCAACTAGATATTGTTATGAAAATAACTCAGTTTCTTTGCATTTTCAGATTCATGACCAAAGGTAAACATTACTATGAATTCATTGTACTCGTGAAACTCAACAAAGCTTTTTGGCATTTCTTGTTTATACTTTTTTTTTATTAAAAACTTGGATAAAAGTGCATCATACACATTTTTTAGTACTAGAATCAAATGTTCATCAAACATTTGTACTGCCCCCCCCCCAAAAAAGGTCTTGTTTGAGGATGCAGAATGTCATCCACAAAATCAAAATTGTAGGGTTGTAGACTTGGCACTCTGACAACAGAAATAGTGCCATAAAATGATTAAGTATCAGCATGTGCACACCTGCTGTCAGGAAATGAGCTTCCCATATGCTGCACTTTGGCAGACATGCATCTTTAAAATGTATTGAATGAAACTGCTTCTGCACTCCTCATCCTTTTCAATAATACATCCCCATTCTTCTTTTTCCACTTTTTCTTACTTGGAACATGATGAATCTTTTAACATCAAATACAATTGATGCTAAAAGATGGCACTCTTTAGGTGAGTGGAGTAAGCAGATCTAGTTGAATGAATTAAGAAAGTAATGCTGTTAGTAATGATATGACATACTCAGAAGGAAATAAAATCTGTGCACGTAGTGCTGTTTAGCGATTTTGTTTTTGAACTTTAGCCTGAGACATATAGATGGTCACATTCTTTCATATGTCATATCAGAAAAATACTTCTCTGGTTTTTGTGAGCAGAGTTAAATTAAAATGGTTATTTCAGTAGTTTAAAATAGAAACTTGATATGAGACCTATGTTTTGAAACTTTTGATCTTTATAAATATTTTGTGGAATAATTCAACTAAGTTTCATTTCATGGAGTATAGCTTCAAAAATACTGTAGGGTAATAGAACAAAGAAAAATTTTTCTTAGTACAGTTTTAAGTTTTCTTAAAACAGGTTGTATATGTTTTTATTTACAGTAATTCTTTATAACAGAAAATTGAGGAATGAAGTGGATTTTGTGAATCAATCTTCATTTCTAAACTTTGTATGGAAAATAGAGTGAATTATATTTTATTGGCACATAAATTAGAATTTGTCCCAATGAAGTGTGCCTGTTCATTTTACTGCATATTAGCACATAGGAGGATTTTATGTAATTTGTTTCACAAATTCTCTTAGGATACCTTTTAGATTTTTTTTTAAATTTGTGTTTTTTGTTTGTTTTTGTCTTAAGAATTAAACTCTTCAGAAATTAAAAAAATATTTTTAATTCCATCCAGTGATAGGAATTAACTAAAAAGTGCTCCATGAAGCTCATCAGTTTTTACTCTACATGCTTTCCGCAATATTTACAGATTGCACATGGGATACAAATTGTCTTTTCTAGTGCAGTTTACGATGACGATACCTGCCTGCCTTTTCTTTTGCTGCATTGGCACAGGCGTTGTGCTTATTTTGTTGTAAGTGGTTCCAGTATTTTATCAGTTCACTAGGCTGGAACTGATGAGAGGTAATTAGGTGACTGTATTTACAGCTTGAGTAAGAAACTCGCCAGTGATTGAAGACAAATTCGTTGGGGGGGGGGACAGGATCAATTCTCAACTTGGCAAGACAGATCCCCACATATACATCTTCTAAATGCAAACGTCTGATGCTTAAAGAAACTTTAAAAATCTTTTCTGCTAAATCTCCAGAAAAAACATAACCAGTTCCAGAACAGAACACAGGGTAACGCTCACTTGGGTAGAGATCCGGTGGCATATACCATTTGCTGTCTTTGTTCCGATTGGGGGCATACCCTCTCATTAGGTAACCTGTGAAATAGTTATGCCTAGGAGGCAGGTCTGGCTTTAATAGCTTATGTATTAAATATTCAGTATTGACAAACATATCACTGTCAGTTTTCATAACATAAGGAATATGTGGACAGTAGGTTGCAACCCAGTTCATGCCCATTAGTGTCTTAATGGTCAGGTTGTAGTAAGTATCTAAATATTCCTGTTGAATAATATCATGATATTGTCTGCTTTCTTCCAGTATGGCTCGCTGAAGGTGGCCATTCAACTTAACATTTAAACCTAGTAAAAAAATGCGAGCTATTTGAATTCCAGGTGCCAGGCTTTCATTTCCCCAAGTTTGTCGAATAGCTCTTCTTGCTTCTGTTTGTCCAGGTTCTGCAGCTATAAGTAGTATTAGAAAAGGGCTTTTCTCTTGGCATTTTTCAGGTTCATTTATGATATATTTGAAATGATACAAATTTGGATGTCCAGCACCCTTTTCATTGTAAATACTTCCATTGGCACTGAGTGTATTCTCTAGGCCAGTTACTCCTTGTGGTGACAAGTCTGTGTTGTTGGCATTAGTAGCTGTCTGAGGCCTTAGAGTTTGAGGGACTGAATCCTTCCAAATGTTCCTTAGGGAGCTGTGGTTTGTCTCTCCCTTTGTAGATCGAAATCCTCGTATAGTGTAGGTTACAGGATTCTCTTTGAAGCCAGCTCTGCCTGGCAGCCAATCATGATGATTAAAAAAAAGAAACATAGCAAAAAGAAAGACAAGAGAGAGTAGACCAATGAGATGTGTACGAAACAAAGATCTCTTGGCATTCCACGTCATCTTTGCAAAGCAGCAATGTCGTCTCCTCCACTGAAGCATGTTGTAAATATCCAATAATGGGATATGGGATAATGGTAGAACAAAATGATGGTTCTGTCTTTTGAACCAGTGCTATTCTTTGGTAATCATTTTTAAATTGTTTCTGGTCTTAAGGGCTTTCCTCTTAAATAACTCTGTAAAAGTAAAAAAATATATTTCAAAATGGTCAGGGTTTTTAATTGTTAGGTTGATTGAGAATTATAGATTTAAGTAAACTTAATTTAAGGGATTTTTAATATCAAAAGAGAATTACAAAAACACTGAAATAATTTAATTTTTATGTTAAAATAGATTTATTATACAGTAAATGGCTGGAATGAAATATAACTGTCTTCAAACAACCATATCACTTAAAATGAACCAAAGCCACTGTTTAAGTAAATTTATTGTTCGATTATTTTCCTTTCCATTCATTTCCTATTGCCCACAAAAAACTCTGACATAGTTGACTTGTGACCCAAGTTAACAACTTAAACAGCTGTATCCACTTAGAAAGAGAATTATTCTCAATGTCCATTGAGAGGCCATTTGAAAAGTGCCTTGATAGCATATGGAACGTTTATTGGTATTAATTATAATTGATTTGACATACAGTGTATATACAGTATGGTGCACAGTCAGCTGCCTTTTTTTGTAAAATGGTCATGTATTAGTAGTGGGACAGACGGTACAAGGTTGATTATAACAGAGTTCACTTAGTCACAGTACACTGCTTGGCATGTTTCCATTGGCCCCTACTGTGTTCAGAAAGTCAGTGAGAAGATGCACCTGTCAAAATTAATTTTCAGGGTCTAGTAACCTCTGTGCTGAGATTTTTTTTTAGACTGTAATAAATGATGAATATTTTAACTACTTGAAAAGGCATACTCATAAACTTTAAAGTTCAGAAGGTTCTTTTAGTGATTACATAGTACTTAAAAATAAATGTTTATGGATTCATCATCTAACCAAAGCTCTCTTATTTTCTAGAGGAAACAGGCCCAAAGTTATAGCATAAGTTGTTCAGTTAAATAGCTAGTTAGTGGCAGGCCTAGTACTAGAAACCACTCCTCTCTACTCCTTCAATCCATTTTCCTTTCTATTATACCATATTGTCTTTTTAGGAGCATTTTGTTGCCTGGGTCTTTGTATTAATTTTGAAATGTAACATTTAATTATCATTTATTGTCTATGACTTTGCCAAAACAGATTCTTTTGCAGTTATAACTACATGAAAGAACTGAATAAAGAATTAATTTTAATCATTTGCTTAATATAAAGCCTAGGATGTGTCTACTATTCTAGTCATAGTTTTATATATAATTAATTGCAGAAGTTTAAAATTTAATGTTGCGTCTTTGTGTATTTGCACATGGAAAGCTAATTACAAGTTTCAGTCACAAATTCTATGTTTTTTTCAACTTAAGGGAATCAAGGTGGCAAGTTTATGATGGTGAATATTAAAAATTAACCATTTACCAAGATCAACCCATTTATTGCATAGTACAGATTTGTTTGTAATTTTCAATTTCTCCAGTTTATTTCTGGATCCAGGAATTCTGAGCAGAGAGGGAAAAAATAAGTAATCATAGCATGAGTTTCACTGATAATTTACAAAATATTTTTGCTAAATTTGTGATGTTCTTACTTTCAAGAACTTTTTAATTCAAGATTTCTGGTTGTAATTAATTGTGGATAACTTATAGGTAAATTTGTTAGTGTAAAATTGTGAACTATAAGATTTTGATTATATTAAATTCATGTTTAACCATTACTTTCACAAAGAGAAATGGACTGAAATAAAAACTTTGATGCGAAGTAGAAATTTTTAGTTAATTCGCTATTGAAAAGTTCATTTTAATCTACTGTCATTCATATGTAAACTTGATACTTGCATGGAGTATATGAATGAAATTAATTTGTGACTATCTTATTAATAGCCACTAGGGGGAGCAAGAAAATAGGAAATTCTAACCTTGATTTCTAAGGCATTACAATACTATACATACCATAGTATGTGATCTTTTCAAGTTTGAGTTTGCAGAGTGCTTTAGGTTTTATGGTAGTTTTCATGTTCAAAATTTTATTTTTACATTTTCAATTTAGTTGATATAAACAAAAGAATTGAACTTATTTGAAAATTTTAAGTCTAGATATTTTGTGTCATTTTTTTGGGGTGGTAATTTAAATTACATGACTTCATTACACTTTAAAGAAAATGCAAAGCTATCTTATTGATTCACCAGAAGTATTTCCTTAAGGTTAACACTTTAAAAGTTAGTGCTGAATTTTCTGATTTAGAATGTCTCTTCATTCAACTTGCAGACATTTGGCCAGCATGTATGCTAAGATGGGAAACTATACTTAACCATTTTAATTTGAAATTATTTCTTAAATTCCATTGTGGTATTTTGGGGTTTTTTAGGAGATAAACTTTTCTTTATATGTTTAACTATGAAATGGTCAAGGTAATTAAAATTTCAGAACCCCAAATTAATGATTTGTTAATTTGTTTATCAGACTAGATAACAGTTTATTAGATATGCTTTTGATATGCTTGTACTTAAAAAGCAGGTAAGACTAAGAACTACAGATCTTAAAGATAAGCTCTTTATGGAAATCACCTTCTATAACTTTGTAGTCAGAAACTGAATCTAAGTTTTATACTTGTAGAATATCATTAATTTTAAGTTACATACACATGCTAAATAGTAATCTATATCTGTGTGTGTGTGTGTGTGTGTGTGTGTGTGTGTGTGTGTGTGTGTTTAGGTCCTGGTCTGCTAAAACTTGTAGTTTATATGTGCCATATATTAATATTCCCCCTCTAAAAAAATGAAACAAACAGCTCTAAAATTGTGTATGGCTCTTTGAGATGCCCCATCAGAAGTTCTGAAGTGTTTCATACTTCTTTATGAAAAATTGTTTAAAGCTGCTCATTATGATAAAGAAAATTTATGATGAATGACATTTCATTTCTCCTTAAAATTTTCTCATTTTACATGTTCGAATTTTGGAGTAGATTAGGTACTATCGAACTGTCAAATAAAATCCGGCTTCTGCATTCTGCAATAGGGTGGTGGTATTGATTTAAACTTTGTTTTAAAAAGTATGTGGTGCTTGGTATATGGATTTTTTTATTTGTTATTTTAAAATTTTGTAAAATAGTAAATATTTCATTGTATTTTAATTTGTTCTTTAAAGAGTGTTGTTTATTCTTATATTGCACTTAAGCAGTGATTTATTTAAATACCCCAGCTTTGAAAAGAATTGTTTTTATTTCAAAATGTTTAGTTTGTAGTTTGTTAATGGAATTATATTGTTTATTTAACTGTCAGGATAATAGAATGTGAGACTCTATACTTTAAGTCCATATTTATGTTTACTTCCTGAGAATAATTCTTTATTAGAAGGAAAATTGATAGGATAATTGAGTTGATGATTAAATCATAAATATTAGTAATTGTTGTTATACCATTCCAAAAACCAATCAAAAACAAACTTAGAAGTTTAGTGAGCTTTTTAATCCTTACTCACATTGTCCATCTTTTGTTATTAGTTAAATGGGCACCCGATTTAACTACATTTTAGTGAATGTAAGAAAAGTTCACCATGTTGGATATTGCTAATTTTCTTGCAGATTTGAGAAATACATTTGGAATCTTTAATAGTAAATTGCCATTTTCACTCTAATGGAGACTTGATAAAATAGTTAATTGGATTTCGACATATTTGGTTCAGTACATACAATTGCACTAGTTTTATTACATTTTTAGCTTAGTCTGTAGCTTTTTAACTTTCTAATTCTTTATTTTGATTTATTGGTAAATTTTATAGAAAAATCACTTAGATTATGCATATTTCTTTAAATTTTGATATTGCAGTTTTTCTAGTAACCATAATATCAAGTGTGTTTTTCCAGTCAAGCATATTTAAGAGAGAGGGAAAAAATAGCTTTGTCAAGTCAAATTAATTGAATTGCATAATCTTAGTGTCTCTTTGTTCAGAGTTGCATTTTAACCATTAATAGGAAAATGTGCAATTTATTGTGATGCCATGTTGTAGGTTACTTCCATCTTATAGTGAAGATTCTTCTTTGGCATCTTTAGCTCAATAGTACTCATAAACTATGTCTGGTAACTAATAAGGCTAGTATATGAGACTACTGTTTCTTTTTCATTTACAGTAGAGGTAATAGGAAAAACATTTACAAATTTAGATTTGACTACAATTAAAATGACATTTGTATATTTTAAAAGAAGTAAAGGAAAAAACATCTTACAGTACTACAGTTTGAAGCTACTTGGTATAATTTGTCTACGTGGCATAGATTGATGATTTAATGATAGGGTTATAGAGCCATTTTTACCACTGCTTTAATTTTCTTGAGATAATGATTCAGGATGAATTGAACTGATAAAGAATTGCCTTACTGTATCCCATTCTCTTCCCCCACATTGGAGATTTTTTTAAAAGTTTAATTTTCCAATGAATTCTGTAAGTACATCTGTGTTAGTATTTTCTGTTTCTTTCCCCTTATACTTATGTACTACAAAATGATTATAAATGCATACTTATCTGAACAAAACAATGTTATATTCTTCTCCAAAATAATGGAAAACTAAAAATGTATATATTAGAAATCCTTTATCTGTTTAATACAGTAATTTCCAGAACTCAATGCTAGGCATGCTCAGTGCTCTGTACCTCTAGGGTTGTAAAGGTAACACAATCAAATGAATATCACACACAAGGTTTTGACATACCTTCCTTGGTCAAGCCATTTATGGTGAGAGGATTATGCTCACTGAAAATACTTTTGGCACGCCATCACTTCAGCAAAAAAGATGCTATCGAACATGCGCACATCCCCCAACAGTCTGCTTCCTGCGATTGCTTTTCACAGGATCCAATCTGTCCATCTGTCTGCTTGTCTCCGAGTTACCTTCCTTGTTCATATGTGTGTTGGTCTTCTGAGGTGTTTTTGTTTTTTTCTTTTTCCTTTTAAATTTTAAACAAAAGAGCTTTAGTTGTCCGGTCTGTTTGGAACACTTTTGTCTGCCCCCCACAATTGATGCATTGAAGCTTTTTTACATCTCGTATTTTCCTTGTCGGACAATGCAGTGCTGTATTCTCTTCTCAGTATCCATATTTTTAGTGCTGAACTGCAATGTGAAGCAGCTAGAGCTAGAATGTTGTACTGGTCCGGTTGTATTGAAAAATAATAGGATTTACCTCTCTTCTTTCATTGTTGCCAAGCAGCTGCAGGAAGGATTTTGAGCAGTTTTACTGAGGTTTTGCTCTATAAAATGAAATCCATGGTTCCTTAGCTGCTGCACGAGCAGGCAGCAGTTTAAATGTGGGCTTTGACAGATGCTGTCTTCTGACAGAGCAGAATTTAACGTCACTGCTTGGCTGAATCCCACGTGATTGTTTGCATTCATTTTGACTAAAATCCCAAGGCAGGGAGGAGGCTTGGAGGTTTTACTTCTATTTGATAAACGATCCATATTCAGTATAAGTGTAGTGATGAGTGAATAATATGAAATTGGAATGATTATGAATACATGGTTTATGAATTTTTTTATAATCTCATTTTTTTCTTTTTTTCTAAACTGGGTTTCTAAATGCTTTTAATGTTAGACATTAGTTTTCATATTCCTAACACACTTCTGCAGTGCGTAAGAAGTAAAAGCTTTTTTATGTAACTTAGTTTGGTTTAACCCTTAAAATGCCAGCCTTTCACTTTGTTACTTCAATATTCTTTCTTCATTCCCAGAATTTTTTCATTTGCTGTTTCCTGCCTGAGACCATTCACTTTTCTTTTCTAAAGCTTTACAGTTGTTGCCTTTTTTTCCTGAAGTTGATCTAAATCCATTAATTTTAATTTCTTATATCAGGGCATTAGGAAATCTGTTTTCAAATTTGAAAATTGTCATTGTTTTACCTCCTGGTTTTCTAGTATACCTGAGGATAATTCTTTATTGTTTTCATATTTAATGTCAAATTTTAAAATTTTTATATTTGGAAGAAGATGCTTTATGGGAGATAATGAGGTTTTACTAATTTTATTTACATATCTTAACTTCATAATGGCTGTCTTATTTTCTTGCAAGTTTTAATAGCCTTAGATAGTAACTTATTTTTCCCCTTCCTCCTCTTTTGAGAACCTCAGGAGAAAAATGACTTTGTAATAGCTTTTATTTTCAGTTTTAGCTCTAAGGGTCTGGAACAGTCCCAAAATATGTGCTAGGAACATCTTCTTCCTTAAATTGCTATGGAGTAGCTTATCTCCTTAAGTGCATTGATAGACTGTATCTGCAACTTGATCTATTTGTAATGTCATTTAGAGTTCTTAGTTTATATATGTATAGATTCATATTATATCTATATTAGAGATTTTTAGAACAGAAAGAAAACTTTAGAGATACCTAGGGAGAAGGAAACTGAAATTGAGATATTAAATGATTTGCCCAAAGTCACGTAGTATCCATTTGAACCATATCTTCTAACTTCAGCTACATCTACAAGATAAAACTGAGGAACTTAGTAATACTCAGGGTACTTCCCAAAAATAACTGGTTCTCCAAAAGTGATGATTAGTGAGGAAAACATTAATTATAGTATTTACCTCTGTAGAACTTACACTTGAGTTTAATTCACTTAGTTCCAGAAAATGAGTTCTTTCTTACTGGGAATTATTGATACAGCCTTAGATTTTGTCATATATATATGTATATTTGTGTATACATAGATATTATTCTATACACACTTATTAGCCTGTTTAGAGCTTTCAGTTTTAAGAGACAGTATAGTAAATTAAGAGTATAGAAGCAGTATAAACTCAGAAACACAAGAATATTGTTTGTAAATGATGTTTCTTTATATATGAAGTGGTGATTTAAAAAAAAATAACCATAGGAAGAGTTATTAAATGGATTGAATGAAGCTGCCAAATCCTTTTGTTAATAATTTAAAAAATAATAATTATCATCTATATCATGCTTTATGGTTTACAAAGAATTTTACATAATCTCTTTTGATATTCACAACAGTTTGGAAGGTAGGTGCTAAGAGAGATGAAGTAATGCAAATTTATTAGTTTAAATTATGATTTGAATTCAAGTCTTCTTAACACCAAGTCTAGCTCTCTATTCACTGTGCTGTCTAGCTGCCATCTATTATAGTCATTCATTTCATTTCAATTTCATTCTCCATAAAAACCTTTTTGAAGCTTCCAGGAAGAAAAATATATTCTTGGGGGGGGTTGGGGGGGTGGGGCAATGGACTTGGCCAAAGTCACACAGCTGGTAAGTATCAAGTGTCTGAGGCTGGATTTAAACTCAGATTCTCCTCTTCCCTTTTATAAAGGTACTAAGGATAGTAATAATAGTTCAAATTTATTTAGCACTTACTGTATGCCAGACAGGTGTTGTGTTTTGCACTCTACAGTCAGTCTCCTATTTGAACCTCATAACCACCTAGGGAATAGGTTTTTATTATCTACATTTTACAGAAGAGAAACTGGGGCAAACAGAAGGGAAATGATAGCCCAGGGTCTCATTGGTGGTAAGAATCTGAGATCTGAAAGTTCAGGACCAGCACTTTTTCCACTGTGCCATTTACTTACAAAATGAGTTATTTTCTCAAAACTTTTAATAAGCATTTCATGTATGAATAATATTATGCTAAGTATTTTGACTATTATGTGATCATATGGGTGTTGTGACTTTCTGTGCATGACATTCTTTTTTCTTCCACCTCTGGGCCTGGGAGCTCTTATGTGACCCATGATGGGTACATCTTCTCTCCTTTCTGTTTCTTGGAATTTCTAGGTCTCTTTAGAACTCTAGTTGCCACTTGTACACCCTTACCTGTCTCCCAGTCACTTTGCATTTACTTTGTATATATTTTATACTCTTGTTTTACTATTGTAGAATGTAAGCTTCTTGAGGACAAATACTCTTCATTTTTTAACTTTGACTAGGTGGGTTTATTTATAATATGTTGTTTTTCTGGAAAATGATATTGGTCTGAGTAATATTTTCTGGCATATGCCCGTAATCTAGGTTTTTTACATGTTAAAAAAAGCTTTTTGGGGGGCAGCTAGGTGGTGTAGTGGATAGAGCACCAGCCTTGGAGTCAGGAGTACCTGGGTTCAAATCCAACCTCAGACACTTAATAATTACCTAGCTGTGTGGCCTTGAGCAAGACACCCCATTGCCTTGCAAAAACCTTAAAAAAAAATGAAGAACAAACATTATGCATATCATGCAATACAAATGTAAAGACTAAAGATTTGGAGGGGGGGAATAAAATTGTGAAACTCAAAACCTTGAAAAAAAATGATTGATAGAAACTACCATTATATATAATTGAAAAATAAATAAAATATTTATATAATAAAATTTCTAAAAAAAAGCTTTTTTGACAATAAATATTTAAATTGTTATTTTGTATAGCCCTTGCTCTATCAGAGGTAGCAGTTCTGAAAGTAAGATATTACTAATCTGTAGAGTTTCTCTTGTTTCTGTTGACACTGTTTTGGAAATGTGATGACTCAGTTGTTGAGTAGTTTCTATTTTTTAATGCTTTAAGCCAGTAAGTTGTGATAGTATAATAATTAATAATATTAATTAATAATGAATAATAATTTGTAAGTTATTTTAATTGAACATTTTAAATGCATCATTGTTAACAGTGCAGCTATTTTCTTCACTTAATTGTATATAGATATAACAAATAGAAATACAAAAATTTTTCTTTTGAATAGATTTTATCATTTGAGATTTAATTCATATAATTTTAAATTTTATTTTCCGAGTAAATGGTTAATCTTTTCATTTTTATAAGGAAATTAGTTTGTGTTACTTGTGTATTTATGCACATACATAGACATATTTATGACTTTTTAGTATTTTTATTTGAGAAAAGGTTAATGCTTTGTGATTATTTTAGCTTTGTATTCACTTAGATAGTTTATAGATTAGCTCAATAATCAGTGGAGCGATCAGTATATTGGCAATCTCAAAATGACCACATGTGTCAGTGTTGTCTGCCTTATTTTCCTGCTGAGATTTTCATTGTTGCTCAGAAGCTAATATGTAGTAAAACTATTGCTTCATTACTTTAGTAATCATTAAGTACCTGTGATCTTATAGTTTTACCCTGATAAGATATTTTGGCTAAGATTAATTTTGACTTTAAAGAAAAGGCAATATTTTTAAAATATTACTTACAAAGCTAATCATTTTAATTTAGGGTAATATATCTTAACTTAGAGTATTAAAAAAGAAAAATTTTTAAGTACATATGAACTCTGAATATTTTTACAAGGTTTTATAGTTTCACCTAGTCTATATTTAAGGAACAAGATACACCTATATAAGGAATAATCTCATTCTGTTCTACCTGCTAAGAATAACTTTGGTTGATAACTTACTCTCTCTAATCATTTGTTTGAAAAATAATAGTTTGGAAATTGAAAATGCATTTTCCCATAGAAACAATGTTATAATATGTAGTTTATTTCTCAGGCTAATTCACAAAATCCTTTTTAATAGATAACTGTAGTATATAAGGGATGGAGAGAGGAGAGCTAATTTTTTTTTCTTGGGAGTAATGCAAAGCCTTAGTAAAATTAAGAAGTTATAATCAAATTAAATATTTATTCTTATTGGTACATTTACCATTTTCAGACCATTTCTTATCTCTGTGAAGTAGTTCATACTAGGATAATTTGTATTTTATGGATTAGAAAGCTTGAGGGTCAGAGATTAAATGACTTTTTCCACTCATAGTTTAGTAAAGGACAGAGATAAAGATCTTGTTTAAGACTTCAGTTTCTTCATATGCATAAGTTTATTAGTATCTTTTGTTCCTGAAATTTCTCCCTGCCCTTCAACAAATAACAAGCAGAAAAAAATTAAATATATGTAATCTTCCACATTTGTGGATCTCCTGCTTCTGCAGAAAAGAATTAGAACATTTTCACTTTTCTTCTTTGGATCTATGCTTTTATAATTTAGCAGCATTTGATTTTTTTAATTTTTTCCCCCATTAATTTGTTGTCATTATGTATTATAGTTTTGTTAGCTTGGTTTTTACACTTGACATTAGTTCCTGTAAATCTTTCTACGTTTCTCTGTATTCATCAATCACATTCAGTTTCTTACAACACAGTAGTATTTCATTTGATTTAATTACTACAGTTTGTTAAGCCATATCCCAGTCAATGGATATCTATTTTGTTTTCAAATTTTTAATTATTCACATTAACTCTCTATTCATCATGTTTTCTCTATTTTTTTTTAAATTTTGTTTCTTTAAAGCAATGTGGTTAAGTGATTTGCCCAATGTCACAGAACTGGGTACTTATTTAGTGTTTGAGGCTGGATTTGAACTCAGGTCCTACTGACTCCAGGGCCAGTGCTCTTATCTACTGCATCACCTAGCTGCCCCTTATATTCTCTCTTTAGATAGAGTTTGTCCTTCTAATACCCTTTCTGTACCCCCTCCTCAGCTTTGTCCCAAATTTTTCAAAATTCCTCCCAATTAGCAAGCATTCTTCCCTTCTTACTCCACTGAAAATTTTTTAAGATAAATAACAAACTTGCAACATATAGGTAATGCCAATCTACTCAATCCTTTTGGTTACCTATGTCCATTTTTTTCCTCCAGTCAGAATTTACATACATTTCATGAAGCAGATTTCTGTTAAATGTTAAGAGGAAACTATTCATAATAATCCATGCTAATGTATGAAAGATCAATGACTAGGCCTCGCTGGAATATTTGCATGCTTAAGAATATATTTGTGAACTGTATAAATCTGTGATTAGTAGAAATTTTAGTTGTCTAACAAAAGGAAAAGAATTCACAGGTAGGGAAAAATATTTTGAGACAGAAAGACTAGACTTGCCTGGGAAGTCTAAACTTCACAATACATAGAAATTTTCTAAAAACTCCCAAGTTTTTTCCTAAGGGTTCCAATAGCAGCAAGGACTATGGTATAGAAGCTATCACTGATTCCATGTATGGAATTATTTTTTTTTTTTTGGTTTGTTTGGGTTTTTTTTAGGTTTTTGCAAGGCAAATGGGGTTAAGTGGCTTGCTCAAGGCCACATAGCTAGGTAATTATTAAGTGTCTGAGACTGGATTTGAACTCAGGTACTCCTGAGTCCAGGACTGGTGCTCTATCCACTGCGCCACCTAGCCACCCCAATGTATGGAATTATTTTATTTTTATTATTATTACTCTTTGGAATTTTTTTTTAGCTGGCTTACTGATGTCAGCATACTATAAAACCTTAGGGCAATTAGTTGACAAAGAGCATAGTTCACTGGCCTTGGAGTCAGAAGGAAGGAGTTCAGATCTGGTCTCTGACCTCAGACAATTAACTCCTACCAGCTGTATGACCTTGGGCAAGTCACATATCCCTGATTACCTTGAAACTAGGGCCATCTCCAGTCGTCTTGATCCATATCTGGCCACTGGACCCAGATGACTGTGGAGGAGAAAGTGAGGCTGATGACTTAAAATAGGCCCCCTTACTCAAATTTAATTCATGTGCTTTTCATGGCATCACCTCCCTAGTGTTGTGATTTTCTTCGAAAATGAAGACGAAACATCACTATATAACTTTAACATAGGGCTGTTATGGTTTTGGTTTTGTAGTTTTTCTAAGTCTTAATGGAAGTTCTAAATGATATCCTGATATAATATTGAATAATCATAAGAAGTTTCTTATTTCTTCATTCTTGATTCATTTTTTCCCCAGCCTAATGGCCTAGCCCTGCATTACTCTAACCTTCTGTCTCATTGCCTTATAACCCTGGGGCAGAGGCAAGGGAGTTTTTCTCTTTTGTTTGTGAAATGTAGATATGCAATCAGACTTTAGGGTGATCTACTCTCACTTTAGCATTCCAAGTGGAAGTTTCCTGACTAACTTGCTTTTGTATAAGGAACTAGGGAAAAAAAGGTAGAGAATACAGAAAAATGCCAACATAAGACAACACCTCCCTCATTCCAACCCCAACAGCACCTTAAAATATGCTTGTCACCTTAAAAGTTTTTATAGTTGCACATTTTGTTTTATGTTTGTACAGTTTAAAATGATTGCTAAATTAGAGGAAAATAAAATTGCTTGCACCTAAAAAAGAAGTTTGCTTTTTTTAATGGACCTGAAATTTTCTTATTGTACATATCCTAAACCCTTACTTTTTACCATCTGAGAATATTGAATACTAGTAGGCAATGGGTCACAGAAATTATGAAGGTTTTGGATGTTTGTTTTGTATATATGACTGTACATCCCTAACTGTATATTATTGTACTATATTAAGTTCATAGATCAAGAGTTGAAGAAAGACCTTAAAGTCATCTAGAATTGAATCTGAACACATTGGTGCAGAGATGGTTTTAAGGGAATAATGGGCCTCACATTAAAATTAGGAGTTCTGGACTTAGAGTAATTAAGTGTCTTGTCTAAAATAATTTAGATGGTAAGTGACAGAGCCAGGATTCAAATTTTAGTCCTTTGACTGCTCCTGGTTTAATGGTCATCTGAGCTTTATTATTCTCAGATTTTTTTTTTAGTTAGAAGCAGAGCTCCTTTTTTATGTAAAGCACTTTGCAAAAACCATCCCTTATGTTAGCTATTTAGCTAAGTAGTAAGAACAAATTTAATTTCCATAGTTTGTTTATTAACCTGTCATTTATTCATGGGATTCTTTTGGCCATGTCAGCTGTTGGGAACAGGCTGTGGCTTCACTGCTTCCTTTCCCTCTGCCAGAGCTGGCTCTGTGTTAAAAGGCTGTTTCTGCTGTCTGTTTCTAAGGTGGGTGTGTCTCTCAGTATGTGGGGTACACACTAAAGATGTGGGGGACTAGCAATTCTCTCAAAGATGACAATTTTCTGATTCTATCTCTTCCTATTTCCCAGAGTCTTTATTTCATAAATTAAACATTTTTTCTCCCCTTTCGCCTTCTGTTTCCCTATTCCATCTATTTTCACCTTTTAAAAGAAAAATCTTCCTTTAAAAATCACAATTTTTCTGTTCTTTCAAATTACTGGTCTTTTTTTTTCTTATTAAATTCCTAGAAGGAAATCTCTGTTACTTCTAATTTTTTAAAAAAAAATTATTTAAGGCTGTGGGGTTGAGTGACTTGCCCAAGGTCACATAGCTAGGCAATTATTAAATGTCTGGGGTCGGATTTGAACTCAGATCCCCCTGACTC
Organism: Macrotis lagotis; assembly: GCF_037893015.1. Taxonomy (NCBI): domain Eukaryota; kingdom Metazoa; phylum Chordata; class Mammalia; order Peramelemorphia; family Peramelidae; genus Macrotis; species Macrotis lagotis. The sequence goes on from NC_133659.1 coordinate 88,361,962, forward strand.
CAGGGCTGGTGCTCTATCCACAGTGCCACCTAACTGACGCGTAGCTGCTCCCCCATGCCCCCTTTTAATTTTCAGTCTTTTACTCAATCACTTTCAGGGTATTCCTTAAACTCTTGCTTTTTTCAATCCTATTGAAACTTCTTGTTCACAGGTCACTAGTGAACTTCAGCTGCCCAAAGTTCATAGCTCTTTTTCAGTTCTTATTCTTGAACTGTTTTTCAACATTGGACAGTATTAACTACCTGCTTCTTTACCTGCCTTGACTTATTTTACTCTCATAATTCTCTTTTGCCTCTCCAAGTGAGAAAGACAACATGTAAACAAATATATACAAGGCAAGCTCTATACAGAATAAATAGAAAATAATTAATAGAGGGAAAGTACTAAAATTAAGAGGAAGAAATTTTCCTGTAGAAGGTGGCATTTTAGTTAAGACTTAAGGAAGGCAGGGATTTCATTTAGCAGAGAAGAAAGAATATTCCAGGGATGACAGCCAGAAAGAATGCCCAGATTTGAGAGATGCCGTATTTTGCTCATGGTACAGCCAGGAGGCCAGTGTCACTGTAGTACAAAGAGAATATGTCAGGGATTGAGGGGGCTTAGTTACTAAGCCCTTCCAAATAGAAGGTGCTGTATTTGATCCTGAAAGCAATGAGTTACTGGAGTTTAAGATGTAGGGGAGGGAGGGTGAAAAAACATTAGGAAAATCACTTTAGTTGCTGAATGGAGGATGAATTGAAGTTGGAAGAGACTTGAGGCAAGCATGTTGCCAGTTAAGGTGTGGTATGATGTACTAGAGTAGTGGCAGTGACATTGTAGAAAAGAGGACATATTTGAGAGATGTTCAAAGGTAAAACCAGCATACCTTGGCAACAGCTTGGATAAAAGAGTGACCTGAACTTTGGAGAAATCCAGGATGACTCCTGATGGCAAGTCTGAATGACAAGGAGGATGGCATTTTCCTCTATAGTAATAGGGAATATTTAGGAAGATGGAGGGAAGGGGGAGGGTTTGGGGGAAGAAATGATGGGTTCTGTTTTGGGCATATTGAGTTCAAGATGTCTGTTGGACATCTATTTTGAAATGTGTACAAGGCAGTTGGAAGTGTGAGAATGGAAGTCAGCAGAGAGATTGGGACAGGGAAAGATAGATTAGAGAACCATCAGTGTAGACATGATAATTAAATTCATGGGAGCTGATGAAATCACCAAATAAAGTAGTTTAGAGGGAAAAGAAAAAGAGGACCCTGGACAGAATACTGAGGGACATCTCTGGTTAGAGGATGTGGTCTGGAGGAGGATTCAGCAAAACAGATAGAAAAGGAGCAGTTAGATATTTAAGAGGAAAACCATGAGACAGCTGTCCTGAAAACCCACAGGAAAGAGTACATTAAGGAGGAGACTGATGATCAAAGTGTCAAAGAGAAGTCAAGGAGAATGAAGATTGGAAAAAAGCCATTGGATTTGGCAATTAAGAAATCACTAGTAACTTCGCAAAGAGCAGTTTTAGTGGAATGGGGTTGAACAACCGAATTGTAGGGGGTATAAGAAGAAACAGAAGAAAGTGGAGGCATCTAAGGTTGCTTTTTCAAGGTGTTTAGCTATAAAGGGGAAGAAGAGAAATAGAACTATAGTTTTCAGGAATAGAGGGATAATTCCCTAAAAATTAGATTTGGGCAAGTGGAAGTTAATGACTTATGAGACATCAAGAGTCAAAGTAAAAAGAATGAAAAAAAATAGAAGAAAATGTAAAGTATCTCATTAGAAAAACAACTGACCTGGAAAATAGATACAGGAGAGAGAATTTAAGAATTATTGGACTACTGAAAACCATCATCATGGGAAGTTTGAGGAGGCATGAGAAGGCTTACAAGAATCAGTCTGGAGAATGAAATAGTGAATCAATTATGAGGTATAGTATAGTTGATTTTGTAATAGCAGTGAAGGCCCAGTTGATATTAGATAAATGAATTTGTAGTGAACTCAGAAGGGTTTGTGTGATTTTTGTTTTTCATCTTTCATTCTACTGTACCAGGTGTGGGAGTGAAGGTGATGAATTGTGAGATTGATTCAAAGTTGAGGTTTGACTAGGTATAATTATCAATATAAAAGGACCTAGGGATTCAAGACAGAACACTGTAGAGTTGAATTAGTTCACCAAGGAATCAAGATGGAAATAGGAGAGAGTGCAAGGGAGATGGCCTGAGAGAGAAGTGAGGGATGAAGAAGATTGCAGGTGAAGGGTACAGTTATATAAGAGAGGAAGAGGTAAAAATCTTAACAGATTATGACCAGATAAGAGAATCTCAGAATGCTTGAACATGGATGATGGCAAGATCAAGATCACCATCTTTGTGTGTTATCTGAGAGGTGTGGTAAGAATTAGCTCATGGGAGGTGAGTATGTTGAAGAACTGGGTGTTTAGGGCATTTGGGGAGAAATCAATAAATTAAAGTGTCCTGGTATGAGGAATTGAGAAGAGAAATTTGTAAATCAGATTATTAGACTTGTTGAGGACAAAAGAGATGGAATGCCTTAAGTGTCTGTAGACAGTATTTACCAAGATTTTGATTGAACAATAGTTAGGAATAACATGACCCTCCAAGGAAGAGAGATAACTGTGTGATGGAGGAGGGGAAGAACCTAGAAATGGCATTGGGGAGAAAGGAGTATTCTCACCCTCCCACCTCAGTCAGTGAACCGAGAATAAATATGACAGTGTAGCCAATACTGTTTCAGGGAGACTCATCAGGAGGAATCCAGGTTTTAGAAAGAGTTATTAGATAGAAAGAGTGGGAGTGTAATAGATTTAAGATGAAGGAAAGTTTTTTCCTTTGGAACAGACATCCCAGAGCATATTGTGGAAGGAGTGTGTAGAGTTAGGATGAAACTTTCGGGTGGGAGAAATGGAGGGGGGGATAGGAATGAGCAATCAGGTGGTGAGGAATGGAAATTGGATTATGTTGTACAGGAGTTCAAATTCACTGGACTGTAATGGGTGTGACCAGCTCTAAGAATGAGTAGCATCCAGTGGAGGGTACCACTCCTCCAATTTCAAAAGACAAGCATAGCAGGTGAAGGGAGGCCTGAATTTGAAGGAAGAGGTACCCTTCTTTGCACAGAAGGTTTTCCACATCCCAAATGGGAGGTTGTATTGGCAGCAGGAAAAACCTGAGTTTTCATTTAACTTCTGTTTGCTTCAGTTTCCTCAACTGTAGAATGATGTTAATAACATCTGCAACTCAAGATTATTGAGAGGATCAAATGAGATACTTGTTTTTTTTAAAAAAAAGCATTTAGTACATAGTAACCAAGTCAGTACTTACTGTTCCTTTCCTTTCCTCCCCAGTAGAATGTAAACTCATTGAAGGATATTATGTTTGCTTTTCTTTGTATGTATTTAGCACATTTTTGGCACTAACTAACCATAGTTAATATTGTATTGGAAGGGGCACAGTGGATAGCCCTGGAGTCAGGAGTACCTGAGTTCAGATCTGGCCTCAGACACTTAATAATTACCTAGCTGTGTGGCCTTGGGCAAGCCATCTGACCCTGGGGATTTTTTCTTAGGGAGTTCATTGATGACTCCATAATTTGTTTTCTAAATTGTGGTTATTTAAGTACATTCACACATCTGATAGATAGTTAATCTAAGCAATTCCCATTTTTTAAAAGACTCATTGACTTAGATTATTATATTTATTGGCGTACAGGTGAGCAAAATAGTTCCTAATTGTTGCTTTAATTTTCTCTTTATTGATGGTGAATTCACCCTTTTCATTTTTGATACTTCTACTTTGGTTTTCTTCTTTTTTTAAAATTTTTTTCTTTTACAAAATGATATTTACTTTAAAGTTTAGCAAGAACATAAAAGCTTTTCCTCAATACTTTGGGTGGGTATTCCCTTCCCCATTCCCATCACCTCTTGGAAGGGTTTAAGATTCACATCTCAGTTCAGTTCCTATATTAGTTCCACCAAATTCAATATCTCATAGAAGTCATTAGCTTTCACTTGCCCAATTCTGCTTTTATTTATTTATTTAAAATTTTCTTTGATTTATTTAAACATTAAAATATTCTTGTTTAAGAGTAAACATAATACCCCCTCCCAAAGAAAAATATAAAACCTCATGAGAAATAAAGTGAAAGAAAGAGAAAAAAATGTGCTTCAGTTTGTGTTCTGATACCATCAGCTCTGTCTTGGATGGATCTCATTCTTTATCATAAATCCATCATAGAAGTTACTTCCATATTTTTCCATTGCTGTTCCTGATTGTAATTTCCTCCATCCACTCCTCCCCACTACCATCTATTATATTTTCTCTCTCCTTTCACTCTTGTCTCGCTCCAAAAATGCTCCTTGGGGTAGCTGAGTGACACAGTGGACAGAGCACCAGCCCTGGGACCAAGAGGCCCCAAGCCTATACATCCCAACCCAGCGACCTAGCCCCATAGTCTTGGACAGGTCACCCAATCCCACTCCCTTGCAAAAAGTAAAAAAGAGAATGTGTTATATCTGACTATCCTCTCCTCTATCACCTCCATCCCTCCTTCCTCCTGTCCCCCTTCTCACCTTTTTCTTCTAGATTTCTATACCCTATTGAGTGTGTATGCTGTTTCCTCTCTGAGCCATTTCTGATGAGAATGAAGGCTCTCTCATTCCCCCTTGCCTTCCTCTCTTCCATACCATTACAAAAGCTACTTGCAATATCTTTTATATGAAATATCTTAGCCTTTTCTACTTCTCCTTTCTCTTACTCTCAGTACATTTATCTTTCATTGACTCCATTTTTACTATTATATTTTCAAATTCAGCTCTCTCCTGTGCCTCATCTATAAAAGCTCCTTCTAACTGCTCTATTAAATGAGAGGTTTATATGAATATTATCAGTATCATCTTTCCATGCAGGAATACACACAGTTTATCATCATTAAGTCCCTCATAATTTGCCCTTCTCATTCTCCCTCTCTATGCTTCACCCAAGTCCTGTACTTGAAGATCAAACTTTCTGTTCAGCTCTGGTCATTTTAACAGGAACATTTGAAATTCTCCTGTTTCATTGAAAGTCCATCTTTTCGCCTGGAAGAGGATGTTCAGTTTTTTAGGGTAGTTGATTCTCGGTTGCATTCCAAGCTCTTTTGCGTTCCAGAATATTATCTTCCAAGCCCTATGAGCCCTTTGATGTAGATACTGCTAAGTCCTAGGTAAACCTAACTGTATCTCCATGATATTTGAATTGTTTACTTCTGGCTGCTTGTAATATTTTCTCTTTGACTTGGGAATTCTGGAACTTGGCTAAAATATATTCCTGGGTGTTGTTTTTTTTTTTTTTGGACCTCTTTCTGGGGGAGATAGGTGGATTCTCTCTTTCTATTTTACCCACTGCTTCTAGGATATCAGGGCATTTTTTCCTGTGGAAATTCTTTAAAAATGAGATCAAGGCTCTTTTCCTGATCATGACTAGCCCAGTAATTTTAAAATTATCTTTTCTAGATCTGTTTTTCATATCAGTTGTTTTTTCAATATTTCACATTTTCTTCTAGTTTTTCATTTTTTTTGGTGTTAAAGTATTGTGTCTTAAATTCTCGTAAAGTCATCAGTTTCCTTTAGCTCCATTCTATATCTGAAGAATTTTTTTCCTCAGAGCTTTCTTATCTCTTTTTCCTATCTGGCCAATTCTGCTTTTTAATTTAATGTTTATTTATTCTCATTTTGTACAAATAGTGTTTTTTAATACATTAATAATATTCTTGTTTAAGAGTAAACAAAATACTCCCTCCCCCCAAAAATATAGACTTGCTTGGGCGATAAAGGGGAGAGAAAAAAATTAAAATAAAAAAGTAGTAATAATTGTAGGTATGGCCAGGTGGCACAATGGATGGAGCACCAGCCCTGGAGCCAGGAGCACCCGAGCCCATGTCTGGCTCCATACACCCAATAATCACTCAGCTGTGTGACATGCAAGCCACCCCAACCCCCACTGCCCTGCAAAAACCAAAAAAAAGGAAAAAACAAATAAAATAAAATGGTAATAATAGTAGGGGTGGCTGGCTTTTTAAAGCATTTTTCTCCTCAGTAACCTTTTGAACTGTTTTATCCATTTGATCTATGCTGGCTTTTAACATGTTATTTTCTTCAGCATATTTTTTGGGGGGGAATCTCCTTGACTAAGCTGCTGACTTCTTTTCATGTTTTTACTGCATCTCTCTCATTTTCTTTCCAAATTTTTCTTCTGTCTTCCTTACTTGATTTTCAAAATCTTTTTTTGAGCTTTGTCATAGCCTGAGCCCAACTTTTTTTTTCCCCCTAGGCAGTGGGGTCAAAGTGACTTGCCAAAAGTCACACAGCTAGGTAATAGTAAGTGTCTGAGGATGGATTTGAACTCAGGACCTCCTGACTCCAAGGCTAGTGCTCTATCCACTGCACCACCCAGCTTCCCTTGAGCCCAACTTCTATATTTCTTGGAGTCTTTAGATGAGGAAGATTGGTCTTTCTCATCTTCAGATTGAGTATTTTGATCCTCCATGAGAACAAAATTATTGTCTATTGGTTAGGTTCCTTTTGGGCTTAATTCCAGATTGCTCTCCAGAAAGGTTGGATGAATTCACAGCTCCACTAGCAGATTTTCCATATCCCTTCTAACACTGAACATTGCCCTTTCTAGTCATATTGTCCAGTCTGATTGTTGTCAGATGGTACCTCAGAGCTGCTTTAATTTGCATTTCATTAATCAGTAATGATTTAGAGCAGTTTTTTCTATGTCTATGGATAGCTTTGATTTCCTCATGTGTAAATTGCTTTTGCATATCCTTTGACCATTGGTCAATTGGGGAATTACTTTTTTTTTATAAATTTGACTCAGTTCTCTATATTATTTTGGAAAGGAGTCCTTTGTCAGAAATACTAGTTGTAAAAATTGTTTGCCCAATTTACTACATTTCTTTTGATCTTGGTTACAGTGGGGTTTTTTGGTACAAAAATTTTTAATTTTATGTAATCAAAATTATCTAATTTCTTTTTAATGATGTTCTCCATCTCTTCCTTGGTCATAACTTGCTTCCCTTTCCATAGCTCTCTCAAGTAAACTTTTCCTTATTCTCCTAGTTTACTATAATATTATCTTTTTTGTCTAAAATCTATACCTATTTTGATCTCATCTTGGTATAGGGTATGAGATGTTGGTCTGATTCAAGTTTCTGCCATACTTCCAATTTTCCCAGCAGTTTTTATTGAAGAGTGAGTTCTTATCCCAGAAACAGGAGTCTTTGGGTTTATCAAATAGCAGATTACCATAATCATTCCCTGCTATTTCTTTTGCATCTAGTCTGTTCCACTGATCCACCACTCTATTTCTTAGCCAATACCAGAATGTTTTCATGACTGGTGCTTTATAATATAATTTTAGATCTGGTAATGCTAAGACACCTTCTTTTGCAGTTTTTTTCATTATATCCCTGGATGTTCTTGACTTTTTGTTTCTGCATATGAATTCAGTTACAATTTTTTCTAGCTCACTAAATAAGTAAATTAATCTAGGTATAATTGTCATTTTATTATATTTGTTCGGCCTATCCATGAGCAGTTGATATTTGCCCAGTTATTTAAATCTGATTTTATTTGTGTGAAGTGTTCTATAGTTGTTTTTATAGTTGCTGTGTCTGCCTTGGCAGGTAGACTCCCAAGTATTTTATATTGTCTGAAGTTACTTTAAATAAAATTTCTCTTTCTACTGTGTGCTGTTGTATCTTGCTATTAATATATAGAAATGCTGAATCAAATCCAATTCTTTAGCTTGACGTGGCATCACCTCCTTGGTGTCATGATCTTTGAAAATGAAGGACAAATTCACAAGACACTTGAGTCAGGATTACCAGATTTGAAGACATTTGCAACTGTCTTGGTGAAAGAAGATGAGGGCTTGAATTAAGAATGAGTAGAGACATAGCTATGTCTAAGTTGTTCTTCCAGATGGCTCAATCTGATTTATAGACTTTCTTCATTTATTTGGTTATTTCTGTGTCTGGAGGTAGATGGTCCAGCTAAGCTCTTGAATATTTAGAGATTTCTTGCAAAAGGCTGTAGGACTTGATGAAGTCAGCACACAGTGTCATTCGTAAAGTTTCCTTCCATATTCAGACAAATGCCATCTTTTCCCTTATGCTTTCCTGATTTCCCTCAGTTATTAATCGTTACCCCTCAAAATTACTTTCTGTATACATTTTGTAAAATCTGCATATGTATGTCTTGGCTCCACCACAGAGTACTGAGATGGTGAGAAATAGGTCAGGGAAGTTAAAGAGATTGTTTAGAGTAACTAAAGTGACTTTAATTCCTTGAAAAAGCTTTACATATGATTAGATAACACAGATAAATGTTTTTCTCCTCTCAGAAGTTATTTCTCTGCCCTATACAGCAAAAGGTAAATGATATATATATAATATTTAAGTTATTTTTTATTAGTAATAATGGTAAAATAGCTTTTAGGAATAGAAACAGTTTAACAGAAATTAATTCAGTTAAAAACTATTAAAATTTGTCACACAAAAGAATATTGATGGAAAATATTGGACTATAAAATGATTATTACTAGATTATGACTTCAGAGCATGACAAAAATGAAGAACTAGAAGAAATGAGTTGTAAATATTGATGGAATAGGAAAGTTCTTATTTAAGGCATAAATTCTTAAGCTTAATTATATAAATTATCATACTTTTACTCCTTCCATCTCTGATGTTTATTATAGTTATGATGGTTTTGAGGATTAACTCTCTAGTATTGTTAAAATATTTTTAAATTAATATATTTATGTTTTTGTACAATCTCCTTATGTATCTGTCTTATAAGTTTAAAATTGTGTCCTCATATACTTCAAACTGGATAGTAAAGAGAGTTTTCTTTTGTTTTTCTATCTTTATTCTCTTTGGAAATATCTATCCAATATAATCCAGCTGCTATTTATGGAAACTCAATATTCTTAGAAGAATTAGAATATTGAATATTTTGAAATCTTTAATTTTTATTTTAGCATAGCTTGCTAAAGTTGAATATTCGTCAGATGCCCCTAGTAACAGAAAATTTAATTTTTGTCATGCTGAAGTAAAAACATATGAACTGCAGTGACTGACCTAATTGATCACTACATGTCCAAATATTTAACAGTGGGCCAAACTTTAGGAGAGTGGTACTGAGCAATTAGAACTTAAGCTTTTATCCTTTCATTACTCATTAGTTTATTATTCCCAAGTGATTAAGAGGTTGATCTTAAGTTGTATTAACTAATTGTAGCTTTCACATTAAGGCAGGAAAAAACTAGATTTTAAGAGACTTATTTTTTATTATTATTAAAATACTGTGTAAATAATCTTTTAAAGGCAGATGTTTTTTAAATTGCTTGGTTTAGTGAATAAATTAGATTATGAATATTCATATTCTGCTACTTTGGTAGTCTTAACTTTAGCTAGCACAGTATCTGCATAAGAATTAGGTATGTTTTTATTTGTTTTTTAGCCAAAACACTGGAAAATTCACTGAAATTTAAACTACATGGTACCATACTCTTTTTTTCATACTACTAATGCAAGTTACATATTTTATTTTTTGAAAAACTATCTGTTTCTCTGGTAAAATAATATTTATTTTTTCTAGGATATTAGGTATAATCTTAGCATATTCAAAAGTCATTGAGGATTTTTGAATCTTCTATTCTCTTCTTTTATTTTAATTTACAGTGTTCTCTCCCCCACCCCCCACCTCTTTTTTTCTTTTGAAAACTGCCTAAAGTCTTGGCAGAAATTAGGAGATTTTTTTTTCTGACTTTAGTGAAGGAAGCAGGTTTTCCTCTCCATTTAATACATCTTGTCAACTTGTGTGTGTACGCATCCTCATGTGCATGCTAATATTTTTCACATAATTTTTCTTGCCCTAAATATTTTGAAAAACTTAATCATCTATTTTTTATCATCAAATATTAGTAATTCTGGGTCTATATCAATTTTGTCTTTGTGATCTTGGGATGAATATTTTAACCATTTTTTCCTCTAAAATATTACTTAAATAATTTCTAAGATTCATTCAAAATCTAAAATTCCATGATTCCATCTAATTCTCTTGGAGAGACAGCCCTTAATAGCTATTAGTTTAATAATTACTATGGTGATTACAACTCATATGTAAATGACACTTCAACATTTATAAAATTCTTTCATCATAATTTTCTTATAATGCAGGTAATATAATTATTAATTTCCTCCATTAAGTTTGTGTGCTTATAGAGGGTAAACATTATTACTTTTTTTTTTTTACTATTAATAATCTTTTTGTCTTAGAACAAAAGTGCTTAACTTTTTGTGTGTTTGTGTGTCATTGACCCTTTGGCAGTCTGATTTAGCCTATGGAGTTTTTAACAGAATAATATTTTTAAATGTCAAAATAAAATGTTTTTATTGCAAAAGAAACTGTTGGATTAGTTGGTTTTTTGTTCATAGATTCTGTTCTAAAAATTTTTGGTTTAAAATAATATTATAAGTTAATAGGACAAAAAACTATGGTGTAAAGTCATCATTAGAAATTCATATTTTAAAAACTAAATCCTTTTGTATTTTACTTGTGTCTTGATTCAAAAAGGGTAAAGAAAAACTTTTATATAATTTTTCAAGTTTACTAAGGAAACCAGGAAATTTTTTGTCTTAGGCATCTCATTTTATTTTCTCTAAAATTCTAATATCAATATTAAGTTAACTACTACTTCTGTTACTTTAAATATGTGACCATTTAACCTCCTTGAGTCTTTGTTTTTTCATATGTAAAATAGAAACAATAATACCGTGAGGCTTAAATGATATAGTGTATATCAAACGGTTTTCTTAGTTCAATGTGCTATGTATATATAAGCTATTAAAGTTTTTATTGAGTTTTTGGGTTTTTTTTTTAGTCTACCAGTACCTTATAAAAAAATATCACTTATTACTCCTTTGTTCTTCATGATAAGATTCCTTTGGTTTTCAAAACTACCAGCATTTTCCAATTTTTTGTTTTATCTTTTTTGTTCTGATTTCCATTTACTTCTGTCTCTACCCCTCATCAGAATTAAGTTTAATTCTGGTGTAATTTTTTTAGCCTAATTGGCTTTTTATTTGATATAAGGACAGAGATGAAAAGTTGAAACTGAAAGAACAAAGCATTTAAAGTTAGAAATTAGAAGTTCAGCCTCGTACTTTTTAGATGAAGAAATTAAGCATCCCAGAGATTGTGTTACTTGCCTTTGGTCACAGCATGGGTAGCCAAAAGTTCATGCTGAGCATCATCTGATTTCAAATGAAAGGTTGTATTGCATCATATTCTCCTTCAACTCACCTAGTTTTTTCAAAAGGAATTTCCCTTATTGCTTGCATCTTCTGTTTTTATATTTAGTCTACAGTTTCCCATAAGGAAATCTCCTAAATCCCCCTAAAACTGAAATTAAAAATAATTTTTCAGAAATGAATTATAATGATATCTATCTATTATTCTGGTTCTCTAGATGAGAAAACTTGAGACTTGTCCCAAGACACTGAGGTTTAAGGGGTGGATTCTGCCTTCAAATTCAATGTGTTTTACTTTGGGGTGAAGGGAAGAAGCTGTTGAAATGACTATGGGTAAATCTGTATTCTTACAGAATTTTAAGGCTTAATCTACTCCTTCATCAGGAGTGAAATGTACTCTCCTAGTCCTCATTTTTGTTATCACTCATAACAAAACAGATGTCAAGTGACAACATGTTGTACAAAATGAGGGCAATTCATCATGTAAATTGCTCACTTTTTAAAGAGGATACATAATTTCACACAGTAGACTGAATAAATATTATTTTGGAATTATTCATTATGATTCTAATAGTGTAGAATAATTTTGTTATTAGGATTTTGGATACAGTAAGGTTGAAATAATTTATTTTGAAGTCTGATGGAAATGTTTATAGCAGTCTTGACTTGTATATGTATAATTAAAACACTGAATTCTACAAATTTTGAATTTGTGATAAATCAAACATAGTTGAGTTAAAAGTTTAAGCACCCATAATCATTTTAGAAGGTTTTATTTACATAGTTTTAGTTTTTGTAAGGCAATGGGGTTAAGTGGCTTGCCCAAGGCCACACAGCTAGGTAAATTATTAAGTGTTTGAAGCTGGATTTGAACCCAGGTACTCTTGACTCCAGGGTCTGTGCTTTATCCACTGCGACACCTAGTCACCCCCTGTTTACATAGTTTTTAAAAAAAATATTGTGTTTGGCCTTTTTTATCTGACTTTAAACCAAATGAATTGATTATGTTGATAGAATAGTAAGTAATTGCTTTTTAAAAACATTTTCTCTGTATTGTAAGGAATAGAAGAGGTCTTCTAAATTGTTATGGATGAAACATGTAAGAAATTTGGTGTATAGTTTAGATCTACTTGAAAACCACTTAGCATGTACCATAATGGCTCATAGTTCATTTAAGCTGCAATTTCTAAATGCTTTCCATTTTTCCAGTTTTTGTTTCTATTATGAATTGATAGGAGAAATTATCTTATCTAAATATGTTGAATTTCTTGGCTATCCTCATAAATCATAGTTTCAGTTCCATGATATGAATTCCAAATAAGGTGAAGCAGGATTCACCACCTTGAAGCAGTATGTAGCAAATCTAGCATCTTAGTTATTTTTCCTAAACATTTAAAAAATATTGTAATAGAAAAGTATACGGACTGTGCAGGTTTTTAATTTGGTCAACTCGATCTATCCCCACACTGACTGACTCACTCTCTCTCTCTCTCTCTCTCTCTCTCTCTCTCTCTCTCTCTCTCTCTCTCTCTCTTAAGTCTTTAAATGAGAATTTAATGATTTATATACTTATAACACCAAAGATATTTGCATATATAAAGGAAAACATTAGAATAGATAGAGAAAAGGAAAGGTAAGAGGTTAAAGAATTATCCAAATGAAGAAGCTTCAACACCTGGAAATCTGGCTAGGTTGGGAAGTCGAGTCTCTACACAGTTTTCAGGGTCTTGATTGGAAAAATCACTTCAGCAAAGCATCCTCTTTGGGAGGGGGAGGGAGGGAGGGAGGGAGGGTGACTTCCAAAGCCTACTTTCCCAAGTAACAAAAGCACAAATCCAAAGGTTTACATGACTAAACTCAGTGATTCAGGGAGTTTCAGCCAAAGTACCATCACTTTTTCCAGGTGTCTTGAAGTTAAAACCCAGGGACAGACCAAGTCCGCAAAACATGTTTCCTTGGAATGTTCCCCAGCTTGCCCCAGACCATGCCTTGATTAATCATGCCTCGGTTCAGTATACTTGGGAAGTTCCTTCTTCTCGGACCATGATGACTGATAGAGAAGATCTCAGATCTTCACCCTTCAGATATTTAATTTTTAAGCTTAACATTTTTTATACCTATATACATACATTGACACACACTATTGGAGACCTATGCCCAGCACATATAAGGGATATTTCTTGTTTTTGACTTTTGTTCCAGAAGATATTGTGGCTTAAAATCAAAGAAATGTGTAATTAGGAATAAAATATAAGCCACTTAGTCAAACTGAGAGGTAACGTAGCTTGAATGGCTTGTAAGGTAAAAGACTTCAAATTTGTTGAACTGGACATCATGAAATAATAGTTAATAGTACTGGACTTGTAGTCAAGGAAGAACCAGGTCCATATCTCATGTCTAGAACTTAGTAGCTTTGTTGTCATAGACAAGATCATTCACATAACTAAGCCTCAATTTCCTCAACTGTATATTAAAAATAATTTTAGCTATCATACCTTCACCATAGGATCAATATGGGAATCAAAATTAGGTAATCATTGAATAATAATTTGATAATTGAAAGAGGGACCCTTGATGGTTTTTAAGACAGCCTTGAGGAAAGCAGGAAATAAATGAGGCAACTGAGGACCAGAAAGCATTGCAGACTGCATGATGAGACCTATGAATATTCTTGTTCAAAGAAAGCACTAACCAGTGTCACTGGATCAAGGTAACCTGAGCCAAGTCACAGGCTTAATAAAGCTCTCATCAACTTGGAAAATTCTTGAGGGCTCTGGAGATTCCGTTAGAATTATCATAAAGGATTCACTTGATTTGTTGAGTAAAAAACTTAACCAGCAGTAGCCGCCATCTGATTTTTGAAGATTAGCCTGGGGTGATCACTCTTCAGAAGCTGTTGCTGAATTGGAAACCAAACTCCTTTGATAGAGTAATCATGTATTGCTGTTAATGGAATTGCTACTACATTGCTCTTTCTTGTTTCTTGTGATAGTGTAACTTATTGTAGGTTCCTGAATAGTCCTATCAGGAGGAAGTAGACAAGGGCAGACAATTATACCTTCAAATCCAGTTGTACAAGCATAAATAGGAAGTTGGATACTCTACAGAAAATAGAAGATTTTTTTTTTTGGCTTTCTTTAGATCTTTTTTCATTTCCAGCCTAAATGTTTCTGGCATCAAAAGTAAGAATAAAACAGTTTTCTTAATTATTAAAGATGGATGTTTTTGTCATTAGAGATTTTCAATTTATGTAAATGGTTTTTTAATATTGGAATATTTTGGAATTTTGACTTTTATTTGTTTATTTTAAAGGAGGGTGCCTCAGCTCGTAAGACTCAAACTCCAGCTGCACAGCCAGTACCAAGACCAGGTAAAATTACTTTATTATTATTTTCTTTATTGTACCAACTACATGCAAAGATAGTTTTTAACAACTATTATTTATAAGATTTTGAGTTCCACATTTTTCTCCCCTTCTACCTCCCCTTGACAGTTATCTGGTATAGGTTGTACATGTATAACTGTTAAACATATTGCCATAATTAGTCATATGAAAGAAGAATCAGAACAAAAGGTGGGGAAAAACCAAGAGAGGAAAAAACAAAACAAATTGTAAAAGTTGAAAATAATATGCTTTGGTCTGCATTCAGACTTCTATAATTCCTTCTTCTTGATATGGATTGCACTCTGCATCACAGGTCCTTTAGAATTGTCTTTGCTCACTGTAGTGCTGAGAAGAAAAAGTCCATTATAATTGATTGTCACACAGTATTGCTGTTCATTTTATTCTTATAATTTATTTCTTTAGTTTACTTAAGGATAGACCAAGAGAGATCTTAGAATTGTATTCTATCTTTATGTGTTTTCATAGAAGCAGTAGCACCTTAAAAAAAAGATACGTACATTTATATTCTTGTCTTGCTATATAAATCTCCCAAGTGAACAATTGTTTTGTTATTTTTTGGAAAAGGTAATTTGTTCACTTAATGCTCTGGTTAAACAGGTTAAACATAACTTTAGACTTTCTTGACTTGATCCTTTAAAAAAAATGTGTGAGCACATTTAAATAAGATACAGAATACCTGCAAAAAGTTTGTGGAATGACATTTTTGAAACATGACCAGGCATAAATTTTTCGAAAATGTTCTTTGTTAATGAGGACAAAAATAGTATTTAGGCAGAAATTTTTCTTCAGTAGCTTTAGCTTAAGTCCTATTCTATAGTATTAAATACTTTTTTAAATCATGCTTTTATTTTTAAAAATCCTACTAGAATCTAAAAACTCTGATACATAATTTGTCTCCCACTTTATGTTGCTGATATGTGGAAAGTTGTTTTTTCAGAATATTCAGCAAGAGTAAACTTTTGGGGGCAGCTAGGTGGCATAGTGGATAGAGCACCAGTGTGGAATCAGGAGAACCTGAGTTCAAATCTGGATTAAGACACTTAGTAATAGCCTAGCTGTGTGACCTTGGGCAAATCATTTAAACCCATTGCCTTAATTAAATAAAATTTTTAAAAAGAGTAAACTTTTGATGATCTACTCTTTAAAAAATACTTTTTATTCCACTAATGCCTGCTAAATATTAACTATTAATTTTTCTACATTTAACATAGGAATGTTAGACTTCCTTTCTGCTCATCTCATCAGGAATCTAAGAAAAGGAATGCATTTAGCACAAAAATATAAAAGTTACATAAATAGTCATTTTTAAAAATCATATTTTACTTCTGTAAATATCCTAGGTCACTAGATTTATATAATCTGTAATGGTTACTATGACTGAGCATCGTAAAAAAATCATATTAGATTGAATTTAATCAGTTATTCCCTTTAATTGGGTTTA
This sequence comes from Macrotis lagotis, assembly GCF_037893015.1. NCBI lineage: Eukaryota > Metazoa > Chordata > Mammalia > Peramelemorphia > Peramelidae > Macrotis > Macrotis lagotis. The sequence goes on from NC_133659.1 coordinate 88,378,112, forward strand.
GTAAAAACAATGCATTTTTTAGTGTCTACATAAAATACTTGGATTTCAGGTGAATATAATCTAGGACCTCTTTAAGGAAAATTAAAAAGAAAACCTAGTCCAGTAAATCCAAACGTCTTTTTTGGTTCTAACCTATCAAAAGCAGATTAGGTACTAATAAGGCACTAACATTATGCAAAATTATTTGTATTTACATTTTAACTGCTTTGGTCATCTACTTTGCTATCTTCTTCATCCCTACCCACACAGCCCCTAACTCTGTAAAGAAGGGAAGTAGGTGAATTTTTTTCTCCACTTTTCCCTAGTTACAGATTTGGTACTGCAGTTACAACAGTGTCCAGTTTCTTTTTCTTTGAAAACCATCTAACTTTATAGTGAACTAGGAAGAAGTAGTGGAAATTACTTAGAACTTACATGTTTGTCAACCATCAGAGATTTTTAAATTTTATCAACTGACAGTGAGGTTCTTCTTGAAATGTGTTCATCAATCTAGCTTGAGCGAGATTTAAATCCAGTTCTACCCTCTACTTGCCAAATTCATCTCCAAGACTTGAAAACTTTGGGGAGAAAAAGAAAGGTTGATTTGTGTGGCTATTAACTACTCTGTTGGGGGTTTAGTTTATTTAACTAGTTAAAAATTCATCTTACTGAACTTATTATTTTCCTGAGACCATTTTCCTCTTTATATATAACCTAAATTTCCCTTTCTTAAGTTCTGTTTTTTTCTAGACCTAAGCAGAGCAAATCTAAACTCTCTTCACTGTGGTTTTATATAATAAAAGAACAGAATAATATCTCCCCTTCATGTACTCTATTCCTCATCCAAAAGATGTTTTTTGAGTAGATTGAGTTTGCCTCAGAGCCTAGAAAATCCAGGTTCAGGCCTTGCCTCTGATAAAGTTTGTGTTTGTTACCCCACTCAGGTCCCTTAACCTCTCAGTACTCCATAATATAAATTGCAGAGAAATTGCAGTGTGTACCCTGTAGAAAGTATTTTCTCATCTGTAGTTCCTATACTAGTGAAATCATAACTTTCGTTCCTATCTCTTTTTGAATCCATACCATGTGACAGATCCTTTGATAATGAGGAATTGAAGACCTCTTTTTTACAAAGCACTATGCACCTTTTCTTCATGAAACCTGTGTCCCCTGCCTCTGGTAGAGGAACCTGGCCTTACTCTAATTTCTCATAGCACTTGACTCTGTCACTTTATTCTTCATATCCTACTGTGTACAAGTCATTCTTTTTCTTTTGTCATCTTCCCCATGTATCACCAAGCAGTAAGACCCTATCAGTTTTGGGGCGGCTAGGTGGCGTAGTGGATAAAGCACCGGCCCTGGAGTCAGGAGTACCTGGGTTCAAATGCGGTCTCACTTAATAATTACCTAGCTGTGTGGCCTTGGGCAAGCCACTTAACCCTGTTTGCCTTTAAAAACCTAAAAAAAAAAGAAAGAAAAGAAAAAAGAACCATCAATTTCTTATTGCATCTCTTAACACTTAGTATGTTAATGTACAAAGTACAAAGTAAGTTCTTAATCAATGTGGAACTGAATTGAAAAAAAAGAGCTTTAAAATGTGAATTTATAATATAGAGTGAATTACACATGCACACATTATAAATTTATGTTATATAGACAACTACAATGAATGAATGAATGAATAAAAGCACATTTACTAAGTATTGTGTACAAAGTATCTGTGCTGAACTCTAGGACACAGAAAGAAAAGTTGAGGCAGTCCTTGCTCTTAAAGAGTTCACATTCTGATCAGGTGAAGACAACATTTATAGGTTTCAAATGTAAGTTAGATTGTAAGACCCTTATAGTCTTGATGGAGGCATTAACAAAGGAGGTTGTAATCCATCTTCTTTAAGGTCATTTCCACAGATAAAACTATATCCATTTATAATGTTGAATTAATTCTCAGTTCCCTTAACTGCAGAAAACTTTCTTTTCTAGTCATTTAGTAATTGTGGCTACAGGGGGACAAATAATAAACTACAGATTTTAGATGACAAGGTGATTGTTTATTGTCAGGTGGTATCATTTGAACTGGCCTTTGAAAAATAGATTGAATAGGGACAATGTAGGATGAAATGAAGAGGAACTCAATTAACAAGCACTTATTAAAACAGCCTACCGTGTATCCACTACCTCCTGGGATATTCCTAGGTGTTTTGACTTTTGTCTTGCACTGGACTTCGAGGACTCAGAGCTACACTGATAACTTTGTGCAACTCTACCTCACTTAAATCTAATTCCCTGGCAAGGCATGCAAGGAAAGGCCTTAAACCATGTTTACTCTTAGAGAACTTAATTTCTAATGGGGGAAAGACAACTAGCAAACATTTAAACTTCCCCAAAAGATGACAGTATAAACATAAGATAATTTCAGAAGAAAGGCTCTAGGAGTATGTGGGGGTAAGGAGAGAGTGACCAGAAGGACCTATGACTTTTGATTTAGAGGACCAGAATTCAGTAACTTTCATTACTTGTAAGTTTTTTCATCTATAAAATGAATCGGTGGGACTAGTCAGTATTCCAGTATCCATTCTAAATCTAAATCTATGATACTATGAATATGGTCTTCAAGGGTAGCATTCTAGAAGTTGGGAATGTTACAGGATTAGAATAGTTGGAGTAGAGTACAGGAATTAACAATAACAACTTAGATTTATATACCATGATGTAAAACACATTTACATATATTTTCCCGATTGACCATTATGGAAAGGCCTTTGAAGTAAGTATTGTCATAACTTTTACAGAGGAGGAAACCGAGTTGTAATACTGTTAAGTTGTGACCCATATTTACTAGTGTAGTAGAATTAGGATTCAGACATTTGTTTTCTGCCTCCCAGTCTAATCCATTTTTTTCTGTGGGTTGGAGCTAGGTTATAGAATCATGCCAGAAAATGTGAGCTTTATTCAGGAGACATTAATTGCTGAAATAGTGATGGATTATGAGTAGGGAAATAATAAGATCCGAGTGTGCTCTTGAAAAAAATATTAATCTCGTGGAAGAAGACAGAATGGCTTATAGAAGGAAAAAGAAACTGGAGGCTGTTGAAATAATCAGGGCATAAGGTAATGAAGGCATGAACTAGGTGGGAGCTAATGAAATAAGAAGGGATGACCTCAATTTTCCATTAATAGCGGATAGTTGGCATGGGTAAAGTAAGCTTACAGGTAATGTATGTATTTTTTTTCTTTTAGTCAGTAATTTAAAACTGTTTAAATTAAATCTTTTGCTTTGATCACTAACAAATAGCAAAATTTGGCCAATTGGTTATTCTTGTTTTTTCACCTAACTACTGATTTAAACATGCATTTTTTTTTTTTTTTGGCCTTCCATTGAATGGCCTCCCTTGAAGACTATTTACCTTGGAAAATAGGATATCAAGCATTTTGTGTCTGTATTTATTTTTTTAAATTACCCATTTCATTTTGATGGACTGAATGGTGGAAGTACATCTTATTGTGTACACCATATTAAGACAGTGGCTAAACAATCCTTTACAAACTTTCTGTTAATGGCTTTTCTACATATGAAAGGGGCTAAGACCAAGTATCTCTATTATAAAACTAATAATATTGTGAAACTTTTTATTATGGATGAATTCTCAGCAGCAGAATACCACATAAAATCATCTGTTGTGTTTTAATAACTTTTGACCAGGTACTTTTGAGTACCTGATATGTTTATAGAGAAGAAAATGATAATCTGTTAACCCTTGAAATGAGGCTTATGTTCTCTTCACCAAACCACTATTATACTTGTCTTATTTTCAGGTCATTTTAATTTATAAAAGTAGTCCAGTTTTTGTACCATCCCAAATTCTGTGATTTTTTTTTTTTATGTTACAGTTTCTCAAGCAAGGCCACCTCCAAATCAGAAAAAAGGTAAGTGCCTATATAATTCTAATATTTTTCCTCATAAATGTGAACACTGTAAATAAATGGGTTTTCAGTCAAGGAAGAAAATTGTTTGATTAAATGATCATCTCATTTATTTTAAAATATTCTAAAATTAATTTTTAATATTACTGTCACTTCCTAATAATTTCCCACCTTCAAATAGTTCTACTCTTATAATAAAAGTTAAGTAAAACTATACTTAGTAAGCACAACTTGCAACATATAACATTTTCTTTTTCATTCATAGTCTACCTCATCTTTGCTAGAAATAACTAAATATATTCCAAAATCATTCCCCTGGAAACAGTATTGATCTGTGCCTTTGATCTATAGTTATGTTTTAATGTTGTATTCTATTACATTTTTACAGTCACTCCATATAGTTAGTCTAGTTCCACTTTTTTTCCCATCATTTCATACAAACCTTCTCTAAATTTTCCATTTATTTCAGTACAACAGTTTTCTATTGTATTCTACTGCATCTACTGCCTCAAGTTTTCTCAGCTATTCACTACCCTTTAGGTACCTTTTTTGTTTTCAGATGGTTTTTTGCTTTGTTTCTTTTGTTTACTACAGGAAGTATGACTGGATATTTTGGTATACATGTGGCATTTTCATGTTAGTGACATTATTGGAATAGGTCAGAGTATAAGGACTTCAGTGGTTTCTCATATGCTTAAAATTGGATTCAAGAATGGTTATACAAGTTCATAGTTCTATAAACTATCTTCCTAGTCCCTCTAAAAATGACTTGTATTTTTCATTTGTGACATTTGGAATGAGATTTAGCACTTTATAGCTGTTTTTAATTTTCATTTCCTTTCATTGAAAACATTTGCTATCTCTTCTTGTTTCTAGGATCTCGAACACCCATTATCATTATTCCAGCAGCTACCACCTCTTTAATAACTATGCTTAATGCAAAAGACCTTCTTCAGGACCTAAAGTAAGTAATTATTAAACATATATTTTCCAAAAGTTTATATTCATATATAAAAGTGTCATTCAGAATTAGTGTTACTAACAGTAGTACTTATTGATTATTTCAACTTCAGCCTTTTTTTAACTAGTGCTATGATGTATATCTATCACTTGGAATAATAATGAATCCTTTATGACTGGAGAATTTTTAAACAATTACATATGACTTGCTCCTCATTTAAAGTCTTTAACATGATTGTCATATTATTTTATATAGTATCAGCAACATACTTAAATCAAGAATTTGAAATAGTATGTTCATTCATTTCAGTCATATTCAATTCTTAGTGACCACTTTTGGAATTTTCTTCTCCAGGTCATTTTATAGATGAGAAACTGAGGCAAGGAGAGTTATATAACTTGCCTAGGATCACACAGCTAGGGATTTTGTGAGATCAGATTTAAGATCAGGAACATGAGTCTTCCTGACTTGAGGCTTGGCACTCCAGCTACTGAGCCACCTAGCTGCCTAGAACAGTATATCTTAATTTTAAGAAGTTTAAACATTAAGGTGCATTTCATGTCTTAAATGGTTAAAAGGATAGGAAAACAAGTAATACAGTGAGTATGAAACAAATTTAGATCTAATCAAATCTCTTCCAGCCAGGTAGTGAAGGACCAACACTAGAAATTAAATTTCTATACTAGATTTATTAAATGCTCTTATTTTTTTGAAACTTCTTTGTTTAAATTTTTAAAAAATATATCTAGGGTAGGGGTTCTTAACCTTTTTTGTGTCATTAACCACTTTGACAGTATAGGATTTCTTCTCAGAATGTTATTTTAAATGCATAAAATAAAATAAAAAAATTTCAAAGGAAAACAATTGTATTGAATATCAATATTAAATCAGAATGAATGTGTGTATTTTTAAAAAAAATAAGCACTTGATCTTATCCAGATATTTAAGCAATGAATCTGCCTGCTTAGAGACAGGCAGATGACAGGAGAATGACAATGTGAGCAGGAGTTTCAGACACGGAGGCAGGGAAGGCCTGAATTCCAATCTAGCCAGAGACACTTACTAATGGTGTCATCCTGGGCATCTTCTTTCAGCCTGTTTCCTCATCTATGAAGTGGAGATGATAAAAGTAATGCCTATCTTATTATGGGGTTGTTGTGAAGATCAAATGACATCACTTTGCAAACCTTAGAGTGCTATATGAATACAAACAATTATTATTCTTTTATCTGAATTCCATTTTCATATTACCTCTTATAATTTCATATTACTTCATATTATCATTGAAATGCCATCCTTGATTCTTTGCTCTCTCTCATCCCCCATATCCAATTAGTTTCCAGCTCCTGCCATTTCTGCTTTTAGAACATCTCACCTTCTTCAATAAGTAAAAGCCTTCTCTCTGAGAGTACTGTTAATTCGTACTATATTAGAATTTGTCTGTACATAGTTGCACATGTCTCCTCCAAATTAGCAATAAGGTCCTTGAGAACTGGGACTGGTTTTTTTTGTCTTTGTAGCTCCAGGGACTGTAAGTAGGCGCTTAATAAATTTAGCTACCTGCCATCTTTGCCTAAATGTCCAATAGACATAGCAAACTCCATATCACCAAGCAGAACTCATTTCCTTCCCAAACTTCTCTGTGTGCATATACCTGCATTTTAAAAATTGGTATCATTGCTTTAGTGACTCAGGTTCCCTACCTTTCAGTTTATATTGATTCTTCCCTGTCACTCAAACCCTATAGCTAATCATTTGCCCAAAAAAATGTAGTCCATCTGTTCCCTTCTTTCTGTGACCATCCTAACTCAGGCTTCAGTTTTACCCAGATAACTGCAAAAGCCTCCTAATTGGTCTCCTTGATCTAATCTCTCCTTTTTCTAATACAGAAGTGTCAAACTCTAGAATGCCCCAAATCAGATGAAAATGTAATTGAGGAATATAATGTAATTGAGCAAAAATGCCAATTTGTGGTTTTTTTAAAGACATTATGGAGTTTGACCATTTGTAGTGTTCTTCTTTGTTCCCTATATTCAGATTTTCAGCTGCAAAGCTATTTTGTAATCTATAAGCCTTTATCATCTGTTAGTTTTGAACCTAATTTTCTTTTCTCTTTTTTCAGCATATTAACATTTTATTTGTTTTCCAATTATATGCAATAGTAATATGTACCCATCATTTTTTGCAAGGCTCTGAATTCTACAATTTTCCTCCCCTCCCCCCTACAGAAGGCTGTCTGACAGTCTCTACATTGTTTCCATGCCTTACATTGATGTAAATTGAATGTTATAAAAGTAAACATAAAAATAAACATAATACCCCCCTCCCCAAAGATGAGGAGAGAAAAAAAATTGTACTTCAGTCTGTGTTCAGACTTCAATGGCTCTGTCTCTGGGGTAAGTTGCTTTCTTTATCATAAGTCCACCAGAGAAGTTGCTTCAATATTTTTCCCTTAGTTGCTATTACTAGTTGTACCTCCACTCTATTTCTCCCCACTCTTATTTATTCTGTTCTCTCTCCTTTCATCCTGGCCCTGTCCAGAAGTGTGTTTAATCTGAGGACCCTCTCCCTCGATCTTCCCTCTCTTCTATCACCTATTCCCCCCCTTCCCTCCCCCCCTCCCCATTCCCCCTCATCCCATCCCTTTCCTCCCATCCTTCTCCAGGACAAGATAGATTTCCTCACCCTATTAAGTGTGTTTGTCATTTTCTATGAAAATGAAGGCTTACTCATTCCTCCTTGCTTTTCCCCCTCCACTCCATTGAAAAAAACTTTTTCTTGACTCTTACGTGAAATCTCTCAGTTTCTTCATCTCCTTTTCCTGCCTCCCAGTACTTTACCCATCGCCCACTGACTACATCCATTTACCACATCATACCATTATATTCCGCTCCTTCCTATGTCCTGTCTATATATGTTACTTCTAACAGCTCTTATAAATGAGAAAGTTCATATGAGTTATTATGTCTTGTTCCCATGCAGGAATATTGTGTTCAATATCTTTATGTTCCTCATAGTTAGTCCTTCTCTTCCACTCCCTCTATGGTTCACCAGAGTCCTGTACTTGGAGATCGAACTTTCTGTTCAGCTCTGGTCAACTCAATAGGAAAGTTTGAAAGTTCCCTGTTTCATTGAAAGTCCATCTTTTCCCCTTTAAAGAGGATTTTCAGTTTTGCTGGGTAGTTGATTCTCGGTTGTAAACCAAGATCTTTTGCCTTCTGGAATATCATATTCCATTCCCTATGAGCCCTTAATGTAGATGCTGCCAGATCCTGTGTAATCCTGATTATGGAGCCTCTGTAGTTGAATTGTTTGTTTCTGGCAGCTTTTAGAATTTTCTCTTTGATTTGGGAGTTTTGAAATTTGGCTATAATATTCCTGGAATTTTTTCTTTTGGGATCTCTTTCAGGGGGTGACTGGTGAATTCTCTTGATTTCTATTTTACCCTCAGCTTCTAGGATCTCATGGCAATTCTGCTAATATTCCTTTTTTTAGGTTTTTTTTTTTTTTTTTGCAAGGCAAATAGAGTTAAGTGGCTTGTCCAAGGCCACACAGCTAGGTAATTATTAAGTGTCTGAGGCTGGATTTGAATTCAGGTATTCCTGACTTCAGGGCAGGTGCTCTATCCACTGTGCCACCTAGCCACCCACCCTTGTATTATTTCTTGCAAAATGAAGTCTAGGTTCTTTTCCTGATCATGGCTCACAGATAGCCCAATAATTTTAAAATTATTTCTCCTGGATCTGTTTTCAAGGTCGGTTATTTTTCCAATGAGATATTTCACATTTTTTCCCCTAATTTTGGCTTTTTTGGCAGGATTTCATTTCTTCTTGCTTTCTTGCAAAGTCATCAGTTTCCTTTAGTTCCATTTTGCATTTGAAGGAGTTATTTTCTTCAGAGAGCTTTTTTATCTCCTTTTCCAGCTGTCCAATTCTGCTTTTTTAAGGCATTCTTCTGCTCATTTATTTTTTGTTTTGTTTTTTCCATTAGACCTAAACTGGTTTTTTAACATATTATTTTCTTCAGTATTTTTTTGTATAACTTTTACCAAGCTTTTTGATTTGGTTTTAATGATTTTTCTGCTTCACTCTCATTTCTCCTCCCAATTTTTTCTCCACCTCTCTTAATTCCTTTTCAAAGGCTTTTTTGAGCTCATCCATAGTCTGAGCCCATTTTCTAAATCTCTTGGAGGTTTTGGATATGGAAGCTTCGATTTTGTCATCATCTGAGTATGTGTTTTCATCTTCCATGGGACTAAAGTAATTCTCTATGATCAGATTCTTATTTCCTCAGCCCAAGACTAATATACAGCACTTCCAAGAAATTGGGGTTGGGTTTTTTGGGGGGACACACCACTGGGACCTTTATTCTTCCAAGGTCTTATGCTCTCTAGCCCATGCTTTGATATGTAAATGACCACTGTATTGCCCTCTGCCCTGGGACTATAAGGTGGGATCCAGCTATCTTAGTATGGAAGCCCAAACTGGAATATATGAGTGTAGGCAAACAGCAGGGTCCTACCCCAGGGAGAGCAGAGAAATCTCTGCAGACTTCCCTTACTGTCTCTGGGGGTGCAGGCTGTGTTCTCTAGATTCTCACTGCAGGTTCTGGGGGGGGGTGCTCCTCACACCACACTCATTCTGGTGGAGCAGAGTTCTCTCCCTGCTCCTTTAAGCCGTTGCAGGTGATCTCTGGGCTGGGCTGGGCTGTACTTCACTTCAGCTTTTTTTTTTTCCAACCCCCTGTCCTGGTGAAACACACCTTTCTGGCCGAACTTCTAAGTTATCTTGGACTGGGAAAATGTATCATCTTGTCTTTCTGTGGGTTCTGCCCTCTAAATTTTGGCTAGAGCCATCCTTTGTTTTGGGGGCAGGGTTTGGGGGTGTTTGAAGTTCTCTGGAAAAATCTGAACCTAATTTTCTAATAGCTTTTTACAGTCCTTCCCTATTCCTGTCTTAGTGTAGGAAGACTATATTGTTTTTTGAAGTTTGTTTATTGACTTGCCACTGCAAAGAATTCATCACCACAATATACTTCTATAGAGCTTGACTAGTTCTCAGAATGCAACTAAGACATAATCTGTCACTAAAATTAATCTAGGTATCTTTTCAAATTGATAGAACCTCATGTAATTTGCACTTAATGGTTATTATGAGTGACATCCATGCCACATTGAAACACATTGAGGCAGCAGAGAAAGGACTTAATAGTTTTAAGAGTTTGCAGGAGTCCTTGAAAATAAACATAGGGGCGGCTAGGTGGCACAGTGGATAGAGCACCGGCCCTGGAGTCAGGAGTACCTGAGTTCAAATCCAGCCTCAGACACTTAATTACCTAGCTGTGTGGCCTTGGGCAAGTCACTTAACCCCATTGCCTTGCAAAAAAGAAAATAGACATAGCTGCATTACCTATTAGAAACACTTTGTTGATTCAAATAAATGATGAAATATTTTGTTTCCATAACTCTAGAGAAAGGAGTTATTCTATGCTCCTTGCTGCATAACTAACTTTCATATCTAGTTTCCTAAATAACCACTTCCTTTTCAGTTTTAGTATATTTCTTTCAAATATGATTTAAGTCTAGTTTTATAACTTTTAAACATTAGAAACGGGAGAAAAAACTTAAATTTAGCTGTAACTGAAATCATTTTATGGTTTGTTTTTAAACCAATCTAATCCTTAGTGCACTTAATTCTTGCTGATTTAATCTTTATATCATTTATAAGTTTATTTCAATGGAAAAATAATATCACCTTTAGTTTTAGTACTTTGCTTTCTAATTTGAGACAGTTTAAGATTATATTTGCAAACAACAGAAGTGAGAATTGTTTTTTCTAGTGAATTGGTATAATGTAATGCCTAGGCAGTGCTACCAAGATAAGTGTACATTGTATGAATGTAAATTACTTATGCAACATTCTAGAATTATTCTTTTCCTTAAAAATTACTTTACTTTTTATGTTTTGATATAAATCTTTAGGGAAGCAGTACAATTTGACAGCTATTTCTTTAATAAAGTATTTTATAGCAATATTTAGGCTGTTTTAATAGGAAATTATTTTGTTTTATAATGTACATAATTTTTTTACTTTACAACCTAAAGAAAATTTATTTTCATATCATATATTTTAATAATTTATAATGGCATTTATTTCTTCATAAACTTAATTTTGTCAGATCTGAGCCAAATTTTTAAAAAATTGTTACTTTCTGAAGAAATGATCAAAAAAAGGGAATACCCAACTTTATGTAGAACCTAAACTGAATCTATGCCAGCACGAACTATAGGTTACAGCTGGTACTGTAATGGGGGGGGTTAATTATGCATTAATTATATAGCAAGGCCTCCAACTGATTTACACTACAGGGAAGCTGTCACTTGAGTTGAGGTACTAAATCTTGGAATACTTAAAATTAAAAGTAAAATTAAGAATGTTTATAGGGTAGCTGTCAGTTGAGTTGAGGTATTAAATCTTGGAATACTTAAAATTAAAAGTAAAATTAAGAATGTTTATAGGGTAGCTGTCAGTTGAGTTGAGGTATTAAATCTTGAAAAACTTAAAAGTAAAATTAAGAATGTTTTACCTTAGAATTGTGATCTCTTTGACTATTTGGGTTTGCTTTTTTCAAACTTAATGTTAAGCAAGTATTAAACATTTTATCATGGTTACTTATATGAATTGTAAAATTAAAACATACCAACTTTTAAAATTTTGAATGACATTTACTGGATTGAAATTTTTAGTGTTCTTGACAATAGCAATGCTGGCATTCATATGGGATTTTTAGGTTTCCAGAATGTTTTACAACTTTATCTCATGTGAACCTCCCCACTACCCTATGAGAAATAGGGTGCTACAAGTGCAAATCATAATATGTGGTCACAAAGTACTCAGGTTTGTACTCAAATTTTCTTCATTCCAAATCCAGCACTTTATCTATTATGACATACTCTCAGAATAAATTAAAGCAGAAATTCAAATAATTAAATTAATTTTTTAGGTTATCCATAAATTTGTTGTGTATCCTATAATCATCTACTTTGAGTTTTGTATAACAAAGCTTAGTTAGATAACTTTAGATTAAGATTGTGACAAAAAAAGGAATCAAAATTGTTTTTATTATGACTTTTTTTTAAATAAGGTGGTCAGAATTAAACAAAATTAGTTTAACTTTTACCTTTGTTTCTGAGAGGAGTTGTCCATGTGTTTTTGATTTTTATATCAGGTATCTCTAGCCACAGGAAGAGAACTTCATTGAAACAAGATGCTTCCAAAACTTCCATTGTAGAAATAGCAGAACTGTTGTACCCTTTGTTAGAGTTTGTTTGGCTTTGATATGGCATTAGTGAAATAGCTGCATGTAATGTTGACTTTTATTTCTTTAGTAGAGTCATTAGTTAATGTTTATTAAATGCCAATCACTTGTTACTTAGCTCTGAGGATAAAAAAGAAGGCAAAAATACTGTCACCTTGAGGAACTGTCAGTCTAATGAGGGAGACAACAAGTATATATGTACAAACACATCATGTTAAACAGAATAAATTGAGAATATGAATAATATGAAGGACTGGTAGTAACTACTTGAAAAATGTAAATTTTAGTTAATTTTGAAGGGGAAACTAGGAGACAGAGATGAGGGAGAGAATCCCAATTTTGTCAGATAGTCATTGAAATTAAGATAGTATAAAGACTGGCAAGTGGCAAGGTAAGAACAGATCAGGTAATGGTCCTTTGGAGTAAAAAAGATTTCATATTTGATCACTAAGATACTGAATTTATTGAACTTGTTTAATGAATACTGTTTATTATTGTGGTAAGTCGGATACTTTTGAATGATCAGTTTGATAATTGAAAGGAGGCTAGATTGGAATGGGAATAGACTTGTAACTGGAAGACCAAACAGCGGACTTTGCATCAGTCCAGACATGAGGTGATGAGCAGCCCACATCAAGATTGGTAGGAGAGAAGGGTATCTATTTGAAAGCTATCGTGGAAGTAAAACTGATTGGAATTGATTTCATATGAAGAATGAGACACAGTAAGGAGTTGAGGATGACATCTTATTTGCAAGTCTGTGTGACTGGAAGGAATGGAAGTCTGAAAGAGAAGGAAGATTTGGAGAGAAAAATAATGAATACAGGTTTGGATTTGATGAATTTAAGATGTCTATAGCACATTAGTTTCAGAATGTTTGATTGTTGGAGTTGTAAGGCTAGATATCTAGAGAGAAAACAGAACTGAAAAATTAAATCTGAGACTTAATCTGCATAGAAGTAACAGTTGATATTTGGAGCTGATGAGATTACCAAGTGAAATAGAAAAATAAAGAGGACCCAGGAGCTTTAACTCCCATGATTAGCAGTTGAATTGTGGTTCAATGAGGGAGACAGAAGGAACAGTTGGACAGGTAGGAGAAACAGGAGAGAGAGCAGTGTTCCAAAAAGAGTAGAATCCAAGAGAAGAGAGTGATTGAATGTCTATAAGAGAGATCCAGAAGAATGAAGTTTGATATACGTTTACTTATCCTCCCTTAGATCTTGTCCTTATTCCTACATGTGTCTGTCTCTTTCTCTCTGAGTCTGAGGAGACTATGATATCGAGACAATAGTTTTAAATTACCGCTGCCAAAAAAGAGAAACTGTTGTTTGGTAGAAGTGCTGTTTAGGAATAAAAAATCTAGAAAGTGTGAATATTTTAGAACTGATAAAAAGTTTTGTCTTGGTATAAATGTTTTTTAGCTCTGTTCAAGGAATATTAATGTTACTCATTGGTATTTAGACTTGTTTTAGAGGCTTCTGTTGAATTATATATCAGTTTGATTATGAAATTTAAATGTCATAGGTAATCTTGATTAATATTTTCTCTAAAAATTTGCTCTTATATTTACTGTCCCAGCAACTGAGCAGTTATATTAATATATAATTTTATTTTCCATTGTCAGCAGCTATTTTGGTGTCTTTATACAGTGCTTAATAACAGTACATTATACATGTTTAAATATTTGTTAGATAAATTTTAATAGCTTTTGTATAAGCTAATAACCCAATTTATAAAATGTGTGGATTTTTTTTTCTCAGTGTTTGCATTTATTTTATTTTGTTTGGCTTTCTTGTGCTAAGAATAGTAATTACAGGGAGCAGCTAGGTGGTGCAGTGGATAGAACACTGGCCCTGGAATCAGGAGGATCTGAGTTCAACTGTGAACCTGGATACTTAAAAATTTCCTGTGTGACCTTGGGCAAGTCACTTAACCCCAATGCCTTAAAAAAAAGAGTAGTATTTACAGGAAATGTATGTATAGTCATAAGCATATGTGTAAATAAATGTTTTATTAACCTTTGGTCTAGAACAAGTGTGAGACACTTAGGAAAGGAAGAACAGATATTTAATGACTCATCATTATCAGTTTAAAAACATTTTTCTGACCATGATATTAACATTAACAGTTTACCTGATGATGAGCCCTTTGTTTAATGATGTAAGCAAGCATAAGGTATATCCCTAGACTTAATATGTGCTTCCTTTTCATTCTCTCTTCAGGTGTCTCACATTTGTAATGATTTGGGTACCAATGTCAATTAAATTTGTTAGTGGGTAATAATAGTATAAAAATCTATATGTATTAATATTACTTTTCTGAAGCAGTTGAAGAATGTTGAAGTATTAGAGTTGAATTAGAGTTACCAGTTACAGCAGAAAGATAGGATGGAATTAAATATTAACCAATCAGAATTCATAAGATACTAACAGTTTCTAGTATTATATAGCCTCAAAATGATTAGTTATATTTAAGACATAAAGGACAAAAATCTTATTAAGCACTATTAATCTTTCCATATGTAATATGTAAAACTTTACTATGTTGAATTTTTACTTTTTCAACATTAGCATTTTTCTTTTGACTTTAATATTTAGATTTGAAAATTGACAATATTATTTGAAAGTCTGTGATAAATGTGAGAATTAAAATACAGTGTTTAAGTATGACTTGACTTGGATGACCCTGAAGAGCAATCTTAACTGATTTAGGGAGGGGTGGGGGCTTGATAGAAATTTTTTTTTTAATTTTAAAATTAAATACCAAATAAAAAAGGAAAAAATGTTGTCTAGTATACACCTCATAGAAGGATCACTATAAAAACACAAATTTCCTTTTCAAGAAAACCCATATAATTACTACATTTTGTTTTCAAAGCTATCAGGTTTTACTTTGTTTTCTTGTTGGTTTCCTTCTGTTCTTTGCTGTGCACCCTGTCCTCTAAGAAGGCTAAAATTAAATGTGGATTGTTTGCATGTGTGTGTGCGGAAACTAAATATAAGACTACATTATGTTTATTTCTACTTGTCAACTGTTCCTCTGAGGGTAGAGAGAGAGCATCTTCTTTCATAGATTCAAGTTTTTTTTATGTTTTTCTAAGTCAACCAGTTCATCAATTGCTATACTACAACAATATTCCAACACAATCACGTTTTTCTTCCAACTTTCTGCATTCCTTCTATTCTTAGCTAATAATTTTTATTTATACAAGAAAATTTAAATTTAAAATAATCAAAATCATTCTTTTTACATTTCATCAATGCTGTGCCTAATTATATAGTTTAAGGTCTGATACTGCTGAATCTAAATCTACTTCTGTCGCTTCTTTTTCCCCCCTGATTTCTTTGAAGTTCCTGACCCTTTGCTCTTTCAAATGACCTTTGCTATTAGTTATAATATTTTAATTGGGATTAAATAGATAGGAAAAATTGTGATTTTAAAAAAATTATTTGGATTTAATGTTTTTGAAAGCAATATATTTTTGAATTTGTTTTGTGTGTGTACATATATATGTATATGACAGTCATAAACTGATTTTCACATGTAAGAAGTAAATAATTTGACCATATTGAGTCCCTTTTCTATTTAGTTTTTAATGTTTACCATAAATTTCTCCTGGATGTTATATATGATGAATTTTCCATTAAATTCAACTGTTTTCATCACAAAATCCAGAAAATCTTTCAGTTCATTAAATATCCATCTTCCATTTTTAACCGTTTCAGGATTTTATTTAGTTTTGCTGGGTAAGTTACCCTTGGTTGAACCCCAGCTCTTTTGCTCTATGTATTATAGTATTCCATGATGTAAGGTCTTTCAACGTAGTAGCTATACTAGGTCTTATTATGTAATCCTTGCTGCAGTGCCTCAGTATTTAAATTTTTTTTCTTGTTCATTCCCATATTTTCTCCTTTACCTGGGAACTTTGAAACTTGACTGTGATATTCTGTTAAGTTTTCTTCCTGGGTTCTCTTTCAGATGGTAAAGGTAGATTGTGGTTTTTTTGGTTTGTTTGTTTTTGCTTTGCCTTCTTGTATCAAGATTCTTTTTTTAAACCTTTTTTTAGGTAGTCCAGCTATTCTTATTTCTCCTCGTTCTATTCTCTAGCTCAATTGTTTTTCCTTATATTTTTCCCTTTCTTTTCTATTTTTCATTCTTTTTGATTTTGATTTTTAAATTTTGTTTTGTAATTTCTTTGTCTTAAAATGTCCCCTTGCCCAATTCTAGTTTTCAAGTAATTATTTTCTTCCCTAAATTTTTGATTCTTTATTTCAAGTTGGTTATCTCTTTACATAGATTTTTTTGATTTTCTTGGATTGCTCTTTTATTTTTCTAATTTTTTTCTCAATCTCTATTTGATTTTTAAAGTCCTTTTTGAGTTCTATCAAGAACTCTTTTTGTCTTGAAGAGCATTTGATGTTTCTTTTATGAAATATCTTCCTGTGATTATGAAGCTAGATCTTTTCTGTCTCCTTAGTTTACTTTCTATTCTTGGGTTCTTTCTCCTTTGTTTACTCACTTTTATTTATAATGTTATTTTTGTTTAATTTTATTTTTAGCAGTATTAGTGTAATCAAGTTGTAGTCCCAAGATAGGGGGAATGATACCCTAAGTCTCAGGTCCTTTTTACTGTTACTTTCTGAGGTCTGTCCCAGCGGCTCTCCTCTCTGCTCCTAAGTCTGTAACTAGGACCACCAGCCACACTGATCTTCCTCTCTCCAGTTCTTCCTGTGGCTGCAAACTACAGCTGTCCTCTCTGTCCTAGAACTAAAACCAGAGACTCTTACTTTCCTGCTCTCACTAATTGTGTGGTCACTCTTAAGTACTTCCCTCTGGCTCCCCCACCCACCCAGGCAGCAGCTCAACTGTGCTTGGTGTCTCTTGGCAGTGGAAGGTCCCTCAATCTTTTTTTCTACTAAACCTCAGACCCCCCCCACCCCAACATCTCCTGCAGAATGAAAGTTGCTAAGTCTGAGACTGTCTTCTCCATTCAGCTGCCCACAGGGCTTGTTTGTTGATTCTGCAGAATTGACCTGGAGTGTTTGCACTTTACTCAGGCTAAATCTCCATCCCTGAAGGTTGAGTCTTTCCTGGGTTCTTCTCATTTTGTCTTTGAAGGACAACTGCTTTACCCAGTATTTTATTTCTATTGCTCCGAGGACAGTGCTTCCCCCTTTTTTTGTGTGTGGAGGAAATTAGGAACGTCTTAAAATTTCCAGATCCATTCCACCATCTTCCCAGAATCCTCTCTAATTGATGTTTTGTGATATTAATCTCTTTCCTGAATTCTGTTTTCTGGAAGATTTGTCCCATCAGATGAGAAGAAAAAACAAGGCTGCCAACGAGAAAATGAAACACTCATCCAGAGACGAAAAGATCAGATGCAGCCTGGGGGTACTGCCATAAGTGTTACAGTTCCCTATCGAGTAGTAGATCAACCCCTCAAACTTATGCCTCAAGACTGGTAAGAGGGTTTTATAGTTTAAAGTATTTAATTTTTTCATCAGTTTAACCTGTCAGATTTGCTATTTTCTTAATATAACCAAATCTTTTTTGGTCTATGAAATCTAAGTGTGTCTTAACAATTTAAAAAAAGGCTAGTTTTTTTTTATTACAGTAATACATGCATACTTGTTTAAATTTGAATAAGAAAAATTATTATTTTAATTATAGGAAGACATTTTCTTTCTGAAAGCTTGATCAGTATAAATAATTTGTACGTGCATGTGGAGCACAGGCTGTTCACAATATTCTTTTATAAATGTACCTAAAATTATTTTCTTTTCCAATATTTGAATATTTCCACCAAATATATACTTACCTTGTCATCAACTGTTTCACTAAAACCCAGGCAAATGATAGTTTACTTAATTTATTTCAAAGATTCAAAAAATTAATGACCATTCTTATATAGTATAAGATTATATTTTTTAAAATTCCATTTAACAGAATTTTTTTTGTCAAATCCCTTAATTTCCCTTGGACTTCAGTTTCTTTCTATGTAAAAAGAGTGTTTAGGATACCTTGACTTTTGAGATCCTTTTCAGCACAGGGTCTGTGATCCCATTGTGAATTAGACATTCTTGCAACTACTAGAAAGAAAAGAGATTACAAATGAATCCACTATTTTTAAAAATAAACATTAACTCACATTTATTTAGCATTGTCTTTTGGGTTTTATTTTGCTATACTATAAAATTTCACTTTTTGAATCAACCTGTTTTTTTTATTTAAAAATAATATATTAAAGTCAGTTAATTCTAGTAACAATCAAAAGAGATTTGTCTTAGAGAGTAAAATTTAGGATCAGTTTGTATTTAGCAAAGGCACAAGCATAAAAAACCAGTAGGATCACACACAAAAAAATAGCTTTATTTGTATTTGGTTGAAAAAATATATAACTGCAAAAAAGCAGATGTACTGGTGGTATAGCAAGTCATTAATGTGCTATAACAGTGACATTATAAGGAGAAATTATGCTAATAGGCTCTGTTTGCCTCATAGTCATGTTGACAGCAGAGTATGTCACATGAATAATTATGAGACTGCTTCCTTAGGGATTTACAGTAACTAAAACTCAAGGTCTTTAACAAGAGTGTCTTTTCCTTTTTTTCTATTTATAGGGATCGTGTTGTGGCAGTTTTTGTGCAGGGCCCTGCATGGCAGTTCAAAGGTTGGCCATGGCTATTACCTGATGGATCACCAGTTGACATATTTGCTAAAAGTTAGTTTCTCATTTTTATTTGATATTATTTTACCCTTAAAATATATGTGAATCACATTTTTTCCTAGAAATTTAGGAGAAAAAAGAATTACATTTTTTGTAGTTATCAGGTGTCTGTACTCTTCTAGGGCTCAGACTGTACCTTCTGATTTGTATCTCTTAACACCCAGCATAATACTTATTATGAAGGAACTTTACACATGATTTGACACTTTCAGGTACAATCAGTATAAGGCCCTGGTAATTGATGCTGGCAGTTATCTGTTCTAGATTTTTTTATACATATACTTAGAAGATACAAGAAACCTCAGTAATATTTTTAATATTGGCAGTACTCAGTTTGTCATTAAGATAACTCAGTTCATTCTCATTGATAATTTTTAAAACTTCACATGTAGCTTTTACAAGTGGACATTTTTAAACTGAGAAAACTTTTCTTGACCATAATACTTTTGTAATTTATTGTGACTATAAGATTTATTTTTAAATTAAAAGAGCTTATAGTGCATTAATTTTGAAATGTGAAAAATTGATTTGCAGATTTTGATATGCTTATATTCTTTACATGCATATAGAGATGTATTCAATTCAGCATTAATTTGAATAGTAATTTTTCATTTTGCACTTTCCTTAGAGTGGATTTATTTATTTTTAAAATTTTACTTTCAATGGTTCCTAGTTTGCTCAGAGATAAAATTAAAAATTTAACTTAGTATTTAAAATATTCAGAAGTCTGGTTGCAAAACTAACTCCTTAGCCTTATTTTACATTGCTTTTCAATCTGAACTAATTACTACTTAATGTCTTTTGCCACAATACATTTACACAAACTAATTCCTTTTCCTGTAATATGCTCTTTCTTCTTCTCTACCTTAAAGACCACATCTTTCTTTCTTCCTTGACTCTCTCCTCTAGTATAATGTATGATCCTTAAAAGACAGTAAGCATTTTTATATTTATCTATATCCACAGTAATTCATATATAAAATAATAGATTTAGAACTTGACTTAGAGGTTTTCTAGTCCAACAACTTCATTTTAAAAATAGGAAAAATAAGATTAAATGATTTGTGCAAGGTATCAGGGCCCCTGGAATTCTAGCACAGATATTTACTTTCAAATTTAACTCTTCCTATTGTATGGCTTCCACTGAATGAGTTATTTATCAAGTTGATTTGAATTGCTTTATAAGCAACCTTCAGTTACTTATATTTTTATTGAGTATGTTGGTACAAATTAATAGAGAAGATATAAAATAAGTTTTAATTGCTTAAAATATTGTGATACTTGAATGGCTTATTGAAATGAGCTCAGTACTTTACAAATATTATATTATCTGATCTTCATAATAACCCTACAAAGAAGGTACTATTATTTCTATTTTCTCCATTTTATAGTTGGGGAAACCTGAGAAGTTAAAGGACTTGCCCATACTGCTGTATATAATAAGTGTCTGAGACTTAGGTCTTCCTAACTCTATACCTAGCACTATCCACATACTATCTAGTTTAACTGCTTTATTATTAATAAAAGCTTCAGAAGATGTAACTCTTATCAGTCAGCACACAGTTATTAAATGCATACTCTGTTGTCATTATTGCCATCATTATCTTTAGCATCATTGAGGATTAACATTGTATGGACAGAGGGCCAGTCTTGGAGTCAGGACTAGCTCTGTGACTGTGGGCAAGGGACATAACTAATCAGTACCTACCCCTGGCCATTCTGACAATGTTAGGTTCTACTCACTTGCTGATCTAAATTGAAGGAGGAAGTTGTATTATATTATGATTACTATTTCCATTTCTCCAATGAAGTCATAAGTCTGAACCAGTAGAATAAACTGTTATCATTATGGGATACTTAATAATGTGTGTTTTCAATATCAGAATGAAGAGAACCATCAAAGATGTTGGTAGGGCTATTCTTGAGGTTTTTTTTTTCCATTAGCTTTGGAAGTCTTTGAGTTTCCATACAATTTGTTATTCTTGTATATTTTTCTAAATAATTTAACCCTGGGAAATCTCTTCCATTGAGTAGAAATTTACTTATGGTATGATTCGAATTGAAAATCTAAAGTTAGAAA
Organism: Macrotis lagotis; assembly: GCF_037893015.1. Lineage (NCBI taxonomy): Eukaryota > Metazoa > Chordata > Mammalia > Peramelemorphia > Peramelidae > Macrotis > Macrotis lagotis. Next base: position 88,399,103 of record NC_133659.1, read on the forward strand.
ATGCTCGATTCACCAATTGATTAATTTTACATGGCAGAACATAAAGAGACATATCAGCTAGGAATACTGCTCATATTACTTTTGTTTCCTATTGGTCTTTTTCACGTGCATTTAGTCTTTATTGATAAATTAGTATTTTTCAATGTGTAAAGAATACATGCTCAACATATCACAGCTATATTTTTAGTCCACATCACAACCAGGTTAATTACCACCAGAATTTTATTATTTCATCCACCTTCCTTCTATTTGTATTTTGAAACATAAAAATATAAGATAAAAAAAACTAAATAGACCCCACACACACACGAAAAATAGTACCTTTAGCTTCTTCTAAACCAAAACTGTATTGTGTGCTTAGAAAAATTATTGAATTTATTTTGTGGACCTTCTGGATCAAATGAATTTGTGTTTTTATCCTAGTAAAGTAATGTTATAACTTTTCTTTCAATCTAATTTTTTATTTTCTTTACCTTGTAGTTAAAGCCTTTCATCTAAAGTATGATGAAGTACGCCTAGATCCAAATGTACAGAAATGGGATGTAACAGTATTAGAATTAAGCTATCACAAACGGCATTTGGACAGACCAGTGTTTTTACGTTTTTGGGAAACTTTGGACAGGTAAATCTAAATAGTAAAACATAAACACTATTATTCTTTTGTTATCAAACTTGTTAGTATTTCCATGTAGATTGTAAATTTGACTGATTATATTGCCACCCACCCTCCCTTTTTTTTATCTTATAGGATAAAGTATCTCTACCAGCCAGCTAAAGTTAGCACCCATACCTGGGTGCTAGATGGTGCAGTAGATAGAGCATAGGTCCTGGAATCAGGAGGATTTGAGTTCAAATGTGGCCTTAGATACTTGACACTAACTGTGTGACCTTGGATAAGTCATTTAACCTTGACTCCCTCACTTAGAGCTGTCTCTAACCATCCTGATTCATATCTGTCCACTAAACTGAGATGACTCTGGAGGAGCAAAGAAGCTTGTGACTTAGCTCAGCACCCCTTCATTCAAATCCAGTTTCACATTCATGTGATGGCATCACCTCCCTGATATCATGGTCTTCTTCAAGAATGAAGGACAAACATCATCAAAATTATTAATCCCTGTACCAGGTTGCTTGATCATACTGATCCCTTGATCCCATTCCCTGTCTCCTCCTTTATGAAGGTACTATAACAAGCCAACATTTTCTTTTATCCCCTTTAATCTCTCTACAATAATAGTAATAAAAGCTAGCATTCCTCCAGTATTTGCCGTGGGCCAAAAATTGCTAAGAACATACAATGATCTCCTTCAGTCTTCACAATCAGCCTGCAAGTAGGTGCTATTAATAATCCTTATGTTGCTGATGAGGAACTAGAGGCAGGTAATGGTTAAGTGACTTGTCCCTATAGCTAGGAAGAGTTGGGAAGCCAGGTTTAAATTTGGATCTCCCTGACTCCAGGGCTAGTAGACTACCTACTGTGCTAGAAGAGACTTTGAGAAAAAAAGCTAATTCACGATGTACCATTTCACCAACTCATAACCTTTCCTGTGTATTACAAGCACCCTCATGTCCCCACTGTTAAAAAAGAAAAAAAGCATTTCCCCTCTCCTTCACCCACATGTCATCTAATATTTTACTTTCCTTTATTTCCAACCCTTTTGAAAACATGCGCTTCTAGTGACTTCCTCATACTACTTTATCTTCAATCCCTTGAGGTCCTACTTACCCTACTCCTTTTCTGCCACTGTTTTTTCAAAGGAGAAAGCAAATGATCACTAAATCCAGTGACTTAGTCCTTCTCCTCTAGTATTTGCTACTGTTGATCATAGACTTTCTGAAAACTCTCTTCACATAACTTCCAAGACCATACACTCTAAATGCTTCCTAATCTACATTTCATAGTAAGGTTCCTCAAATGGATCTGATCATGTTGACCCATCATACCAGCTAATCCTAGTACATTAAATTCTGTCTTCCACCTCAGTGCCTCTCCATGTGTGGTTCTCCCATGTCTGGATTGTGTTCCCTCACTTCTGTCTCTAAAAATGTGTAACTTATTTTAAGACACTGCTGGTTATATCTCTCCATTATACTTCATTGATTTTCTAGCTAGCTGTTTACACTTCCCCCCCCCCCCCCAATTATACATGAATTTAGTATCTCCAGTCTTTCTTTTTTACCCCAATTCTTGCCCTCCTGCTAGGGGACTTCAACAAGCAGATTCTTGTCTCCTCAAATAATTTAACCTCCCAGTTCTTCAAACTACTCAATTTCCAGGACCATTTGCTCCACTCTGCCTTTAGCAACATCCATGTAAGGTCACACTCATGATCTTGCCATTATCTATAAACGTTATGTTTTCATGATCTGAAATTCCTTTATCTTATTTAAGGTTAATAATTTATATAATATCAAATTTTAACTGGTTACCCTTAGTCAAAAGAGAAGTAAAATACATAATCCTGGAATCAAAAGCTCAGGATTAGTGACAGGCACTTTATAATCCTTACCACTTGTGTGAGCTTAGGCAACTAAGTCATTTACCCTTTTTGAGTGGGCCTCAGTTTCCTTAACTGCAAAATGAGAAAGTTGTAATTGATCAGAGGTTCTTATTATTTTTTGTCATGGACCCCTCTGGCAGTCTTGTAAAACCCATAGGCACTTTTGCAGAATAATATTTTTATTACAAAAATGCTTAGGAATTTGAAATAAATTATCAATATGCATATATATGTATATATACTTATGTGTATTCATGCATATGCATATTTTTATATGTATAAAGTTCACAGACATCAAGTTAAGAACCTCTGGACTAGATGTACTTTGAGATCTTCATGACCCAGTGACCTAAGCATTGCTTAATATGTAAACTTTTTTATTGGCTACCTACATTTCATATTTACTTATGGACTCCTGGAAGGTACCTCAGAAAGATCATCTAACCTTTTATGGTTAGTAAATTTAGATCATTAAGATTAAAGGACTTGACAAGTCACATATGCACCTAGGTAATGACCAGGGAAGGACCTGATCCCAGTTCCTTTATTTTCAAATTGCACTGATTTGCAATAGCTTGATAGAATGCTCTTTGTTTTTATTTGTTTTACAGGTACATGGTGAAGCACAAATCCCATTTGAGATTCTGACGTACATGGCTACCATTGTCTTCATAGAAATTTGGATTAAGAAGCATGAAACTGCTCCATTCTGGGGACTGAGGCTCTTGATTTATGAATTTGTCAAGAACTTTGCAAATGAAGGTCACAAATGAATCTTTTTTTCTAAGACCTTATTTGATGCTTCATGCTTTGACAGGCCGATATCTGTCATCATTATAAGCAAAAGTTTTTTGCTTACAACTATTTTTTTAATATCAATAATAATAATATTAGCCTTCTAGTCTGTAATGGAAATTGTATATTTTGATAGAATTTTTCTCCATTGGTTAAATTAGCATCATTTAAAAAGTTTTGTTCCTCTTTAGAAGATAAATACAGGTCGGGTGTGTGCAGCAAGTGTCAGTGAGTGTGTGTGTGTGTGTATGTGTGTGTGTGTGTGTGTGTGTGTGTGTTTGCTCGCACACGCACCTGGGCGCGTACACAGATGTGTATCTGTGTTTCTGTGTGTAGATGTTATATGAGGCTCTTAGCCACTTTGCTTCTGATTTTCTGAATTTTTTTCATTGCTCCATTGTTTAACTTTTTGAAAATACTATGTTGTGAATGATATTAAATTTTAGTCCTAGAATTTGAAAAACTAAGGAAAAGTGAAATGACTATTTTGAATGAATCAAAATGTCAACCTGTATATGTACTATATATTCTGTTAGTCTTTGTCTAAAAAGGGATAATGAAAAATCAAGAACCACCCTTTGGCTTTGGCTGAACTGTTCAATCTAAGAAATCTTTATTATGAAAACATTTAATGAATGTTCATTCTTCCCACTGACTTCAGTGATGAAAACTTAGAATGTTTATAATGGATATACTGGAGTATCTTTCTAAATGGAAGTCTAAACCCACAGATTAAATAGGTTGTAATACATTTTATTTTGAGAGCCAGAGTATGATTTTCGGAGTGGAATATTCATTCAGTGCATCAGCCATACAGACATAAAATCCTCAACCTTCATCATTTTCCTTATTTTTTAATGGCAAGGAGATTTTAAGCCATTCTTTCCTTACATTTTTGTCTTGGATTTCCTATCCCATGCTCTCCACTAATACTAATGAAATTTCCCAAGCACCAAAGAACATTTAAAATTATGAACACAACAGAAGTAAAAGAATACTAGAATTTCTTTGTGTTCCTTTAATATCATACAAAATAAGTATAAATACTATTTCTAAATTTCTAGGATAGGGTATGTACCATATTCTATTTCTCCACTTTAAATAAAGACCAGAGTCTTGCGTCTGAGGTATGTAATGAAGTAACATTTTTCACTTTTGAGTTCCTCTTTCATTAATTAAAAAAATGTTAGGATTCTCTCAGAATTTTCATAGTTTGAGTAATAATCATTCCATTTTGCATCATGTTCCCAAACCACCTCTTTTGGGTAGTAGCTTTTGGGTGACTTTTGAATAATGAAATTCAGTTTCATCTGTGCAAAATTGACATTGCTTAGGACTCATGTTAAAATTTAAATGTAGTACAGAATTGAAAAATTTTTAATCACAAAAATCCATACCAGTAATGAAGAGGGAAAAGGTTATATATTGTATAGAAGCCTCAAACTCTTTAGAAAAAAGTTTTCTGGTTGAATTTTGTATTAGGTTTTTCTATTTTTCAAAAATTGGGGCAATCTTCTCTCCTTTCTCTTATTCTCTTTCCTTTTCCTCCCACCTCCCCCTATAGTTTTTCAAGCACAATTTCTCAACAGTGTTGATTTGTTTTCTGAGTCTTGAGGCATAATTATGTATTTTGTAAAATTCCTACCATGATTAAATATTGTAGTGTCCTGAGTTGTAAGCTATAATGGTAAAATAACCATTACTTACATTTGTTAAGACTACTGTAGGCACCAACGACCTTTTCCATAAATATTTTTGGTATGTATACCCATACCTATATGTGTTATGCATTTCAGTTTATGTAGATGTGTGAAACACACTTTCATTGAGGTTTATTTTCTCTTTAATTTGCTTTACATCTCTATAGGCATAGACTCAAATACTGTAAGGATATGAGACAAAATGGAAATATTCTGTCCTTTTATGGACTTATATGCTTTCTGTTTTGAAGATGGATATCAGGTTTGAGTCCAGGGTAATCAATTTGGGATGAGAAGTCGTCATGGGTCCTCAAGCAGCACATAGCACAGGGCCTCATACATAAGAAGCACCCAATAGGTGTTTGTTGCATAAATGAATGAGGCACTTTCAGTGCAGTTCGTGCATTACAAAGTCTTTGACTATACAACTCCTTGGGATTGGTGGGCAAAAACATCATTTATGGGGAATACAGGTGCATAAGCAAAAAAAAATTTTTAAACTGAATAATTGCCTAATTAATGAACATGATGATAAGATTTAGTTACTATGAATAAAGCTACTTCTCAGACCCTATAAAGGGAAAACTGGATTTCATTTGTGCAGAACACATGCCTGAATTTGTGCTTTTGAGAAAGTTCTTTTCAAGTGTAAATTGACATTGAAAACATAACTATGAAACAATTATGTTCTTAGTTTTTTTCTATTGATTGCCCTTTGCCCTTAATCACTTGGTGGTGATGTGGGCAGTGGTCTTTTCAGGGTCCCATTAATGACAAACTAAGATGTCAAAACTTATTTAATGTAGAAGAAAGAATTTTACTGTTTAATATTTAAACAATGTTTAATATATGTTTCATTTTAATTAGTATTAAAGCTTATAGTTTGTTTCCCATGTTTCCATCTCAGATGTTAACTTTAAAAGACAAGACAATGTTTCATTAATCCTTAAGGGTTGGGGTTTGGACTTGGAGGGCTGGTAGCAGAGAAAGAGGAAGTATATTTCTAAGAGGGAAACTTCCCTTGAATATTTAAGGTGGAAAGAAGTAAAACCATTTCTTATCTGCCATGCAGAATAAAACAGAAGCACTTTGCTTTTGAAAATAAAAATGTCATTTTTAAATGGATCTGTATCCTAAAAATTAAATCCTTCAATTAAGTAGGATTATCTAGGAGTCAATTGCAGGAAATATTTTTTTCCTAAATAAAATTCTTTTGTGACTCACAAGTGAATTTGAGCTATAAGCTTGTTTTTTTTAAGGGTTGGGGAAGAATGGGAATAGTTTTTTTTAATTAACATATATTCTAATCATTACCTAAAGTTAATATGTTAATATACTATAGATATATTTCTAAAGTGATTTATTAATGGTTAATGTGGTATATCTCTGTCAGATAAACATCTCTGAATGTCTCATTTACTTTTTTGATTTATTTCATTTAATAGTGAATAAAACTTCAAACATTACCCTTTTCTAAAAAAGGCTGAATTTTAAGAGTTCCTTGAACAGCCAGGAGAGCAAATTAATCAATACTTAAAGAAATTAATTCAGACCTTATTCATTGAAAGGTCAAATCCTGAAGCTGAAGCTTAAATATTTTGACTACATAATGAGACTGTGGGACTCATTGGAAAAGAACCTGATATTGGGAAAGATTGAAGGCAGAAGGAGAAGGGAACAAAAGAGATGAGATGGATAGATAGTGTCGTGGAAGTAATGAACATGAGCTTGGACAGACTTCAAGAGATGGTGGAGGATAGAAGGGGCTTAGTGAGATTGTGAAGAGTTGGGCACAACTGAACAATAGCAACAAGAAAGGCTAACAACGAATAGTGTTTCATTTTGCAAAAGTTTTTATAAAAAGAGTCAAAATTAATGACTTACACTGTGGTTTTTAAATTTTAATGTTTTGAGACTGCTTATTTTAATGCAAAAGTCATGACTAATGTAGAGTACTTTATTAAAGCAATGTGTTCATGAAATATTTAGAATCTCAGTCTCTGGAAATAGTTGGCCTATCAGGTTAAAGTTCATGTACAATGTGAAAGACAAATCATCTGTAAACTAACAAGTGTCACAGAAATTTGCTTTGTGTATTTTGAATTGTTGACAGTAACCTGCTATTGTTAATGGAGAAGAAACTGGAGAGAAAAGATTAATTTCATTATCTTGAATTGCTTTGTTTTGAAGTTAACTATTTCTTCTGCTTGAATTTAGGCCTCATCCAGGACTGTTTAAGCATTAATTCAGGGAACCTAAGTTAATGAAAGATTCTCTTTGCAAAGAGCTAGGGATGAGGGGTAGGAATATGATGAGGCAGATAACCTGATATTTCACTGTTAGGAAATTTTTAACAACACAGGAAGACTCTTGTAATCTTCAAAAAAAAAAAACCTGCCGGAACACTTAGGTTAAGTGATTTGCCCACTTGAACCTAATTCTTTCTGTCTCCTATGCCTCAGTACATAGGACATTTAAAATGCCACTAAACTAGCAGGGATAACTAAAATACCCTGTTTCTAGGATAATATCCAACTTTGCAGATAGTAAAAGGATTCCTGCATTCAAGAAAAATAAGACTTAATTATTTTAATACTGAGATGAGTCAGTAAATTTCATTACTAATGAAAAATGGTAATCTTTCTACACCTCCTTAACCTTGGTGATTGTTGCTCATTTTCTTCCAGAAACCCTAAGTAGGAGATACACCCAAAGTTCTAGAGACCTTTCTTCAGGGTCTTTTTATGTCTTGGGAATAGTGTTACTCTCTTCAGGCTGTGTGCATTCTCAGTATGAGCACACACCACCTCTTTTTCTTGCCATAACGTGAAAGGTATTCTGAGATAGGGATAACCCAAGGGCTACTAGTACCCTTAAGTTTTTTGTTTTAAAGAAGAAAATTTGTGGAAAGAGAGATGAGATTCTGGGGTACAGTTGAGATCTGAGCTATTTCCTAAATGTGAGTCAGTCTATTTCTATTGCTCAGTTCTGAACCCAATTCATGTTCTAGCTATGTCATTTATCCAACATATACATAATTATTTAAATGTATCTCTTGATTTCATTACTGTGGCGTAAAGCATTGTGTCCACTGGTGCAGATATTAAGTCCTCATGTTTTCTTCTTCCATCTCCATAAATCTTCATACAAATATCTTTTTATTATTTTTATAACTCAAGAGAATCGCAGTAAGACTTGGACTCTCATAATTAAATCTCATAAATCTACATGACTGAACCTCCTCCTTTCCAGATAACTTTTACTTCAGTCATTTAACAAGTCCTAAAAACATCTCATACTACCTTCTTCCAGCTTGTCATTCTCCCATCTTGTCCACAAAGATGTTAATGTGATATATTTAAATGCCTTAAATAAATTCAAGTATACTACTACTTCTGTGACATCTCTACTAGTCTGGTAAATTTGGAAAAGGGGGGTGGGAGTGGAAAAAAATAAAGTTAACGTGATGTAACCTGTTCATTATGAACCTTTGCTATCTCAGAGAACAGTTATTAATTCATCTTTTAAGATGTCTAGATAATTGAAGTTTTCATCATTACCATATCCTTTTTCTGTGACAACTATCTGCTTCTGGAACTCACCATTCATTTTCTCTTGCTTGGCCGGACTATAAATAAATTTCAAAACACTATTGATTTTACTTTTCCTCTTTATTGATCCTTGCCCAGATGTTCTTCCTGATTCTTTCCTGAATTTCCTTACACAAATACTTCTTGATAATAACTGACTTGTCACATTTAAGTTTTACAAAGGCACTTTTTAACGCTTGACCTTTGCCCATCTTGTGATAGAGATACTAGTTATCTTAATTTTTGTCAATGAGGAAAATAAAGCTCAAATTATGACCTGCCTATGGGCACACAGTACACCTACTGTATTGATTAGTATTTATGCCCCAGTCTCTCATGACTCCTGAGTGCCCACGTCTGTTACATTTTTCGGTTTGGAAGCAAACGTAATGATGCAAGCTCTTTCAGGTCTATTGTGATGATTTTTACATGAGTTAAATTTCTCTAGAGATTGATAAAGAAACGATGGTTTTTCACGCATTTCTCATTTTTGAGAGTTCAAAGTCACCTGCCATAGTATATAGAGGGTTGGTCTTGTAGTCAGAAAGACTCAGATTCCTGTCTCTGGAGAACCTAACTCTATGGACAATTATTTAAAACTATAAGATATAGAGTTGTTGGATGCAGTTTCAATACCCATAATTCACTCATGAATTTACAGATCCAGATCCAAAAAGAAAAAGACTAGGGAGCAGCTAGTAGCGTATAGTGGATAGAGCATCAGCCCTGGAGTCAGAAGGATCTAAGTTCAAATCTGGCCTCAGATACTTAATAATTGCCTAGCTATGTGACCTTGGGCAAGTCACTTAGCATTGCCTTAAATAAATAAATTCAAAAAAAAAGAAAAAAGACTGAAAACAGCTGATTAACTTATTTTTACTGTTTTAACTTTTGCCTCTTGTTTTTATATTCTTAGAAGCAGTGTCATTTTTGGATATGGCATTCTATCCCATCAATATTAAAAATTATCCTTCTAAAAAACAGTAAAGCAAAACTAACCAACATGTGAACTTCAAACTGACAGCATTTTCTGCACCTGTCCACCTGTCTCAAGGCCAGGAGAGGGATATGTCATAATCTGTTCTCAGGTTCCAAGATTATTTGGAATTCTGCTTCTTTTAATTGTATTACTTATGTCATGGGTTAAAACAGGAAAATTGATCTGTAATTCCATTGTTAAACAGGTCTTCCAGTAAGGAAATTTCCTCAGTCCATGCAGATCTACAAGTTTTTTCCATGTACTTTCTAGCTCTTATCATACTGGTGGTCTGTGTTGTTTTTCAGGTCATGCCCAACTGCCATTTCCATGCCTTTGTATAGCCTACTTTTTGTATTTGCAATGCAATCTCTCATCCTTTGAGAATCCCTAGTTCGCTTTCTCTTTTAAATTTATTTCAAGAGAGAGAGAGAGAGAGAGAAGTGTGTGTGTGTGTGTGTGTGTGTGTGTGTGTGTGTGTGTGTGTGTTTATGTATATACATACATATATATGTGTGTGTGTGTATATATATATATATATATATATATATATATATATATATATATATATATATATATATATAAAGATAATTTTCAACATTTATTTTTGTAAAGTTTTCTCCCTCCTCACCTTTCTCTCCTCCTACCCCAGGATAGCATTATATATGTACAGTCATGTTACTCCTTTCCATATTAGACATTCAGTGAAAGAAGAATCAGAACCAAAGGGAAAAACCATGTGAAAGAAAAAAACAGACAAATTTTAAAATTGTTTTGATCTGCATTAGGATTCCATAGTTTTTTTTTCCTATATATGTGGATGGCATTTCCTATTGTAGGTCTTTTAGAATTCTCTCTGATTACTATATTGCTGAGAAGAACTAAGCCTATCATAGTTAATCAGAACAGTGTTGCTGTTAAAATTTACGATGTTCTGGTTCTGATCAGTTCATACAAGTCTTTCCAGGTTTTCTGAAATTTTCCTGCTCATCATTTCTCAAAGAACAATGATATTCTATTGAATTCATATACCACAACTTGTTCAGTCATTCCCCTATTTCCAATTCTTTGCCACCACAGAAAGAGTTGCTATAAATAGTTTTGTACATGCAGTTCTTTTTTCTTTTTGTGATCTTTTTAGGATGCAGAGCTAGTGGGTATTGCTGGATCAGAGTATTTTTTTTTTAATTTTTTATTTTATTACCCTTTGGGCATAGTTCCACATTGCTTTCCAGAATGGTTAGATCAGTTCACAACACCACCAACAGTACATTAGTGTCCTGTCATATTAGCCAGTCTGATAGATATGAGCTGGTACCTCAAAAGTTTTAATATTTTTTTCTCTAATAGTGACATTTTTTCATACGACTATAGATAGTTTTAATTTCTTCATCTGAGATATGCCTGTTCATATCCTTTGATCATTTATCAATTGGGGAATGAATTTAATTATAAATTTGACTCAGTTTTCTAAATATTTAAATAAAATATTAGCAAAGAGATAACAATAATTTAACAGGATAATACACTATGACCAGGTGGGATTTATACCAGGAATGGTATAAATATTAGGAAAATAATCAACATGATTGATCATATCAATAGCAAAACTAACAAATACCTTGATTATTTAATTAGATTTAGAAGAAACACTGATTCTAAAAATTATTTCCCAGTTTTTTGCTTCCCTTCTAATCCTTGATGTATTGGTTTTGTTTGTGCAAAAACTTTTCAATTAAATGCAATCAAAATTATCCATTTGTTTGGTTATAAACTCATACTCTGTCCATAGATAAATTATTCCTAATTGGCTTATGGTATCACACTTTGTCTAAATTATGTACTTTAGTTTTGTCATACTATTTTTCAATTTTCCCAGCAATTTTTGTCAAGTAGTACGTTTTTCCCCCCAGAAGTTGGGGTCTTTGGGTTTACCAAACAGATTTGTATAATTGTTTACTATGTCTTATGAACCTAAGTGGAATGCCAATCCACCTCTCTTTTTTTTTAGCCAATACTAAATAGTTTTAATATCTGCTACTATAGAACTTTTTTCTGCTTTGCCACTTCCTTTGTACTTTTTTCATTAATTCTCTTGATATTCTTGATCTCTTTTTTCTTCCAGATAGATTTTGTATTTTTTTCTAGCTCTATAAAATAATTTTTTGATAGTTCAATTGGTATGGTATTGAATTAGGTAGTTTGATTTAGGTAGAATTGTCATTTTTCTTATATCAGCTCAACCTACCCATGAGCAGTTGATATTTTTCCAATTGTTTAGATCTGATTTTTTGTGTGAAAAATGTTTTCTAATTGTATTCATATATAGATGCCAGATTTGTCTTGTCAGGTAGACTCTTAAATATTTTCTGTTGTCTACAATTACTTTAAGTGGGATTTCTCTATTGGACTTTTGTTGGTAATATATAGAAATGCTAATGATTTATGTGGATTTATTTTATGTCCTGTAACTTTGCTAAAGTTGTTCATTATTTCTAGCAATTTTTGTAGTGGATTATGTTTTTGTATATACTATCAAATCATCTGCAGAATGATGATTTTGTTTCCACTTTGACTATTCTAATTTCTTTAATTTCTTTTTCTTCTCTCATTGCTATAGCTAACAGTTGTAGTACAGTATTGAATATTAGTGGTGATAATGGGCAAGCTCCTGATCTTTTTGGGAATGCTTCTAAGTTATACCCATTATATGTAATACTTGCTTAATGATTTTAGATAGATATTACTTATCATTTTCACTACCCTTTTTAAGGAGCAGGTGCTAAATTTTTTTCTAAAGCTTTTTTAGCATCTAGTTAGATAATCAAGAAATTTCTGCTAGTTTTGTTATTGATATGATCAATTTGTTGATTGTTTTCCTAATATTTATACTATTCCTGGCATAAATTCTACCTGGTCATAATGATAAATTACTGTAATCTCTTTGCTAATATTTTATTTAAAATTTTTGCATCAATATCCATTAGGAAAATTGATCCATAATTTTCTTTGTCTGTTTTGGCTCTTCCTGACTTTTAGTTATCAGTACCATATTTGAATTATAAAAGGTATTTGTAGGACTGCTTCTTCACCTGTTTTTCTAAATAGTTTATATTTGTGAATCCATCTGACCCTATACATTTTATTTCTTAGGAAATTCATTGATGACTTAGTCTATGTATTTTTCTGATATGGACTTATTTAATAATTTTGTTTCCTCTTCTGTTAATCTAGCTAATTTATAATTTTGTATATATTTAGCCATTTCATTTAGATGGTTATATTTATTGGCATACAGCCTAGGTTTCTTCAAAGTTCAATTTAAGCACTACCTGTGTCTGACCTTTCTTGAACTCCACCAGGTACTACTAGTTCTGCTACTCTTGTTTTCTGTCTCTTGTTTTCTATTTACTTTCTGTATATTTTTATGTGTATATGTCTTTTCTCGTATAGAATGCAATTTCTTTGAGGGCAGAGATTGTTGCATTTTTTTGTCTTTATATCCCCACCATCAGGCACATCCCTAAAGTACTGATTGATTTGTTAATTGGAATTGGCTTGGGAGCACTGTTTTATTGGGCAACTTGCTCATGGTCAGGCAACTAGCATATCAGAGACAGAACTTGAACTTAGCTCTTCTCTCTTATCTGCACTCTAAATACTTGAACTATTTATCCAGGTTTTTTTATTAAAATGAAATCATTATGTAGATTAATCTGTTATGTTTTGTTTCTATCATTTTGTTGATTAATGCTGAATTTCCCATGCTGCTGATTTCATCTTCATCCCTTTTCATTGCACAATATCCCATTATATTTACAACATGATTTGTAAACCATTTCCCATTTAACATGTCTGTTGTTATCTACAGTAGTTCTTTCCTTCTGCATAGCTAACACAGACACACACACACACACACACACACACACACACACACACACAAAGAATGTTTTGGCACATGTTGGATCCTTTTTCTTTACTTCCTGTGTTGAGTTTTGACATCCAAAAAAAGCTGCCTGAAGAATTCGTGCTAGAGTTGCTATAATTCTCATCCTTAATCTTTTCTTTTAATTGATACTTTTAACACTTGCCTAAACCAGCTTTTGTTTCTTTAAGGTAGTCTTTTTCTAATGTCGCTGCTTGATTGTCACTCACTCTGCTTTATTTCTTTGCATTGAGTTTGTGATATACAATCCAGATAGTTTCCAACTTTTGTCCTCTTTTTTATTGATTCTCATTCATATTTTCCAACATTATTTCCATCATTTTCCCCTGGATCTACTTTCACAGTTAAAGTTGCAGAATGTCAAGTTATCTGTTGAATTACTTGGAGGGGGATGTCTGAATGTTTAGGTTCTTTATAAAATTTCTGTCTTACTCATCCTGTTAAATGGATTGTTGGCAGCGACTTTCTGGATAGTAGTCTGTATTTGTTAAGACCTTCACAAACCTCCAAAGGGATTACAGAAAGGTCCTACAAAATATTTCTTGTTGCTTTTCCAAGCTTAGTGAAAATTAGTCTGCCAACTTCTTTTACTCTTCTTCTGCTGGCTGCTTGAGACTTCTTCCTGGGTTCTCCTTAGATTTGTAGCAGAAATATTAATGTGTTGGGGTACAGTAGTTTCTCCATTAGGGGTCAGTTTGTGATTGGTCATTATGCAGAAATTACAGGCATGGATGCTGTTAATATTGTTGTACAGTCTAAGAAATGCATATCTTTAGATCCTCTATTTTTTTTCTGATACTCTTCCACTACTATCACTGTGCAAGTGAAGGAATTTGCTTCTTATCTGCTGCCTAAGTCTCTCTTGGGTACTTTGCCATCATTCTCCATCTCCAGCCTAACCTCCAGCTTTGGAGAAAAGAAGAGAGGAGAATGTATTCTCATTGTGCTTCACCCATTTCCTACCAGGTATTCAACCCCTGGTGGAAATAGGAATGAAAGAGGTAAGTGCTCAACATGCCCCATGTGTCTCCTGTCCAGTCTCTAGTCTCTGAAGGAAAGAATTTAAAAGGATGCATTACCCCACTGTTTCTACCTGGCCTCCAGCTTCCTTGTGAGAATGGGGGTGGGGGGGAGGTGTAGAGCTGGATGTCATGTCATCATTCTCAGTTGCTCCCTTGCCTAATTTCCATGATTCTCCTCCTTGATCTCAGAGTTCTGGTGGGAATCAGAAGAAATGTAGTGGGTATCCATGAGTCTCTGCCTAACCTCCAGCCTTGGAGAAAAGAGACGTGTCATTCCATCCTGGTCTTCTGCCTTGAAAGGATAGTGTCTCCAGTCCTCCATCTCCTGAGCTGCTCAAGATAAACTTTCCCATGCCCATCCCATCCCCATCTCCCTCTCCACCAGCATACAACCTCAAGCTATAATGCTGATGACTTAGAAAATTTAAAATTTTCACTTAATGTCTAACTCTCCCCCACTCTCCCCCTCTCTTCCCCAGACCATATCCTCCCAACTAGTAATGCTGAACCTCCTTTCTCATCATCCAAACTCCATTTATCTCCCATTGCCTGATTCCTTATTCCATTCTACTCAGACTCCTCCCCTAATATAAGCTCTTACTCCTTTCATAGTGTTCTATTGAATGATTGATCCATAAACAACATCCTTGCTTTCATCATAAATCTTTTCCTACTCCTCCATCATCTTTTACCAGAACCTGTCTCACTCCTTAAGTCACAACCTCCCTGGCCACTCTTTCCAGTGCTGACTGCAGTTTTGCTCATTCTCCTGATTCACTAGTAAACCTTAGAAGATGAACTATTTGTTTCCAGTTATCACTTTCAGTTCTTGTACTCTTATTCATTAATCTCTCTTTTGTACTTCACACAATTCAGTTAACCACCTGAACATCAAAACCCTGTCTGTTGACCCTCCCCATGACACTCCCCTTCGGTGAATTCAGTACCAAATTTACAACCTTTGTTAACTTTTGTCCTTATAGTAGGGAGTTTTGACATACAATGTTGCTACTCCTTGAAACACTCCAAAGTCCTTCCAATTCATCAGTTAAATTATTTGCATGATTTACCCCACCCCCATTTATGATTATCATATCCTTGATCTTCCCATCACTTTCAAATGCACCCTTTCCATGTTCATGAATACTTTCTGTATTTCATCATACTCTGTTGGATTTCCACTTCTCCCTCTCCTTTCCTTTTACAACCCTTGCTCTTCATATACATCAAGACTTCCATCTCTTGGCCCCTCTTTTTCCAGGGCATCACCCACTGATAGCCATACTCTCCTCCTTTCCCCATTTTGACCCCTTGGTGAACCACTGCTCTGCTGTTTTCTCTTTAGTTTCTTACCCCATTTATTATCACTGATCCTGCTCTCTCAGGCCTCAGCCTTGGATTACTTCCACAATCCATTGCCTTCACTTATATACACCTGTTGCAACCTTTATGAATGGAAAATCCTTTTAAGAATTGATGTTGTTACATAACCTAACTGTGCCCTCACTGCTGCTAGGCAATATTATACTTTAACTCAATCACTATCCCACTAATTCAGTCACTTTCCCACTCACTACAGTGGTTTTTCTAAACTTGCTCATTCCTTCTCCAACCTCCCATGGTGCCCCCCCCCCATCCTCACAGTTGAGAACCTTGCCTCAGATTGGCAAGGTTCTTATACTGGCAAATCTTCAAAAAATTGAGGCCATTTGTGGAAAGCTTTCTGTTTTTCCCTTCTCATCTCCAACCAACTCTTTCATCCTCTGAAGTGATGAGGTGGTGCTTCTCCCTGTATATGCACATTCCATCCTGTCTCCTCCTGCAGATTTTCTTTCTCAATTATCTTCAGTCTCACCTTTTGTACTGGCTGTTTCCCTCCTGCCAACAAATTCCTTCTTCTAGAAAACTCTTATTTGGCCCCTTCCATCCCCGCTAACTCTTCTCATATCCTTCCTGACTTTTGTAGCTAAACTTGAGAAGGCTGTCTATACTGGCCTCCACTCACTCTCATTAACTACAGTTTGACGTCATCATTATATTTAACCCACTTTCTCCAAAATTACCAGTGGTCTCATAATTACCAAATCCAAAGACCTTTTTTCAGTCTTCATTTTTCTTGACCTCTGTAGCCTCTGACACTGTCGATCACACTCTTCTACTTGATAGTCTTTTCTCTAGATTTTTAGAACACCACTCTCTGGTTCATTACTCAATCTATCTACCCTTTAACATTGGATATCCTAAAGAGCTCTATCCTAGGCCCTCTACCCTCTCTATCTGCCTTTACTTGGTGATTGGTTCTGTGCAGATTATTCTTTGATCTATCAAATTGTAATCTGTCCTCCGCTCCAACTCACATTTCCAGCTGCCTGTTGGACCTCCTCAGTTCCACATATTGAAATAGGATGATCACCCACAAAAATTGCTACTTTCCCACTGACCCGGGTCCCAGCCTTAGGGCCATCCTTGACTCCTGTGCTTGGTGTCCCATGCCAAGATAAGTCGATTTCATCTTGGTCACATCTCTGTGATAAAGCCCCCTCCCCCTCTAGTGAGGTTCTCCAGTGGAGATGCTCATCACTCCATGCCTGGACTATGGAAAGGGTCTGAGGGTAGGCCTGCCCACCTCAAATCTCTGTATTCCAGCACAGTTCTAACCATATCCACAATAAATTGCATATAAAAACAAAATCCTCTGTTGGCTTTCAGTACCTTTTATAACCAAGAGGACCCCCCCACACACACACATATACATACACATACTTCTCATTCTAATGCTTTACACCCTTTCCTCCTCATGTACTTCTTGATTCAGTAATACCAGCCACTTTGCTATTCTTTGAACAAAATACCCTACCTTCCCACTACTCAGAATTTCTACTGATTGACCTCCATTTCTGTCTTTTCATCTCTTGCCTCCTGACTTGTTTAAAGAACTGGGGTAGCAGGTGGTGCAGTGAATAGAGCACTGGCCTTGGAATCAGGAGGCCTGAAGTTGGAATCCAGCCTCAGATACTTGGTACTTACTAGCTTTGTGACCTTGGGTAAGTCACTTAATCTTGATTACCTCACATCCAGGACCATTCTCTTAATTGTTCTGATCCATGTCTGGCTACTGGAAGAGAAAGTGAGGCAGGTGACTTAGCACATACCTCCTTCCCTACCCCACCCCCCACTCAAATCCAGTTCATGTGCTTGTCCCAACATCATCTCCCCTGATGTTAATGGTCTTCATGTACAAAGAACAAACATAATCCTTTAAGAACCAGCTAAAATCCAACATTCTTCAGGAAGCCTTTCTCAAACTTAATTCTACTACTTTTTTGTCCATTGATTATTTCCTATAAAGATTTTCGTGTGAACTCAAGGTCAAGGCCTACATTTGCTTGGTTTTTGTAAGGCAGTTACCCAAGGTCACACAGTTAGGTGTCTGAGGGCAGATTTGAACTCAGGTCCTCTTGACTCCCGGGCTTGTGCTCTATCTACTGCACCAACTAGCTTCCCCTTGTTTTTCTTTATATTCCCCAAGTGCCTGGCACATTGCAGGAACTTATGTTTATTTACTAGCTAAGTTTGGGGAAAAGGGTATTATCACACAAGATTTTGGTTTTTGGAGGGCGTTTATTGGTTGTTGGTTTTTTTTTTAGGTTTTTGCAAGGCAAATGGGGTTAAGTGGCTTGCCCAAGGTCACACAGCTAGGTAATTATTATTAAGTGTCTGAGACCGGATTTGAACCCAAGTACTCCTGACTCCAGGGCCGGTGCTTTATCCACTACGCCACCTAGCCACCCTGTGTTTATTGATTTGAGGGAGTTTAGTGACCAAATGGAGAAGTCATCACGTCTTGTACTTTGTTGACAGAAATGACACTAGGCTTAACTGGTAAGAAGTAAATAGTGATAGGATTGAAGGAAGAGGGAATCTTCAAGGTGCTGCATTATTTTAGATTGTATAGATTAGATTTTTCAGAACTGAGGTTAAAATGATGTTTTAGCATTTGCAAATGTAGTTAAAGATACTAAGCAATTCAAGACTTGTAAGTGTGAATGCTTAAATAGAAGGCAGTTGGACTTCTTAAATGAGTAAAGTTAATGATTTAAAACTAGTTTTGTTGACAAAACTAAAAAGTAAGTAAATAATGCAAAATCTTTGGCAATTTGTCAATCTTTAGAGATTTCTTTTTTTTTTTGTATCTATTTAATGCTATTTCCCTCTACTTAAATTTATCTAAAAACCACTTAAATGGGAAACTTGATTATAGTGCTTAACATATACTATAGTCAGCATGCACACAGCAGAAACAGTCGTTAATGATCAAGTTGTGTATCATTCTGAGTGCAGATTTGTGTTCCTCCTTGAGCAAACAGTTCTTGAATAAAACTTAAATTTGAACTAGCCATATGGCCTTATCAAAATACTCTTATTTTAATGCCATTTTAACCTGTATTCTTTTGTGTTAAAATTCTAGTTTTTAAAGGAAACAAACCACTTACTGAATTTCAGAAAGAAGGGACTCTGTCTAGGCTGAAATCTGTAGTATGGGACAGAACTTCGGAGGATCACAAGAAGAGAGAGATTTTGAGTAATCACCTAGTTTCAAAACAGATAAGGGAAAAACTTGGCCCAAATCATTCTATTATCAATGCTAAAAACTAAGAGTCAAACCCAAGTCTTCTGACTCTAGATTCAGAATCCTGATATAGGTGGATTTTAAAATGAAGTCGATTTTGGATTTTAGAAATAGATAAATCTTTTGTCCTTCTGAGGCTTCTCACAAAGTAGAATTTTATTTCTGGTACTTAAATCCCTAACAAACTTGCAGAGTAACTGACAAATAGCAAGGATTTAATAGATGATTCACATCTATGAGCAATTAATCCCATTGCAGTTTTTGTTTTGTGGGTCTAAAAATCCAATGAATTTGGAACTCTTCAGTATCATTAATTTTTCTTAAAAGCAGCAGTCTGTATATTCTCTTCTATGAACGTTAAGGTTGGATAGAAAGGCTGTAATAGTATTTAATTCCTTTAATTAGTGATAAGGTCTTGGTATACACCAACAAGGTGTATGCTGTCTTTTGAATCTATTGTCTGGTTATGGAATCAGGTGTCCTTCATTCTAATTAAGGAAAGTTTATTAACAGTGTTGTTTTTACACTTTAGTGAAAGTTCTTATTTTAACCAATTAAAAACTAAAATAATCATTTAGGCATGATCAGATCATCAATAGCATAATAATTTAAGTAGCTCTAGAACTAATATGAGTGAAATTCTGTAACAAATTCCTTTTATGGCATTTAATGAACCATGATTGAATTTAATTTTCATTGTTCATAAATGCTTACTAAAATGTGAATTTTAGTTTCCTCTTCAGTTCCTTTGGCTTTCTGTTTTTAAATGAGTGTCTGCATTCCTAATTAAGAAATGGATAATCAGATATAAATTCTTTACAGATTTCTATTAGGTACAAAACTTTACATTTTTAAAAGTTATAGGATTTGTATATAAAGAACAACTACTTAATAATAGAAGAATCATCATTTTAAGAATGAAGTCCTTATAGCTTCCAAAAACATTTTAAAGTCATAGGCAGTAGATACTTTTTTAATAAAAGTCAGGTGTGAACAAAACTCAGACTTTATTTAAACTTAAAGTAGGGAGCCACCTGAGTTTCTGGTCACAATAGCTCAAAACCGATAGAAGTGGGGCAACTGGGTGGCACTAGCTTAGATATATCACTAGGCTTGGAATCAGGAAGACTCATCTTCCCAAGTTCAAATCAGACACCTAGCTTTTTGACCCTGAGCAAGTCACTTACCCATGTTTGCCTTAGATCTTCATCTGTAAATTGAACTAGAGAGGGAAATGCAAATCTCTCCAGTATTTTTGCCAAGCCCTACAAAGAGTCAGAAACAACTGAAACAACTTGGCATTAGATGTGTTTTGTGAGCTTTTTGACTTGAAACTCAGTCACAATCCACTTATGCCAATCTTTTACTGATAATCAAGCATTTATTAAATACTATTGTGTCCTGTACTTTTAGGTTCTAGGAATTACAAAGTAAGGAATGAAATAGTCTCCACTCTCAGTAAACTTACATTTTATATTAGCATATTCCCTGTATGTATGATAATGAGATCCAAGGTATTGAGTGAGGAGTTAGCCAGATAATGCTGGTAGTGGACAGAGGACTGGACCTGGGGTCAGGAAGACTCCTGAGTTCACACTTACTAGCTGTGTGACCTTGAGTAAATCTGTTATAAATGGCTCATAACTATAAAAATTTAATCCAGGGTAATTGGCATGGCTTTTTATTAACTTCTGCAGAAAAGGACTGATTCCCCTATTGAAAAAGACTCCAAACTGCAACAGTATCTAGTTTTGTATGCATCTTGAAAGACTTTCTCCTCCCCTTTGAGCCAGCCATTGATCAGAATTGTCAGGATCACAATCTAATCAATATGCCCACCCATACCTCTCTCTTATGTTTTCCCTGCCCTGGTCATTATACTGATGAGCACAGGGGAGTGTATAGTAATATGGATGATCTTCATTAGGCAGGGGCACTTACAGAGGACAGGGACTTTAGGTCAACCTTGACTAGTTGGAGCTAGTTTTGGATCTCCCCCTGAGTGAGGAGGCTTAATGTCAGGACAGTTCTTGGTCAGGGTCATTTCTTTTGTCTTAACTCACTTGCAGGTAGGTGCAACAGCTACAGGCAATCTTTGTAATGTGTGTAGATGAACATATTTATAAATATATATGTGTGTATATATATATATATATATATATATACACGCCCCAACAATCTTACATTCTGTGAAAGCCAAATGTCCTCCATTCTTCACATCTCCTAACCATGTTTGCCTCCATCTCCTCATCTATAAAATGAAGTGGAGAAGGAAATGGCAAACCACTCCAGGATCCTTGCCAAGAAAATCCCAAATAGGGTCACAAAGAATCAGACGCAACTGAAAAACAACTGAACAGTAACAAGAATCAGGAGGGAATGAGGGACACAAGCTGTCGGGGAGAACTAAAAATGATTTTTGAACCGTGTCTTGTAGGAAATGTAAAGGATTCTATCAGGCCAAGGTAAGGAAGGAGTATTTTCCAGACATCCGGACTCTTCATAGGCAGCTCTGCTTGACTGAAACTCAAGAGAATGAGATGCCTCTTCTAGGATAAACATCACCTTTAATTTCATCACCTGACCTGTTCATGCAGCCTAAAGCACTGAACTCCTCCCGGTCTCCGTTCATGGAGTTCAGCATTTGAACTTCCAACCTATTCTACTCTCCATTAGAGCTCTGCTTAGTTTCAGTTCCACAGAACAAGATTGTCCTCAGTCCCTACACTGGCCTTTGTGCTTTATTTTGTGATTCTTTGTAAACTCTTGGAGGGCAAGGGACTGTCTTTTCTTTTTCTTACATTCTCAATGCTCAGCAATGTAGCTGCCACCTACAGGTGCTTAATAAATATTTATTGAAATGAAACCCGTAATATGAAGGCAGGAGTTGGAGAGAAGAAAATGATCCAGGTATTTAACTCCATGAAAAGGGAGGGATAATAACTAGGTATTATTAGGATATAAACAAGTGAAAAAACATAGGGGGAAAAATAAAGCATTTTGTTTAAAAGGGGAAAAAAAGCATGAATAGCTTGCTTTCTTACAAAACTATATTGAAGCATTGAAGGGTTAATAGAAATCAGTAAATATTGATTAGTTATGGTAAAGGTGGTTTGGCATTGTTCATGGCTTGAAGACAAGAAGATCTGGTTTTGACGTTAAAGTTACTAGCAGTATGATCTTGAGCAAGTCATTTAGTCTCTATATGTCTCGGGCAACTCAAGTCTTTTCTACATAGTTTTATGGTAGTGACAAAACCTATCTCCAGATCGAAAATTCCCCATCACTCTGATATTAAATGAGTTTGACCAGATATTTTCCTCTGGATCAAGACCCAAAGAGATGACCCAGAAGGAAAATATCTAATCAGGTTTTTCTAAAGAACTATTGTCAGTTCTGATATTCAAGTGTCCCCAAATGAAGATCTACTTAAAAATATTGAAGACTTTCAAATTTGTATAAATAAAGCACTTGGGTATAGAAATTGGTCTGTGTAACTTTCTTTGCCTCCTTGTGACTTGGAAGGCAAGCTTTAGTGAGTATCCCCATCCCAAGGGTAAAATCTGGCCAATCTTCCCTTCCCCTGTTAAGTCTAATGTATTTAGCTTGACTTGACAGCTCCCTTGCCCCTTTTCTGCTCTAATCCTTCATTTCTTATGTTCTTTAGAATTCCTGCTCCATGCATAACAAATTCTTTTTAAACTTAGTTTTTTTTTTCCCACAGTTTCCATCTTCTGGTACTCTCAGAACCTTAGATGTTTAATCTTTTCCCACCATCTCCTGTGACACTCTTCCCATTGCCCCTCTGAAACAAACCTATAATGTGCACACCTTGCTTCTCACTTCCACCATCACTAAGCAAACTTTTCTCCTTTGAGAGTCATCTATCTGTATACATATTACCCTATT
The DNA here is from genome assembly GCF_037893015.1 of Macrotis lagotis. Lineage (NCBI taxonomy): Eukaryota > Metazoa > Chordata > Mammalia > Peramelemorphia > Peramelidae > Macrotis > Macrotis lagotis. Next base: position 88,422,172 of record NC_133659.1, read on the forward strand.
CTGATGCTGTCATTTCTAAGGATGTACCCTTCTTACTCAGACTTGGCATCTGGCTCATATTTCTTCACCCCAGTAACTGCCCCCATGTCTCTTAAATCACCCTGAATCCTAGCACTCTTGAGTCCAAGTTTATCTGCCCCATTTGGTGGGTAAATTTTAGTTTTGTTGACAACAAATTCCTCAAGTGACCAGGAGAAAGACCTTCAAAAATAAAGAAAAATAGGAATAGTCTAAGACTTAAGTACCCATTAGAAATTATAGGGGGGATGGAATAATGTCTTCCAAGAAGCAAAGAGCTTAAGAAAAAAAAAGGGACCCATCCTGAAAATTGGATTTAACCATAAATGAAAAAAAATACACATTCATTTATTTAAAAAGCATTTAAAACACGGGTCAGCCAGGTGATGCAGTGAATAGAACACTAACCCTGGAGTCAGGAGGATCTGAGTTCAAATCCAGCCTCAGACACTTAATACTTATCTGTGTGGCCTTGGGCAAGGCACTAAACCCCATTGCCCAGAAAAAAAAAAAATTAAAACATTCCTAGGAAGGAAGAAAACCTAATTTAGACCTTATCTGCTTCTCAGAACATTCAAGATAACAGAAACAGGTAAACAACTACCACAAGAGGGATCTTTAAGAGATTTCTAAATGTATACAAGGAGGCAAAGATGAAAACTTAAGTCAAATGTAAGTGATGGTAGAGAAAGGCCTTGAGCATCAGGGGTTTAAACCTTAGGACACCTTGCCTACACGGATTTTTGCAGGTCTAAATGGCAGAATGGTTTCCAATGTCCCTATGCATAGTAGGGGGAGAAGTGAAGAAAATAAAGGGGAAATACATATATGAAAAATCCAAATGAAATCAAAGGCTAACAGTGAAAAAAATTAGTTTCTCAGGAAATAGAGCCTACAGGAAAAAGACGAGATGAAGAGGAATTGAAAAAGTGATTGGGGGGAACACTAATCAGTGCTCCTAGAGAGAGAGGAATAATTCTGTTAAGGAAAATGGGGATCTTAAAATGTGTATTATCTACAGAAATTTGGTGCTTTGAGACATTTAATACACACACACACACACACACACACACACACACACACAACATATATCCCCTCTTCTGACAGGCCCTTATAACTCAAGTCTTTACTATTGCAATAATCTTCCCACCCTATTCTATCCTTCATTTCACATCCATGAGCAACATCCAGGTCTTTTTCAAGATAAAGTACTATATTTACTGTATATTTTCTGGTGCAGTATGAACAGAATAGGACTAGCCCGACTCTACCTTCCTTCCCACTACTCTTCAATTTCCCTCCATGAGATAGACTTTAATAAAAATTCCAACCCAAACTGAGTTCTTCCCTTCTTGACCGCCATGACTCTTTATGATAATTATATTAATGATACTAAGTCTTTTGACATCCAGTCCATCCTCCAAGAAGAAGGGGACAGACTGAGGAGGTGGGATAATTGTCAACTGGAGAAATGTACAGAAGGGACTCTATGCCGTGGTAATGCTACGATAAATGAAAACCTATTAAAATCCTAGAATCTTGAGAGAACATAGTATCTGATCAGTGTGATGAAACTGCCCCCTTCCCCCCTGAATCTTAATAGAATGGGCAGTACCTGATCATCATGATAGCAGAGTAATTGACTTTCCTTTGTCTTTTGATATCTCAAAAAGGCATGATACTTCAGAACCAATTTTTTTAAATGCCATATTCCAAAAATATTTTTTTCTTCTGATGAAACTGAATCTTTCCCATTGCTCTTGAAATGAACTGAAGACATGGATGCTTTTGATAGGGTCCAGTACTTCATCATATTGAAACTGAATAACAATATCACCAGTTTTAGGCAAGTTCTCTCCAAGTCACTTGAAGGGGTATTAACTGACCAGTACATAGTAATAATAAAAAGTAGCTTCATCTCTACACCTTAGAGGAGAAGAAATAAAATATAAAAGTCAGTAGCTATTTGGATTTGAAGGAGTAAAATTGGAAGAATCTGAAGTAATAGAAAATATTCACTTAATACAATTTCCTGAATTATAAGTACTAACAAAATATGGGACAAAATAGCACCAATATCTCAAATAATTTTGAAAAGGGAGATGGATATACTTAGACTGCAATTTTGAAAAGACCTTTTTGAGTTTGATGGCATGTATGTAACTACTAGATCAATTAAACCAAAACATTTTTAGAAGCTGGTAGCTTATAAATAGAATGAACAAATTCACAGAAAGTTTTATAAAAAAATTCAAAATTCATATTGCATTATATGTAGCAGCCACTGCCACTAAAAGAGCCATAGGAAGAAAAAAGAAAGCACCCAAAGACAAGCATCAAAAACCAAATGGCAGAAATAATATAAGAGCTATAGAACTGCAGAAAGACTTTAGTTGCAAGTCCACTGTAAAAGAAACAAGTTAGATCAAGCACAAAATAGATTGCTTATGCATTTTAATATGATGAATGATAGAATGTTTATTATCAAGGTTGTCAATTTTATGTAAAAGCTTATATGTAAAATTAGAAATTGAAATGATTGTTTAAGATGGATGATTGTTAGATCAAATGCTTCAAGATGGTGCAGAATTGAATTCTTCTATATTCCTTTCAAATGTTAGTCTGCTGTCTTTCTTAATATGAAGCATCTTATGTCTAGTTCCAAATGATGAGAAAATCAGTGGCCTTCCATTAGAAGCTTCTTGAGGTCAGGGACTCTTTCCCTTTCTTTGTATCTCCAGCTCTTAGCACATTGCTCTGCCCATAGTAAGGGTTTATTGACTGGAATAATTAAGTTTGTACTTGTGAAGAATTTTCAGCTTGAATCATTAAAACAACCTATAAGCACAAGAAAACAGTACATTAAATAAAGAGATAAAAGGGTATGCCAAAAAGAGTTCAAATAACTTGTTATAGTTTCCCTTATTGAATTACATTTTAAATAGAACTTCTCTAATGTTCTTAATTCCCAATATATTAGAAACATAAAGCTTTCAAAATATGGAATCTGGTGGAAAAAAAATCAAACCCATGTGAGATAGGATGAGGTATCTATCAATCTCCCTGCTACTGGAGCAGTCCCCAAAATGCCTTCTTTGAGTTTATAAATTCCAGTACTTTTATTTTTATGCATTTACAAAAAGCAATTTGTTCCCACGAGTCTACCAAATATTAAATATAAAAGAATAGTAACTGGAAAGCAACTTGTAAAAACTTAACACATGAACTTCATTGAAAAAGATGAGGATAATGTGAATAAAATAAAATAATTCAATTTTATGATAATTATGCAGGACTAAGATTTTATAAACCACTTTACATAAACTATTTCTGTATAACTTCACAATACTAAAGAGATTATTAATTCCATTTTATTTTATTTTATTTGTTTAGGTTTTTGCAAGGGAAATAGGGTTAAGTGACTTGCCCAAGGCCACACAGCTAGATAATTATTAAGTGTCTGAGGCTGGATTTGAACTCAGGTATTCCTGACTCAAGGGCCAGTGCTCTATCCACTGCACCACCTAGCCACACCTTATCAATTCCATTTTAAAAGAGGAAATTGAGATTCAAATAAACTAAGTATTCATGATCACAGAACTTCTAAGTATCAAAGTTAGGATTTGAACCTAGAACATTCTGATCCCAGATCTAGCATTGTCATTTGGGCATCTTATATTGAATTTAGCATTTTTTTCCTGTTATTTATTTTTCAAACAAAGATTACAAAATCCTCAAGAGTGGAGACCAGGTCATTCTTTAGTTATTTTCACTTACCTGCCTCCTACCCCTCAAACAAGGTGATGGTGTTCAATAAATGCTTAGTTAATCAAATGGGTGAACCACATGGTATGGAATTTGAATAGATTTGTTTATCAATATGAGTTCTCATATACTAGGAAGTTTCTGCTTCATTCTATTATTCTCTTTCCCATTTATTATTCTCTTTAGTCACATAGCTAATAACTCTTGTTCAAATTCTTATCTCATCTCCCATGGATTCTCTGCATTCCGTTCGCTCTGCATTCTGTCCATCTTCTATATAGCCTTGAAAGCGATATTCCTACAGCACAAATCTGACCATGTCATTTCCTTGCTCAGTAAACTCAAGTAACTCCCTTTTACCTGTTGGCTTAACTGCAAACTCCTCATTTGATAAAGTCCTTCTTAATCTGGCCCCTTTCTGACCTTTTCGGTCTTATTAGATATACTATTGCCTTCTACACAGTCTCAGGTCCAATCAAATTTTTCCTTTTTGCTATTTCTTTTATTCTTTTATGTACTGCTTTATCTTAGGCCTAGCATGTTATCTCGTCCACTCCATCCTGAAATCCCTGTTGTCCTCTGAGTCAACTCAGAAGCCACCTCCTGCATGAGACTTTTATGGTTCTCCATTTTCATCCTTCATTATGATCCTTCATTTTCAAAGAAGTCTACAACATCAGGGAAGTGATGCCATGACAAGCACATGAATTGGATTTGAGTGAGGGGGCTGTTGTGCTAAGTCACCAGCCTCACTTTCTCCTCCTGTCCAAGATCACACAGCTAGTTAGTTAAGTGTTTGAGGTTGGCTTCAATCTTCTGTCCTGATTTCAAATCCAGTGCTCTATCCACGGCACCAGATGCTAGTGCTCCATTCAATTACCTTGGTTTTTTTTTTTTTATATATTTCTTCATATACCAAAATATATATTGTCTTCCCCATTAGAACATAAAAAGCTTGTGGGCAAGGATTCTGTCTTTTTATTATTATTACTATCTAACACAGAGGCCAATATACCATAAATAATATTTGTTGAGTGATTTCTTGTGAGCATTTAAGTAGATTCCCAGCCACCAGTCTCCATCCATTCCAAACCACCTTTTACACCAGCACCTGAATAATTATCCAAATGCACCCTCTGATCCTGTTTTTCTCCTACTTAAACTCTTCAGTGACTCTAATTACCTGCAGAAATGCACAAATTCTTTAGCCTAGTATTGAGTCCTTGACAGTATGGCTTTAACTTATTTTCCCATCTCATATTCCTTCCTGACCATTACTAGATTAGTTTGAGGATATATCCCCTTGCTGTTCCCCTTCTCCCCAAATATAATTGGCTCATAGAAAACTCATGTGTAATCTATTTTCCTGTTCAACTACATGTAGTGAAGGTAAGATTTAAGATAAGATCCTGGGAATCATTTGGAACTTTGATGTACTTTGGATCATACCTGTAACATCTCCCTCACAGAGCATTGTGAAATTCAAACACGGTCAAATATGTAAAGCACTTTATAAACTAATTCCTCTCATATACAGCAATATGCAGGTACCCAGTTGACTGGAATTTTCTCAATTGGATGTTGAGATGCAGTTGGGATATAAATTTTAAAACAGCAGTCATTGATTAAGCTGGAAAAACAAGTAGGAAAATAAGGAAGTATGGTGGAAAGTTTGTGTATTACAAATGAAAGAGGGCAAGATATCAGAGTGAGGAAGGAACCTTCTGAAGTCCTCCCAAATTCCCCTCCTAACAACTAGAAAACTGCCTCAGAATGGATCTAAGATCTGGGGGAAGTAGTTTACTAGCACAGGAGGAAAGGTCATCTTACTGGGGTAGAGGAGGAGTGACCTTACAACAGGGGCCCTGCAGAAAGGTTCCAAGCCTGGGGCAATCCACCAGCTAGGGCCCCACCCTCTTACAAACCACCCATATCCCCAGATTAACAACAGGATCTCTCCTCCAGGACCAGACTCTAGGAAAAACTATTAACAAAGTGTGATGATGATAATAGCTGTTCTTTACTTTGGAAGAAGACCATAACATCAGGGAGGTGATGCCATGACAAGCACATGAATTGGATTTGAGTGAGGGGGTTGCTATGCTAACTCTCCAGTCTCACTTTCTCCTCCAGAGCAACCTGGGTCCATTGGCCAGATGTGAATCAGGAGGACTGGAGATGGCCCTGGATGTGAGGATTTAAGTGATTTGCCCAAGGTCACACAGCGACTATCAAGTGTCAGAGGTCAGATTTGAACGCAGGTTCTTCTGACTAAGGTTGATTCGCTATCCACTGTACCACCTAGCTGCCCATATGGTATCACCTAGTTACCATAGCAACCCACCCCCACCCCTAGAGAAGGCCTGCAGTTAAAGCCAAGGGAGGCCAACAGGGAGGATCCACCCCCCCACCCACCCAGTACAAGTCAGAAGGGAACTCTCTCCAGAGAAAACATGTAGCTAAACCCTGAAGTCCAGTGAAAGCTAGCTGTCATATCCAGAGTCATAGCAGAAAAATGTTGAGATAGTGCAAGATCAGAGCCCAACTCTCACATAAAATCACCAAGTCACAAAAAAGGCAGAAAAAAATGAGCAAAAAAACCTAAATAAGAGCTTGAATATAGAAAATTACTATGTGAGAGAGGATCAAGGCATAAACTTAGAAAAGGATAATATTAGAAAGAATACATTTGAAACCTCAAAATGAATTGTGGTTTGGTTGCAGACCCAAAAAGAATTCTAGAACTTAAAAAGAACTTGAAAAAAGCAAATTAGAGAAGTAGAAGATGAATTGGGAAAAGAAATGAGAGTAATGCAAGACTAACAAAAAAAAGTCAATAGCATGGAAAAAGATACACAAATATTTTCTGAGGAAAATAACTTCCCCCAAAATAGAATTGACCAAACAAAAAAAAGGAAGTACAAAAGGTCACTAAAGAAAAATAATTCCTTAAAAACAAGAATTGAGCGAGTGGAAACTCATAATTCTATGAGACATCAAGATATGATAAAACAAAATCAAAAAAAGCAAAAAGAGGGGCAGCTAGGTGATGCAGTGGATAGAGCATGGGCCCTGGAGTCAGGAGGACCTGAGTTCAAACCTCAACCGCAGACATTTAATAATTGCCTAGCTGTGTGACCTTGGGCAAGTCACTTAACCCCATTGCTTAAATAATTTTTTTTTAAAAAAGCAAAAAGAAAATAGAAGAAAATGTGAAATTTCTCATTGGAAAAGCAATTGACCAAAAAAATAGTTCCAGGAGAGATAATATAAGAATTACAGGACAACTGGAAAGCCATGATCAAAAGAAAAAAAAATCACCCAGACAAAATCTTTCAAGAAATTATTAAAGAAAACTGCCAACATATTAGAATCAGAAGCAAAATAGAAATTGAAAGAATTCATCAATCTCCACCTGAACAGATACCAAAATGAAAACTCTCAGGAATATCATATCCAAATTCTAGAACTCATAGATCAAGGAGAAAGTACTGTAAATAACAAAAAAAAAGCATTTCAAATTTTGTAAAGCTACAGTCTGAATTATACCAGATTTGGTAGCTTCCATGGTAAATAACTGCAGGACTTGGAATAGGATATATTGGAAGGTAAAGGAGTTAGGATTACAACCAAGAATCACCTGCCCAGCAAAACTGAATCTATTTCTTTCAGGAGGAAAAAAAAGAGGTTTTTTTCAAGTTTCCCTAATTAAAGTCTAGAACTGAATACAAATACAAGATTCAGAAGAAGCATAAAAAAGGTAAAAAAAGAAACTGGAAAGAGAAAATTTTAAATATTAAATAGTTAAACTATTTCTAAATGACAAGATAAAATTTGCAATTCTTAACTTTATTTCTATAAGATCAATTAAAAGGAATATATATAGACAGAGAATGTGGATTAAGGTGACTTTGATAGGATGATACCCAAAAAAAAACGATAAAGAAAGAACACTGCTGCAGAAAAAGAAGAGGGGAGATTGAAAGGGGTAAATTATCCCACATAAAAGAGGCATGAAACAGCTATTCTAATGGAGGGGAAAATGTGGTGGTAGTGGGGCCTAAGGCAAAGCTTTAACCTTACTTTTATCAAAATTGGCTCAAAGCAGTAATAATATACACAATCCTTTGGATGTAGAAAGAGATGGTGATAATGAAAAAAGGGACTATTAAAGGAAAGGTGGGAAGGTGGAAATCAGAGTTAAAAACTTTGTGGGGAGAGAAAAGGTAGATTAGGAGAGGGCTGGGAATAAAGCAAAAAAATAACAGAGGGGGAAATACAGTTATCATAGCTATCTATAAATGTGAATGGAATGAACTTAACCATAATACAGAAGTAGACAGCAAAATGGATTAAAAAGTGTAATCCTACAATATGTTGTTTTTATTTATCTATCTATTATTTAATGCAATAGGGTTAAGTGACTTGCCTAAGGGCACACAGCCAAGCAATTATTAAGTTTCTGAGGCCACATTTGAACTCAGGTCCTCCTGACTCCAGGACTGGTGCTCTATCCACTGTGCCACCTAGCTGCCCCTTCCTACAATACATTGTTTACAAGAAACTCATTTGAAACAGATATACACAGTGTAAAAATAAGCAGAAGCCATTATGCTTCAAGTGAAGCAAAGAAAGCAAGAGTAGTAATATTATCTCAGAAAAAACAAAAGCAAAATTAGGATTAATTAAAAAAGGGAAAGAAGGAAATTATATTTTACTGAAAAGAACTATAGGCAATGAAGTCATTAATAATATATATATGCACCAAATGGTATAGCATCTAAGTTTTTGAAGAAGTTGAATGAATTACAGGAGGAAATAGATAATCAATGGGAGACTTCAACTTTCCCCTCTCAGAACTAGATGAATCTAACCTAAAAGCAAACAAGAAAGAAGTTAATGAGATGAATAAAATTTTGGAAAAGGTGATTATGACAGATCTCTGGAGAAAATTAAATGAGATAGGAAGGAATATAACTTTTTCTAAATACACAAAACTGGACAATGGAAAGAGAAATTAAAAGTTAATATCAAATCAAATGATATAATCCTAAGAACCAAGTGGATCAAAGAACAAATCATAGAAACAATAGACAATTTCATTACAGAAAATTACGAGAACAACATACTAAAATTTATGGGATGTAACCAAAGCAGTGCTTAGAGAGAAATTTATACCTCTGATTACACATATCAGTAAAATAGAGAAAAAGCCAATTAGTGAATTGGATATGCAACTAAAAAAAATTATTAAAAAGAACAAATTAAAAATCCTCAATTAAATAACAAATTGGAAATTCTGAAAATCAAAGAAGAGATTAGTAAAAGTAAAAGTAAAGAAAAATGAAGAAATTGATTTTATAAAAACAATAAAATAGACAATTTTTAATTTGGTTTTAACAAGGAAAGAAAACCAAATTACTAGTATCAAAAATGAAAGGTTGAGCTCATAATCATTGAAGAGGAAATCAAGATAATTGTTAGAAGTTATTTTGTTCATTTATATGCCAATAAATTTGATAATCTAAGTGAAATGGATGAAAATCTAAAAATGTAAGATACTTGGATTAAGAGAAGAAATAATAAAATAAATAACCCAATCTAACAAGAAAAAAAAAATTGAACAAACCATCAATGAATTTCCTAAGAAAAAATCTCTAAGGGCCAGATGGATTCATAAGTAAATTCTAACTAAACATTTAAAGAAAAATATATAAACTGTTTTAAAAAATAAACAGTCCTACTAAATTCTTTTTATGACACAAATTTAGTGCTAATACCCAAACCAGGAAGGGGCAAAACAGAAACAGAAAAAAAGAAAATTATAGACCCATTTCCCTTAATGAACATTGCTGCAAAAATTTTGAATAAAATACTAGCAAAGAGATAGCAAAATATCAAGGATCATACACTATCTATACCAGGAATGCTGATCTGATTCAGTACTAGGAAAATTGTCAACATAGTTGGCTACTTCAATACAATACCTACAGAAATCATATGATTATCTCAATAGAAAAGGCCTTCAACAAAATATAGCAGTTATTCCTATTAAAAATACTAGTGGGGTGGCTAGGTGGCACAGTGGATAGAGCACCAGCCCTGGAGTCAGGAGTACCTGAGTTCAAATCCGACCTCAGACATTTGATAATCGCCTAGCTGTGTGACCTTGGTCAAGCCACTTAACCCCATTGCCTTGCAAAAAAAAAAATACCAACAAGCATAGGAATAAATAGAACTTACCTTAAAATAGAAGTTTATCTAAAACATCTCTAACCATTGTCTATAACAGGGAAGAGCTAGAAGGCTTCCTGATACAATCAGGGTGAATCAAGGATGCCCATTATCAGCTCTATTCTCCAATATTAGCTATAGCAATAAGAGAGGAAATAGAATAGGCGATGAGGAAAGAAAATTGTCATTCTTTGCAGTTAAAATGATGTTACATTTAGAAAGTCTTAAAGAATCAGTTAAAAAACTATTAGAAATTATTAACCATATGAACAACATTAAAGGATACAAAATAAACCCATGTAAATCATCATTTCTATATATTTCTAAGTCCAGCATGAAGTGATATAAAGATAAATTCCATTTAAAGTAACTGTAGACATTATCACCTACTTGAGAATCTATCTGACAAGACAAACCTAGGAACTGTATGAATACAGCTATAAAATACTTTTCACACAAATAAAGACAGATACAAATAATTGGAAAAAATGTTAATTACTCATGGATAGGCCGAACCAATATAATAAAAATGACAATTCTGCCTAAATTTATTTGTGCCAATGCAATAAAAATACTAAAAATTATTTTATAAAATATGAATAATATGAAATATAATGGCAAAATTCATCTGAAAAAACAAAAGCTCAAGGATATCAAAGGAATCAGTTTTTTTTTAAAAAAAGTGAAATAAGGTAGTCTACCTGTATCAGATCTCAAACTATATCATAAAGCAATAATTATCTCTGGCATTTGCTAAGAATTAGAATGCTGAATCAGTGAAATAGTTTGGATACCAATTATGTTATAGGAAATGACCATAGTAATTTGGTTTATGATAAAACCCCCCAAATCCAAGCTTTTGGAACAAAAAACTTTTTGTTTCATAAAAATGACTGAGAAAACTGGAAATAAATATGGCAGAAACTAGATAATAAATCAACATGGACACCTATCTTATGCAGAGTGATAACCATGAGCAAATTAAGAGAACAAGAAATAGTTTATCTGTTAGATTTATAGATAAAGGAAGAATTTAGGACCAAAGAAGATAGAGTATTATAAAATGTAAAATAAATAATTTTGATTATATAAAATTAAAAAGTTTTTTCTCAAACAAAACCATTGCAACCAAAATGATTAAAAACTCAGAAAACTGAGTGGGGTATGTGAGGGTGATTTGCAACAAGTATCCCCGATAAAGGTCTCATTTCTTAAATATATTGTAAATGGAGTCTAATTTATTTTTTTCCATTTTAAAAATTTATTACATCAAAAACAAATAAGCAAATATCACCAAACCTAAAACCCAAACCAACCAAAAGATATGAGATCATAATCCAGGTTTTCTTTTCTATCCAAGAAAAAAAAATTGAAAACATTTTAAAAAGCAAAAGAAATAGAAATGCCAGCTTCAAAAATATTTATCCAAAAAGTAAAGCATCCACAATACAAAAAAAATGACAATAAAAGTTGAAGAGGTTGAGAAGGATAAGAAAGGAGGGTTAAAACTCCCCTCCCCTGCACCTTGGCTGCTCGATCTTATCAAAAATCTGGACCTTGGTTAACCTGAGGCAGTGGGATAGAGACAGGCTAGGTGTTAAAGGTGGGGGGTGGGGGGAGGAGGGAAGGAAAGGAAGCTGTCTCTGGAATTCCCAGTCCCAAGAGGGAAAAAATGTACCAGAAAGGATATTGGGAGAAGGAAGATTCTCCAGCTCCGGATCTATGTGGAGATGAGTGTGGTAAGGGAGAAAGTCTGGAGAGCTAGGAAGGAATTAACACATTTCAGAAAGCTTTGTGGGGATCCAATTTCCATGGACCCAGGTTAAAAAATTATTACCCTTATTACAAAGGACTAGCATCATACATTGTTGAAAACATGGAAAACCAACTAAGACATTCAGTCTAACTCACAAGAGATAGCGAGGGACTTATTTCTATTATTGCAGTAAGGTAGCCAGTTAAAGGCACTAATGGAGTCTAATTTATAAAATGTCATTCCCTAACTGATAAATCATCAAAGAATATGAACAAGCAGTTTTCAAACAAAGAATCTAAAGCTATCTGTAGCCATATGGAAAAAAAGTGCCAAATTACTGTTAACCAGAAAAATGCAAATAAAAACAATTCTGATGTACCACCTCATTCCTATCAGTGTGGCTACTATGTCAAAAAAAGAAAACTGATGAATTTTGGAGGGACTGTAGGAAAACTGGGAAACTACTGCTACTCTGCTAACTCTTAGTGGTCTTGTGAACTTATCCAACCATTCTGGAGAGCAATTTGGAAATATGCTCAAAGAACTATAAAGTTGTACATATTCTTTGATCAAACAGTAACACTGCTGGATCTATATCTCAAAGACTTCCAAAATAAAGGGAAAAGGATTTTTTGTATAAAAATATTTGTAGAAACTATCTTTTATGTATGCTAAAAATTGACAAAGAGATGTCTATCAATTGGGAATGGCTAAACAAGCTGTGGTAAATGATTGTAATGGAATATTATTGTGCTTTAAGAAATTGACAATAGAATAATCTTAGAAAAATCTGGACTTATATGAACTGATACATAGTGAAGTAAACAAAATCAAGAAAACACTGTACACAAAATAGTAATATTTTTTGATGAAGAACTGTGAATAACTTAGATATTCTAAGCAACACATTGATCCAAGAGAATTCAGAAGGACTAATGATGAAGCATACTACCGGGAAAGAACTTCTATTGATTTAATATAGACTGATGCATGCTATTTTTTACATTTCTATTTTCTTCTTTTTTCAAGTCTTCTTGTGCAAAATGACTAATATAGAAATGTTTTACATAATTGTGCATGATCTGATTGTTTATCATCTTAAAGAGGGTAAAAGGGAAGGAGTGAAGAAGGGATAGAGTTTGGAACTTAAAACTTCAAATAAAAATCTTAAAAAAAATTTAAATACAAAAAATAAAGAAGAAAACCCTGCAAAACATAATTTCTCTATGGAAAACATTTTGAGGGCCTCAAATTGATTGATATCCTGAGACTGATTTAAAAAAAACCCACTTTCTTTCTTCATGACATCTTTGTTGTTTTATATTAAGAAGGGAAACTATTCACTTGAAAAACCTTGAAAACTGTCATCAAGTTTTAAATGCTGGCATTTAAGGCAAAAAAAAGTGGTCTCTTGCTTTGGATACCATTAGTTCTTTAGTTGCCATTTGGATAATTGATACCATTTGCTAGGTGGTGCAGTAGACAGCATACTGGTCCTTTAATTAGTAAGGTGTAAGTTCAAATTCAACCTCAGACTTTAACTATCTGTATGATCTTGAGGACTTAATCACTTAACTTAATCACTTAACTTCTATTTGCCTCAGTTTCCTCATCTGTAAAATGTGGATAATCAGAGTACCCCCCCCCAAGGTATTTGTAAGACTTAAAGAAAGATAATATTTGTAGCAGGGCATTTGTACTATAATGTTATATAAACATTATTAAATGCTATATAAATATTTTTATTTGATTTCAATGAGACTTGGTTGAATGCCATAGGAGGTCCTTTGCCACAAAACTTCTGGTTTATGAAACACTAATATTCTTTATTATGCCATGGAACACAATCACATGAGTAAAAAACCATGAAATCCAATCTTTTTGACGTCCTTGGAAAGTGAGGAAACATTATAAAATTATAAACAACATTGACTAATGGGGAATGTTTCCCCATACTGAAATAATAAACACTCTTAAGACAAAATTTTCCCATTGCAATAAATGTGAGATGCCAAGAACAGGGTTGAATGACTTTAGAATCAATGAATGCTTGATTGTTGATTGTATGGAGTAACAAGCCTGAAACTTTTTAACAAAAGGCAGTGCTAATTCTAAATACATTTTAAGGGCATGTTGCCTCCAAAGCCAAGTATATTGGATCACTAAAATCAGAACTCTAAAGCAAGGTCAAAAGATATCACTTGCTATAGGTCATCGAAGTTGTGAATAATCCTTCAGGCACTGCCTCCAAAGGCAGCCTTAGTTAACTTTTGCTAACCACCCTCTTCTCCCTAAAGTTAAGGAGCTGTTGGTGAATCTATTGTGCAAATGAATTCTAAATGCATGGAAAAATATGTGTATGTATTTATGTATCTGTGTATACATATATATATATATATATATATTTGTTTATGCATATGTGTAATTCACATTGTATAGGAGAAAGGAGTATTTTTGAAGCTCGTGAAGCTAAGGATTTTAGATTTATATAAGTATTCATATATACATGTATTTTTATACAGGTATATAGCTTCAAATTATGCTGTCTTTTGCACATCATGGATGAGTTGATTGATTATTAGAAGATTGAGGAGGAAACAATAACCAAAGTGATGAAGACAAAAGTACTAATGATGATGTAATGGCTTGGCAATCTCATTAATGTATTATCTGAATATAATCTATCCATTTCATTTATTTTCAGGTCATCCGCTAGAGGATCTAACCACATTTTGTGTGTAACACTCACTGTATTACTCAGGTCGTCTCTTTCTTATCCCCGGAACCAATATCTTCTTTACAGTCCTTTACATAATTCCTCATTCTCAGGTCTACTTGTGTCCATCATGTGATTCTTTATGGTGCTTTGGATAAATTGCCATTTGGATTCTACATATATCATGCCAATGATTGACTTCTTTATAGAACTATAGAATCCCAACAATTGACTACTTGTTTAAGTTAAATAGATGAATATTATATAGAGTCAGGGGCAGCTAAGTGGTACAGTGGATAGAACTCGGCCCTGGAGTCAGAGGAAGTGAGTTCAACTTTGCCTCAGACATTTGATACTTACTAGCTGTATGACCTTGGGCAAGTCATTTAACCCCATTACCTCACAAAACCAATAATAATAATAACAACAACAACAACAACAACAATAATAATAATAATAATAATAATAATAATAAACTGAGTCCCTATTAAACTAACTGCTGGGAATACAAAGACAAAAACCAAAACTGGTCCTACCCCATTAAGGCACTTGTTTAATGTGTGGGGAAATAACATATACACAGATAAGTAAATATAATTTTCCAAAGGGAAGAATATTAACAGCTTTGGGGTGGGACAGGGGATCCAGCAACGCTTTGTGTAGCAGGTGGCACCTGAACTGAGCTTTAAGTTAGATATTGTACGAAATAGAAGAGGAGAAAATATTTTAACCATTCTTATACAAAGATATGGAGGTGGGAGATAATATCAAGCAGAGTCATTTGATAGAGATCTAGGGTACTTTAAAGCAAGTAATGTGAAATAAGTATGGAATGGTAAACTGCAGACAGATTGTGAAGGATTGTAAATGTCAAACCAAGGTCTCTGCCAAATTCCATTATTTGATCTGAATTTCCTTTGAAGCCCTGTGAATCCTTAAGTCACTAGTGTGGGTCTCTTGATATTCAATTTGGTTGCCATGTAAATTAACTTGATGGCAATATTGAAAGACCCAGATAGAACAAAAAAAACCTTTATCTAGCTTTCATCAGCAAGTAAAATCACTTGATTCTCTACATAGAATTTTGAGTCAAAGAGTATGATTATTTCTGGACTTCTTTTGGAGTATTGTTCAAAAAGAACCTATCAGTTTGCAGATAGCCAAGGAATGAAGGAATATGCCTTCCAATTACCTTAGAAGTTAAAATGTGGGCTTCTATTCCCATTACTATCACCGCATATAAAAAATACATATATATTTATATATGTGTGAGTATGTATGCACATACACATAGATACATTCATATTATATATGTGTGTGTGGATACACATCCCATGCCAGTAAACTGATAAAAATGTTTCAGGCATTTGAATAAGTATCAGGGTGGTTCTAGAGAATTGCTTTAACTTTTATTTCTTCAAATATTACTATGCATGCCTTTGAAAGTATCATATGATAACCATTTTGTAATATACTATAAAGTCTAGAGGGGCAAGCCTACCTTTCACAAACTTTTTATCACTCAACTAACTAATCAGATAAAAACATTTAAGTGCTTACTATATTCTTCCAGGTAACTTTATTTCTCTCAAAAGAGCCCCTTGAATTTTTCCTTAATTGTTTATATTTTTCCATCTAGACATCAGGTTTTTCCCCTCCTAGTTCTTATTAAACAAAACAAATAAGCTTTGGTGTGAAATTCAATTTATAAATGAATAGACATACAAAAAGGATAGATAGATGGACAGAAATACATTTGGATAGATAAATGATTGATATGGGGTAGATGGACAGGGTATATGAGAAGAGGTTGAAACTAGAGAAAAGAAGGCAGGAGAATGGTGTCAGATGAAAGAGACCCATGTTATTTTCCTTCTTTTAAATTTTAATACTTAAAGATTCTTACATTCTGAAAAAAAATTACCAAATTCTGACATGTTATTAGTAAGGAAAAAAAGTTTCTACCCAAGGTCAAATTCACTGAAGGATTTTTTTTAAAGTATGCACAAAACAGAATCTACCCTAGAAAAAGACCTTGACTGTAGGAAAGACAACCTAGGTTTTACTCTCCACATCATTGTTTATTAGTTTTGTGACCTTGGCCAAATGATTCATTGCTCCTAAACCTTAATTTTCTTATCTTGAAAATGGAGTTAATAACAATGTTTGACCCTGGCCTATCTTAGAGTTTTGTTATAAGGGTCCAATAACTAATTTATGTGAAAGTCTTTTGTAAACTGTGAAAAGATAAATAAATATAAACTGCTATTATTATATTGAATCCTGAGAAATGATTGAATTTTTTGTGATCTGAAATGAGGTGGGCAAAATAATATTTACTTTCTCTACACCAAGGGATATATTATTTTATGGGAATGGAAACTCCTTCAATGGGGTGGTGTGAAACATTTATTTTGTGCAATTCTTATCTGTGTTCTGTTTTGGATCCTGGAAACCTGGCTGAAAGTGAAAAGAGTAGATCTGGGACAAGTGAGTATCTTTGGCTTGATGACAGGACAAAAATCCTCTAATACAAACCAGCCTTTCTCTTAAAGAGCAATAACTCCCAGGGAACCAGAGGACTGCAGGCACAGGTGTGCCAGCAAATTGTTTCTCCGAAAAGCACCATGTATTTTTCAGTTTAATCTACATTTTTAACATTTTCTTCATTACTTTCTTAGATAATCAACAAAATAGTAAATTAAACCCTGGATTGTAGCATTTCTGAGGTGCAAATGCTCACTTTGAAATTGGTTAATAGATACCTATCTAGATTTTAGAATGTAACGTCAATTCTTAAGGCAATAGAAAGATTTGAGTAGTAGTGGTAGGTCTTAGGAAAAAGTGCATTGAACCTGAACCCAAGTAACATGCATCTGATAAATGATCTATATTGCATGACCTCTGGTTGGAAAAAAATAAAATAAGCATTCATTCCTTGACTTCTGGTTAAAAAGTAATATAGACAGTACCTCTTTCTTACTGAGGCTGGGCACGATGTACTTCTGTTTTTCTCTGTAGGCATCAGCCTGGGGTTGTGAACATTTCTCTTACTCTGCTATTGGTGGAGCTTAGGACTTCTTCCATTTATCTTCCATTTTTCTTCCATTTATCATGATTGACCCTGGGGGTTGTGGTGAGATATAATCTAGTCCTATCTTTCTCATGCATTTGTGAACAGAGCTGAATTTTCAGGCTGTGCTTTTTTGAAAAGTAACCACCCCATCTGCATAAACCATTTTACAAGGTTCTTTTAAACTAAAATCTCCCCAAAATAGAGAATGTACATTTTGATCTTGTGTGATTCAAATATAATCCTCTATCATTCAAGATTTGTATATGTAGAATTATTAAGATTTAGTCAATGAAGTATAATACTCTATTTCTAATTATCATATATTCTTCAGGATTTTAGGAGACTAACTCTGAAGGGGGTATCCTTCCCTTAGGAGTTTTAATAACAACTCTCAATCAAATTACATCAAGATGTTGCTAATTGGAAAGTATACAAAAGAGAAAAAAAATATACCTTCTGAAATTTTGGTTGAAGAAAATATATTGAAAACAGACTATATGCTTCCTTGTCAAGCAAGTTCTTTTTACTAAGGTTTAGCAAGCCCATAAGCAAGTGGTAGACCACAAGGGAAGACTAGGATCTGGTATTCAGACAAACTAATTAGTTGTGTGGGGACAAAGGTTATGCATGAGACTAAGATATAAGGAGGTGAATACCAGTCAGTCAGTCAACCAAGCAATCAGCAAACATTTATTAAATACATGCAGCTCCCTCTGCTAGGTTCTGCAGATGAAAAAACAAAAAATGAAATCATCTCTGCTTTCAAGTAGCTTATGTTTAAATGTCCATATATATATACATACATGCATGCAAATTGTGTGTGTGTGTATATATATATATATATATATATATATATATATATATATATATGTTCTAATAGAGTAATGAGGTGGCTCAGTTCTAATAGAGTAATGAGGTGGACTGTCATACCTAGAGTTAAGAATACTTGAGTTTAAATCTTGCCTCAAGACACTTCTTATCTGTTTCCCTGGGCAATCATTTAAACTGTTTTCCTCAGTTTCCTAGGTTGGAAAATGGGAATAACAATAGAAACTACTTCCAAGGGTTGTTATGAGGATAAAATTTGCAAATCTTAAAGAACTCTATAAATGTTAACCATTCTTACTGTCAATTTTGGGAGGTCCGGTATTAGTAGAAAGGAAACTAAAGTTTATTGTCCACTATGTATCAGTTATTATAAAAACTAAATTGATCTTTATAACAATCCTGGAAGGTAAGTATTATTATTATTATTATCCCTATTATACACTAAATCCAATTTTGAACTCAGGTCCTCCTGCTTCCGATTCTAGCATTCTAGAACCTTCAGGGTCAAGAAAGGATTTATGTAGCTCAAAGGTGTTGATCATATATGGGTAACCCATAACATTCCTGAATATGGCTGAGACTAGATAAAAATGTAATTGAGGAAGATATGCAATAAAACATATTGCTTCTATTTGATTTTGACATCAGTGATGCAGAGGTGGGTGGCATATTGGGAAGATCTGAGTTCAACTTCTGTCTTTTAGACAGCTATGGGAGCCTCCATTTCCACATTTATAAAATGAGGATAATAATAGCACCTATCTCTCTGGGGTATTTATTGTGAGCCAATACCCCAATGTATTGTACTAATGTACCAATACATGTAATTTTCAAACCTTGAAATTATTATATTTGAGATGAGTCTTGACAGAAATGAGATGCTAAGATTATGAAGATGTGGTCACAACTAATAACATGAATTGACAGTGATTTGTTAAGTCTCTCCTTGAAACTTATGAGACTTATACTGGATGAAGCAGGAGCCTTTGTTACTACAGCTAGAACACATGTCCTTGTTCTACTTAGAGAAGTGGGAGGCAATCCCTTAATTTTGCTTTCATCTTTCTGGAATTTAATATTTATAGATTTAAATCCTGGCTAGCTATGTGTGCCCAGTCTAGTCCCCTGATATCCCTGGACATTACTTATCTCATTTTTAAAATAAAGGAGTTGGAACAGATAACCATATGGTTGCATCTAGCTCTAAATCCTATCCTCCAAAGATCAGACTCAATGTGTATTTTGAATTGCCCTTCAAAAATTAGTTTGTTTTCTTTTCTGCCTTTTACCTTAAATAGAAGCAGTATTGGGTAATTTTAGATCTGTGAAACAGAACAAGTCAAAGATCACCTGAAAACACACACACACACACACACACACACACACACACACACACAGAGGAATGTCCAAATTTTAGTTTTAAGTATGTTTTCTTAGGTTCATTTCACTAGGTATCTTTTTTAATGACAACCTTAATTGAATAGGCTAAATTTGATTGGGAGTGAAGGTATTGTGTTATCAAAAGTGAAGATGAAAGCAGAGTGTTTCCCATCTGGTTTTCAAGACAAATTTGAGGAGATGAAAGGGCTGCTTCCTCTTCATCCAGAGTTGTACCCATCAAACTGCTTGTCATGGAAAATCACAGAAGTGAAAATATGGATCGGCAGAGAGGTGATACATGAAATCTGTGGCTCCTCTAACTCCTCTGCCAAAAGAGAAATGTCTTAAAACAACTTTAGCAGAGCAGGCACTTGTCAAAATATCAGCTCAAGAGGGAGCTTACAGATGATTGGAACTGGACACATTCTACGCTCGAGAGAACACAGGAACAGGAGATCACCATGCATGGTCATGCAGACAATTACAACAGGGACCAAAAAGCATGTTGTTGTTTTTTTGCACCTGAAGAAAGTCTGATTGCTACATTTTTAAATGCCTAGTCCTTTCAGGATATACAATCAGAAGAAAGAAGAAATGCTTCCCAACTTGAATGATTCCCAAGGGAAAACAGGTTCTAAGTTGACTGTTAGTAATTGCTACAGATAAATTTATTGGAATAGTCATAGTTTGATATCAGTGTATCATGAGTTTTTATTTAAGTTGAAAAACATTAATGATTAGACTGAACTCATGTCTCTTCCCTTAAAGTCCTTCCCCAAAGTTTCAGTAGAGTATGGTGTTGGTTCCAGGTTCTTAAAAGCAATGCTAATGATCCAAACTCTAGGAAGACTTATAGAGTTGCTGTCATTGAGTGGATGATACCATACATGGGACTTTCTTGACAAAAATACTGAAGAAGTCTGTCCATTTGCTTCTCCAGTGGATTAATGCAGAGGTTAAATGACATGCCCAGGGTCACACAGTTAGTATGTTTCTGAGACCATATTTGAACTCAGGTCTTCCTGGTTCTAGACCCAATTCTCTATCCACTGAGTCACCTAGCCGCCATTTGATTTGATTTATATTGTTCTAGTTATAATCACAGCTAATTGTTAAGAATTATTCTTTAATTGAGGTCAGTACTTTTCATGAAAATTATTCCTACATTTAAATATTATTTAGTGTTTAATATATAACATTGATTAATGGAAAAGCAGGCCACCTCATTAGAAATATAAAAACAAAAGCAGGACAAGTTAAAGATCAGTCTAATGTCATGGAAATCAAACTAGACTTAGGTTCAGGGGAAGCTAGGTGGTGCAGTGGATAGAGTATCAGCTCCAGAATCAGTAGAACCTGAGTTCAAATGTGGCCTCAGACACTTGATAATTGTGTGACCTTGGGCAAGTCACTTAACTCATTCCCTTAAATAAATTTTTTAAGAAAGGAATATTGGTGCAAATTCCAATGCCAACACATGGAGAAGACATTTAATTTCTCCGAGTCTGAGTTTTTCCCATCTGTAATTGTGTGGAAATGATACTCATTTACCTATCAACCAAATTAATTGTGAGTGCTATGTAAACCTTGAAGTGCTAAATAAATGTAAAATATTATTACAATTATTATAAATTAGCAAAACTATATCAAGGTTGGGGCATTTTTGATTAATCAGTCAATAAATTTAGCGTTAAGAGCATGTCTTATACTAAGCAATGTACTACATGGAGAAAGAATATAAACTATTGCTTCTCATAAAAATTTACAGTATATTTAAGGGGCAGGACTAACTCATAAAACAAGTAAGAATAGTTAAGTGGTAAAGTTATTGCCCTCTACTCTAAGGACAAAAAGGAGGAAAGATCATCATATTGGTTTGTGCAGGAAAGGTGTTATGGAGGAGAGGCAATTTGATAGAAGACTTGTAAGAAGTGTAGGTATAATGACTACCCGCCACATGATGGATATGATGGGAAACAGCCAAGCTGCCTTCCCTAAAGCTAGTATCAGAGCGCTGATTTAGACTCAGGTTTTCTGAGTTCAGATTTGATGCTTTTTCCATTTTGACACTAACCAATGGGTAGAAGTTGTAAAGAAGCAGATTTTAGATTGATATAAAGAATAAGAGTGATGTCCAAAAATCCTTCTCAGTGTTACTCTTCCTTGAGGCCAAGATGACCAGTTAGTGAGGCTGTAGAGAAGATTCCTACTTTGTTCTGAATTGGATCAAATTACATCTGAAGGCCCTTTCAGTTCTAAGATTTTATAACTTTGCACATACTGTCAACTGTTGAATTATAAATGACCTAAACTGATTGAATTTCACATAGGGGTGAGAGGGAAAATAACCTTTCAGAAGTTGCTTTGCCTGCTTTGTATCAAAGGCTCCAGGCCAAAGATCCAACAGTCTATAACAGGTTCCTTTGAACAATCCTCGTTTTCCTTTTTCTTCTTATTTTTTTTCATTTTTTCTTTAATAAAGTTCATATTTTCAGAACAAATATCTCAATTTCTTACATTTTGCATTTTTTTTCTTTTTATTGGGCAAATATGCCACTGTGCATTCCATCTTTTCTTGCTTCTTCCTTTCTTTCTGAGAAATTCATTTTTTTACCCCTTTTCTCTAACATTAGACTAACCCAATAACTACCAGAATTCAATGTCACATCCATAGATTCCACTTAAATTTCTACTGACAATAAACTGTCTTTAGTCTTATGACTTTCCTCACAAGAGCTAAAAAAATGGAATAGCAGATAAAACATCACAAGACAGCTATAATAACCAGTGTTATCTAGCAGACTCTTGAAGTATTCCCCTGAGTTCAGCAGGTGAATGGGCATTCTAGATAATGGAGAAACATTTCAGAAAGTTTCCTTTTTCTTCTTCCACCTCAAAGTAATGCATCTCTCTTGAGTTTACACATCCTGACCAGTCAATCTGGAAGAGAGCAAGTTTTATATGAAAAGCTAAGAGCTTCCCCACCCCCTTTAAGTTAACTTTATTGTTATCATCAAAAGTAAAGCTAGGACACTGTGGGGTTACCAAGATTGATACAGATATAGGCTCTGAAATAATGGAATTGTCACGAATCAGCCTTCTCATAAAAATTCATTTTTTCCTATACAAATGAAAACCAGTAGGTACAACCAAATGTTTAAGTGTCTTTGATTAATCTTTAAAAGTCTCTGTGATGGCATTTGCATAGAAATAGATTATGAAGACATTATGTCAAATCAGCTCAGGTGTGTAATGTGGGATTCAAGGAAGGGCATTTATTTCCTACAACTTTCTCTTTCTCTCATTATAAAATGACAAGCATCCTTTCAACCAAATGACAAACTGAGGTTATTGTATCTGTAGGGTGGCATGTACATTTCTTCTATTTTTTTTTTGTAACCCTAAAGCTAAATTGATTTTACTAAATTTTTCCACAGATGTCTGCTGAATTGATGATTATGTTACAAGTATATTTCACTCATTCATTCAACAAATAATGATTGAATCAGACAGGGAAAGAAGACTAATGAGCTCAAGGAACATACAATCTAGTAAGGACTAAAGTGAAGACATAAACAACAGAATTAGAATTATTGGGGGCATGATCTTGGCTGAGTCAATACACCCCTGAGCTTCATTTGTACAGTACCATCCAACAAGAGACTAGGTAGGGGTGGGAGTGAGGGTAAGTAGAGTGAATCCAGTTTCTGGGTTGATTAACCTTAACATACATGAATACTGGGGGACTGGAGTCATGCCAGTCAAACTCTTTTCACTAATTCAGAATTGTATTTGTGATCTCCAGTGATTTGGGTTGAGTATAGAGGATATATATAAAGGTAAAAGCAAGTATCATATCAACAAGAATGTATTGGGGAGGGGAAGGATACAATTCGTACTGGTAGAGAGATTATCAATATTCATGAGATTAAGGATGCAATTGATATGGTAATTGATTCTTGTCCTTTGTTATTGAAGAAGACCAAAATGACATCACTAAGTTGGAGACAAATTACAGTATGTTTGACTGTGGCTGATCAGACCATGAACTTGGAATGCTCTATCACAGGTCAGACACTAATAGTCCATGTGAACAACTGGGGTGGAACTTACACATCTCACATTTTGTTTGAACTGCTTGAATTCTACTTTGATCATAGAGCACACACAGTACCCTCTCTGATGTATTAAAATATGTAAAACACATACATACTGAATCCCAAGGCTATAAAGACATATGATAAAAGGCCTGATCTCAAGGATTTTATATTCTATTTATATAAATATGAATAAATATTATAATAATATAAATAAATATAAACATTCTATTTATATTCTATTTATATAAGATTATAGAACTAGAACTGCAAGAGAGTTCAGAAACCTTCAAGTCTACCTCCTAAGGCACAAGTTGATTAGGTAATTCATCCAAGGTCACATAAGTTTCAGAGGTAAGATTTGAACCCAGGTTCTCTGAATTCAGAACTAGTGTTCATTTTACTGTGCCACACTTGGTTCCCTTGCTACCCAAAATATGAATTAGTAAAGGATGTCATTTTGTCAGCATAAGGAACTTCTGGTGTAGAAACTCCCTCTATCAATGCAGACCACAAGCTGCTTGTGACCTAGATAAGCCCTTAAGCACAACTGTCTGAAGTTAAAGTCCCAAATAATATTTTTTTTTCAGAAATCTTTTAAATGGTGTTTAAATTACCAAAAAGCGCTAATATGTTTTCCAGTAGTAGATATGGGAATAATCGAGGGGCTAGAAAAATTTTGGTTCATTTTTATATTCTAATTTATACTACATGTGGCTTTGTTGATATTAGGACAGCATAGTTGAGCAAAATAGGTCAAGTAGAAGGGAATAGTTTTATATTTTCAAGAGTTGTTTTTGGTCCTTATTTGGAATTAACACAAAATTGTACTTTCAATAAAAAAAATAAAGTACAAAATTTGTTTAAAAAAAAGCTAGATATGTGTAGTTCAGTGGGGTTATCCCTATAGAAAAATACAATAAAAGGTGGGCAGGAGATCACCTTGTTTCATAAAGTGTGCCAAGATTGCAATTGCCCCTTGGCAGTGAAAGAATTAAAAAGCAATTTCTTCCATAGGTACCAAACTCAACTTCAAGCATCAGAATCTTCCCAGGTTTTCCATTTTTTTAAAAAGAAAATTCTCTGTCTGCCTGCTTAGCCATCTCATTTGAGTTGTTGGGTTTTTTTTTTTAATGTTCATTGAACTCCATAAAGGTAACAATTTTTAATCCAGTAGTTCATCTTTCATCTCTGCCTCTTCTTTAGGATCTATGGTCTGTCCTTTTGTTTACTCCCTCTCCTTCTCTCTCTCTCTCTCTCTGTTTCTGTCTGTCTGTCTGATTAAATTTAAAAAAATGCATGTCTCCTCCTGAGCAAGAATAATTCATAGTTGTTTCATATTATGTTCAATTATGTATGATACATTTTTGACTGAGCTGAGGTAGCCTACTTTACTTAGGCATAGTGTTAAGGCATCAAGTTAGGCAAAAATTAAGAGAGGATTTTTACTGAGGAAGACTAGAAACAGAATGATAAGACAGCTTTTTCTTTTACCCTCATGAACTTGAGGGAGGACAGTGACAGAGGAGCAAATAAGGAAAGTAACAATATTTAATAGGTAGCCTAAGAACAAAATTGGAAGATGGAGTCAAAGATAGAATAAGAATTAAAAATGTAAGAGAAGAAGTCAAAGGACAGGAAGACAAGGACCAGAATCCATTCATCTAGTGTGGTCTAGCATTGAAATGAATGAAATGAAGGAGAAGTTAGTCAGCTACTAAATATTTATTACATTTCATATATATATATATATATATATATATATATATATATATATATATATATATAAACATTTATTTATAAGAACCAGGCTCTGTGCTAACTAAGCATTGAGTATACAAAGATGAAAAAGAAATTTTCTGCCCTCAAGGAATTGACAATCTAATGGGAGAAGACATCATACAAAAGGACACTGTAAAGGGAAAGTGTTCAGGGGGCTAGCAAGGGGCTAGGATATGATGATGTCCAATTCTAATGAGTAGAGGTGGTGAGACAGCTGACCCGGGAACCCTCTTTAAAGGGAGACTTTGGAAAGAGTTCTTTGTTCCCCATCCAGTCCTTTCATCAGAGGGGCAGCCAGTAGTGATAAGGTATGATGAAATCTTTAATGATCTTGCTTTTCCTGATGATAGAGTTTCTTGGGGCCATGATAGAGTCTAGTCCAAAAGAGTATAACTAGTGAGAATTTTTGTAAAAGTGCATCAATGAGAAGAGTGTTAGAATACATATAATAAAGATGAATATTGACATAGCATTTTCCTATCTTTGAAGCAAATTTTCTCCATTATCTCACTTGATCATAGTGTAGTGGAAAGAACATTGGATTGGGAACCAGAGGACTTGAATTTAAATTCCATCTATGTTACTAATAAACTCTGTGACTTGGAGCAAGTTACTTAACTGCTTGGAGTCTTGTTTTTCTTATCTTTAAAGTGGGGTTGATGGGTTGAACTATATGACTTCTGATAATCTGTGTTCCTGATAGTTCCCTTTGAGGGGATGCTATTGTTCCCAATTTATAGATGAGGAAACTGAGGTATAGAAACATTAAGTTATTTTCATAGCAACTGGCATGGTCTTCTTGATACTAGAACCAGCACACCATATACAAAGGTTGGAGAAAAAAAAAGTAACAGAAGAGAGAGAATAGTAGAAATCAATCTTCACAAAATACTTATTAAAGACCTACTAAAGTAACTTTGATAGGCAGGAAGCATTAGAAACTTTGGCTTGAGACAAACTTCCATGTTGCAATAGCAACTACTGAATGAGCTACTGTACACCTTTAATTTTCCAAAAAACCCAATGACCGGGTCAGCTAGGTGGCATAGTGGATAGAGCACCAGCCCTGGAGTCAGGAGGACCTGAGTTCATATCTGTCCTCAGACACTTAATAATTACATAGCTGTGTGGCCTTGGGCAAGCTACTTAACCACATTACCTTACAAGAAGAAAATACAAAAACCTAAAAAACCCAATGACATATGATGCTGAGGTCAGGGTACAGCGTGTTTAGCTCTGGATGATTAGTCCAAAATGAGGTCAGAAGGCACTACCACAGATAAGGTCTGTGATTAGAACATTTAGAGTGGAGATGACTCTGCATTGGCACAGCTCACATTTACTTTGTGCTATTTCGATTCTCTTTGATGCAGGTACACCATAATCCTGTGCCAGTATTTCCCATGTTTCACTGTTAATGTAAAAGTTCTTCAGAGATACCTTGAAAGTGTTCTTACACTTGTGTGAACTCTCCTTAATACTTTTGGGTATTTCTTTGGCCAGTGGAGCTACATGGCCAGCCCATTAGAGTTGCCCTCTCTACAATAGGGTTTGAATATGTGACAGTTCAGCTTTAGAGAAGACTTCAGTGTCCAATACTTTATCTTGTCAGGTAATCTTTAGGATCTTCCTGAGACAATTCAAGTGTAAGTGCTTCAGATTTCTGGTCTGGCTCAAATCCTGTCTCTTACTATGAAAATCACTTACTTTAAAAATATTCAAATGTGTTCTCTGATGGATCCTGACATAGAAAAACCTGAAAATTAAGAAGAAATTTCAGGAGTTATTCTAGGAACTTTATCTATCTGAAAAATAAAACTTGCTCTAAGGGGAAGTCTCTTGTCATCATTGTAAATGATTCTTAAGTAAACCTGATTCTTTCATACTCAGCGGGTCTGTAGTCCTTGGGCAACTAGAATAGAGTACCAGGTTTATAGTCAGAAAAACTCATCTTCCTGAGTTCAAGTTAGCTTTATTCACTAGCTGTGTGACCCTGGGCAGATCACCTAACCCTATTTGCTTCAGTTTCTTCATCTATAAAATAAATAGGAGAAATAAATGGCAAATCACTCCAGATGGACAAAGATTCAGATATGATTGAAATGACTGAGCAGCGACAAATAACATGTACTCCATCTAAACTCTGTGGGTCTTTAGTCTCACTAGGAAGTTAGGTTCCAAGAATAAGGTCACACTTGCCCCTCAGTCTTCTATGGCTATCCATGAGGATTTAGAATATTCTCCAATGTTCTGACCCAAGCCTACTACTCCAATTGTTCTTGTCAAAATCAAACTCCCATTACAGCTAACTTTTTTATTTATGTTATTAATTAGCTTGATTTTTATTCTGGTATTATTTAACCAATTAATATCAATTAACTTTTTTTAGGGTTTTTTTTTTTTTTGCGTGGCAATGGGGTTAAGTGGCTTGCCCAAAGCCACACGGCTAGGTAATTATTAAGTGTCTGAGACCAGATTTGTACTCAGGTACTCCTGACTCCAGGGCCAGTGTTTTATCCACTGCACCACCTAGCTGCCCCTTCAATTAACTTTTACAAAGAGATATTTAATGTGAAGATGTAGGAAGAAGTATAAAACATGCCCCCCCCCCAAACTGGGAACCCACTACTCCTTATATTTCATTGGTCCTGGGGAACTGAGATAAAACTAAAGGTGGTTGCTGCAAATCATTCACCCCACTAAATTCATTTCCAAATAGAGCATAGTTAATGGATGAAATTGTTTTCTTGAAGTCAGAACAATGTCTCTGTAGACCAGTTTGATATGCACCCTGATACCTCTTCTCTCCCACATTTTCTTGTGACACCTCCCAAACACTGAGCTGACTCTGGCAATATTTGCATCAACCTCATCATCTATATGGACAGCCTTGAAGAATGTATTGCCAAGGTAAGTGAAATTATCCACAGAATTCTGATTTTCTCTATTTACTGTGACAAATGCTTTCCCATATGGATGGAATGGTACTGTCTGGTGGAAGACCTCTGCTTTTTTTAGTGTTGGTTGTCAGGACAAAATTAGCACAAGTTGCAGAAAATCCATCCATATTCTGTTGCATCTCAGGCTTAAAGGCTGTATTGAGTACACAGTCATCTGTGAACTAAAAGTTGTGCATCAGCTCCTCTTCCACATTGGTCCTGGCTTGTAGCCATTTCCAGTTAAATACCTTACCATCAGTGTGGGAGATGATCAAAGTTGTTTTCATGCACATTGAAGGCATCTGGCATCATGGAAAATATCATGCTAAAGAGCATAGGAACAAGAACACTATCCTACTTTACTCTGTTGATAACTGGGAAAGCCTGAAATTATTATACTCCATTCAGAACCCATGCAAGTGTGCCATCATGGAATTAGCATACTATGCTGATGAACTTTTCCAGACAACCAAATTTTGCCATAAACTTCTACAACGTCCTTATAAATGACAGTTTCAAAGACCTTGGTCAAGTCAATGAATGTTCTTCTGTCCTGCTCTGACATTTCTCCTGAATGCAAATACCATGTTGATCATTCTGAGGTCCTTTCTGAAGCCAAGCTGACTCTTGGGCAGATGACCATCTTCCAGATGAAGGATCATCTGATTAAGGAGGACTCTGGCAAGTATCCTACCATCAATGATAGGAGAGAGATCCCCATTATTGTCACAGGATGGCCTGCTTTCTTTTTCTTTAAAGAGATGAACAATGGAGGCATCTTTAAGCTCCTGGGAGATAACATCCTCTTTATTTTATTTTATTTTATTTTTTTTTAGGTTTTTGCAAGGCAAATGGGGTTAAGTGGCTTGCCCAAGGCCACACAGCTAGGTAACTATTAAGTGTCTGAGGCTGGATTTGAACCCAGGTACTCCTGACTCCAGGGACCGTGCTTTATCCACTGCGCCACCTAGCTGCCCCGAGATAACATCCTCTTGCCATATAGTTCAGAAAATTGTATGAACAATAGAGTATAGATAGAATAGAGTATAGATAAAATCAATGCCAGATATTTTGCCATTCTAAAGGAACTTGATAGCATTCAGTCATCTCTTCTTTAGTTAGAGATTTAGTTGCAGACAAACTGATTACAACCTGAGATATAAAATCAATATAGCTTTAGCACTGATTGATGATGGTCTGTTAAGAACCCTCTGAAAGACTCACTCATTCCATCAGTGCAACAATCTGGAACAATTTTGGGCTGTCTGCAGATAAAGAGCCGTGGAGTTTGAACAAAGTTTGAGGACTATTTCCTTTAATTTAGGAAAAAACCCAGATATCTTACTGTCTGATCTTGTTATCTCATAGACTTTTTGTCTCTTCCTTAAGGATATGATTTCTCTCTCATCACACTCAATTTGGATCAATGTACAACATGGAAAAAAAGTAAAGACTGACATTGCTTTCCATGGGGCAGTGGGGGGGGGGGAGGAGGAAAATGGGGGGGAAATTGTAAAACTCAAATAATATCTTTAATAAAAAAAAAAGAACCCTCTGAAAGTGTTCAGCTCATTTTTCCAGGAGCATGTCCTTGTCATTGGCCAGTGTGACTCCATCAATTCAGAGTAGTTGAGATGCACAAGAGGTCTTCAACCCATAAATTCAGGACATTGTAGAAGTGCTTGGGATATATATGGTAGAATAAGGAAGGAATCCTCTGAAACTCTCCCAAATTCCCTTCCAAACAACTTGAAAACTGCTTCAGAATTGACCTAAGAGCAGAGAAGCAGATTGTCAACACAGGGTCTGTCTCACTGAAATAGAAAGGGACCAAGGTCTGAGAACAACAACAGCTGGCCTGTAGTAAGAAGAGAGCCTGTAGTAAAGACTGGGGAAGTGGGGCAGGGCCTGCAAACTGGTCAATGGCAAGCCAGCAGTCTCTGCAACACAACAAGGACATATCCCAGCAGTCCCACTCACAGCACAAGCCACTAGCCAGGCCTTGACCTCATTGTTGACCAGTAGTGAGACTCTGACCCAGGACTGGCCAACAACAAGACCCCACCCCCAGTACCACCCCAAAGAACTCCTGGTTCCAAAGCAACCCAGCAGCAGGGCCTTGTTCCTGGGGTAAACCAGCCAAAAAACCTTTTCCCCAGGGACAACTAGTAGAAAAACTATTTCAATAGTTACCCACAACAAGGTCCTGCTCCTGGGGCAAATTAGCAGAAAATCCTGGGAAGGTCAACAAGGAGCCCTACTCTAGTTCAAGCCTAGTATAAAGTGGCTAGTTCCTGAATCTCAGTTAAAACCAAAAGTAAAATCCTAAACTCCACCATAAAAACCCTGGGATAATTTAGGCCTCACTCACACATAAAAACACCAAGTCACTAAATATACAGAAAAAATGAACAAAAACCAAAAAAACTGACTATAAAAATTAATATGGTGATAGAGGATCAAAGCACAAACTTATAAGAGGACAATAGTCTCAAAATGGCTCCATTTGAAGCTTCAAAGAAAAAAAATGTAATTTTGTCTTATGTTTAAAAAGAACTAGAATAGCTTAAAAAGGATTTTTAAAAAATATTTAAAAGTGGAAGAAAAATTGAGAAGAGAAATAAGAATACTGAAAGAAACATAAAAAAAGGAGTCAACAGTATGGAAAAAGATATACAAAAATTCACTAAAGAAAATAACACCTTAAAATGTATAATTGGCTAAATGGAAAAGGAAATACAAAAGCTTAGTGAAGAAAATAATTCCTTAAAAATAAGAATTGAGCAAGTGAAAGCTAATGACTACATGAGACATCAAGATATGATAAAACAAAATCAAAAGAGATTTTAAAAAAAGGAATAAAATGTGTAATTTCTCATTGGAAAAAACAACTGACCAAGAAAATAGATCCAAGAGAGATAATAAAAGAATTATTGGATTACTGAAAGCCATGGTCAGTTTTTTAAAAAATAGGCCGGAATAACATGTTTTGGTTTTTTTTAGTTTTTTTTTTTTTTGCAAGGTGATGGGGTTAAGTGACTTGCCCAGGATCATACAACTAGGTAATTATTAAGTGTCTGAGGCTGGATTTGAACTTAGATCCTCTGACTTCAGGGCTGGTACTTTATTCATTTTACCACCTAGCTGCCTCCTGAAGAAGATGTTTTAAGAAATTATCATGGAAAATTGTACTGATATAATAGAACCAGAAGGCAAAATAGATATTAGAGTTCAACCATCAGCATCTGTAAGAGTTTCCCAAATGAAAACTTTTAAGAACAGCATAGGCAATTCCAGAGTTCACAGATTAAGGAGGAAAAATTGAAAACAATCAACAAAAAGAAACAATTCAACGTCATGGACTTAAAATCAGAATCACATAGTGGGCAGCTTCCACATTAAAGAAGCATAGGGTTTGGAATATAATATACCAGAAGACAAAGGAATTAGGATTTCAACCAAAATCATATAACCAGCAAAAGCTGAGTATAATCTTTCAGGGGAAAAAAATGGATATTTAATGAAATGGAAGACTTCAAGCATTCCTAATTAAAAGAGCAGAACTGAATTAAAAGAAAATACCTCCAAATGCAAGACTTAAAGGAAACATGAAAATGTTAAAAATAGAAACAAGAGAGAGAAAACATAAGAAATTCAATAAGGTTAAACAGTTTAAATTTCTATTTGGCAAGATAAAATTTGTATCTATTAAGAAGTTTGTTACTGTAAAGGCAATTAGAAGGAGTATACATAGATAGAGGTTATGGATAGTAGGTGACTTTGTTGAGATGATACCTTAAAAAGAAGATTGCACTGGAAGTAGAAGGGGGAGGGGACAGAATGAGGTAAATTATCCCACATAAAAAAGAATGAAAGAATAATTATAATGTAGGGGAACATAATGGATAGTGGTCGTGGGCAAAACTTAAACATTATTCTCAGTAGAATTGATTCAAAGAGGGAATAATATATGAGAAGGGAAAGGGTAGGGTAGGAGGGGGGGATAAACAAACAAGCAATAGAATGGAGAGAAATGCACAATTATCATAATTACAAATTTGAGTGGAATGAACTCACCCATAAAATGGAAGCAGATAACAGAAGGAGTAAAAACTGGAATCCTAGAATATGTTGTTACAAGAAACACATTTGGACAGGTAAAGGTAAGGGGCTAAAGCAGAAGCCATTATGCTTCAGATGAAACAAGGAAAGAGGGGCAGTAATCATAACCTCAAATAAAGCAAAAACAAAATTGGACCTAATTAAAAGAGATAAAGAAGAGAACTATATCTTGCTGAAAGATACCATAGACAATGAAGGCATATCAATACTAAACATATATGCACCAAATGGTATAGCATCCAAATTTTTGAAGGAGAATTCTAATCAATTGCAGAGGGAAATAGATAATAAAACTATACTAGTGGGAGACCTCAACTTTCTCCTCTTAGAGCTAGATAAATCCAACCAAAAAATAAGCAAAGAAGATTGGGAGGTGTGTAAAATTTTGAAAAAGTTATATATAATAGCTCTTTGGAGAAAATTTAATAGGAATAAAAAGGAATATATACCTTTTTCTCAAAGTTCATAGCACCTACACAATAATTGACCATATATTAGAACATAAAATCCTGAAAACCAAATGCAAAAAAAGCTAAAATAGTAAACACATCCTTTTTCAGATCATAACAATTAAAATTAAATTCAATAGTTGGCAATAGAAAGAAGGATTAAAGTCAGGTGAAATAATCATTTTAAAAAAGTGGGTCAAAGAACAAATCATAAAAACAATGAATAATTTTATTAAAGAAAATGTCTGGGGCAGCTAGGTGGCGTAGTGTATAAAGCACTGGCCCTGAAGTCAGGAGTACCTGGGTTCAAATCCGGTCTCAGGGTCTCAGACACTTAATAATTACCTAGCTGTGTGGCCTTGGGCAAGCCACTTAACCCCATTTGCCTTGCAAAAACCTAAAAAAAAAAATGTCAACAATGAGACAACATACCAAAATTTATGGGATGAAGCCAAAGTAGTACTTGGGGAAAAATTTGTATCTCTAATTTCTTACATCAATAAAATGGAGAAACAACAGATTAATGAATTGGGTATGCAACTAAAAAAAACTAGAAAGAACAAATTAAAAATTCCCAATTAAATACTAAATTGGATATCCTGAAAATCAAAGGAGAGATTTATATAAAATTGAATGTATGAAAGCTATTGAACTAATAAATAAAACTAGAAGCTGGTTTTATAGAAAAATCAAAATAGATAAACAATTGGTTAATTTAATTTTAAAAAGGAAATAAGAAAGCCAAATTACTGGTATCAAAAATGAAAGAGGTGAATTTTCCAATGAAGAGGAAATCAAGACAATTGTGAGGTGCTGTTTTACCTAATTATTTGACAATTTAAGTGAAATGGATACATATCTACAAAAAGTATAAATTATCCAGATTAACAGAAGAATCAAATAATTAAATAACCTAATCTTAGAAAAAGAAATAGAACAAGCCATCAATGAACTTCCTAGGTAAAAAAATCCCCTGGACCATTTGGATTCACCATGTGAATTCCAACAAACAAAGAACAATTAATCCCAATACTATATAAACTATTTGGAAAAATAAGTAAAGGTGTTTAACCTAATTCCTTTTTTGACACAGTTATGGTACTGATACCTAAACCAAGTAGAGCCAAAGCAAAGAAAGAAAATTATAGACCAATTTCCCTAAAGAATATTATTCAAAATTTTTAAATAAAATACTAACAAAGAGATTACAGCAATATTATCACAGAGATCATACACTAGGACCAATATTAGGAAAACTATTAACATAATTGACCATATCATCAACAAAACCAACATAAACCATGTATTTAGCTGAACAGATTCAGAAAATGTTTTTGACAAAATACACTATCCATTCCTATTAAAAATACTAGAGAGCATAGGAATAAATGGAGCTTGCCTTAAAATGATAGATAATATTTATCTAAAACCCTTGACAAGCCTTATCTATAATGGGAATAAGTTATAAGATTTCCCAATACAATCATGAGTGAAGCAATGATGCCCATTATCATTTCTATTCTTCAGTATTATGCTAGAAGTGTTAGCTGTAGCAATAAGAGAAGAAAAGGAAATGGAAGGAATTAGAATAGGCAATGAGAAAACAAAATTATCACTCTTTGCAGATGAGATAATGTTATACTTAGAGAATCCTAGAGAATCAATTAAAAAGACTGCTTGAAATAATTAACCATGTGAACAAAGCTACAGGATAAAAAAATAAAACCACATAAATCTTCAACATTTCTATATATTACCAACAAAGTCTAGCAGCAAGAGATAGAAAGGGAAATTCCTTTTAAAGTAACTGAAGGCAATATCAACTACTTGGGAGACTACTTACCAAGAGAAACCCAATAACATTTCTGCCTAAATAAATCTACTTATTTTGTGTCATACCAATCAAACTATGAAAAAATGATTTTATAGAGCTAAAAAAAAAGTAACAAAATTCATCTGGAGAAACAAAAGCTCAAGGATAACAAGAACAATGAAAAAAAGTGAAGGAAGGCTGTGTAGTCATGCCAGATATCAAACTGTATTGTAAAGCAGTAATCATCAAACAATCTGGAATTGGCTAAGAAAGAGAGTGGATCAGTGGAATAGATTAGGTACAAATTGCCTAATGTAAATGACCAAAGTAGTCTGATATATGTTTAACCCAAAGTTGCAAGTTTAGAACAAAAACCTTTTTTTTTTGACAAAAACTGCTGGAAAAAGATCAAAACAGTATGGCAGAAACTAGGAATAGACCAATCTTTCATACCATATACCAAGATAAGATCAAAGAAATGTACATGATTACTCATAAAGGGTGTTACCATAAGCAAATTAAGAGATGGAATAGTTTAATCTGTCAGTTATATGTATATGGGAGGGATTAATGAGGAAGAAATAGAAAGCTAGAGAGCATTATAAAATGTCAAATAGATAATTTTTGATTATGTAAATTAAAAGGTTTAGCACAAAAAAAGCAATGTAACCAAAATTAGAAGGAAAGCAGAAAACTGAAAAAAAATTTGCATTAAATATCTCTAATAAAGCTATCATAATTTCTTAAATATAGAGTCAAAATTAATTAACAGAATCAAATTTATTAAAAACATAAATCTTGTTTCTCATTTAGCAGGTTCTGAATTTTTCTATTTTTGTTGAACCCAGTCCTGCTGCTTGAAGTGTTCTGGCCCAGATAAGCAAATGTAGTATGACGCATCAAGTTCCTAAAAGCTGCTCATTCTTCTGCTTTACTATTGCTGACTGTGTGCTGACTCAGCTCTCCTTATGGGCCAGCAAAAAACTGTCCATGCTAGGAACATGCTAACCTATTGAAGTTGAATCTCCTCATCTTGTTTGAAAAGTTGTCTTGCCTTGGGGTTATCACTTTTGCTAAATGCAAATATTTAGCTTGGAGAGGATGAGTCTGTGATAGATCCCGTACTCTGACCTAACAACAAATATATAGTCTATTGATGCTAATGCTTGTTTCAAAGGTGTATCCATGATGTTTTCTTAAGGTTAGGTAGGTGGTAAACAGTATTGGTGACGAGTCTCCAAAGATGCATCAGTCTTCAATAGTTTGTGTTTATTGCTGTTGTTATTTCCAACTCCATTTCTCCCATGGATTGTCTTTCATCTCTGATACTCTGAAATTAAAATCACCTGGAATTGTAAACTTGAATTCTTTTGATACATTGATGACGAGGGGCTCCAGGTCTTCATGTAATTTTTTTTTATCCTCATCAGGGTTTGTCAGTGGTGAGGTACCACTAAAGATGGTAGTGTGGAGTTTTCCTGCAATTGGCATTAAATTTTTTTGGGAAGACATGCAATCTTGCTGACCAGATTAGATCTGATTGCAAAAACCTATGCCTGCTTCACAGTGCTCTTTATGATAGCACCATTTCAGAAAAAAAAATACATTCAGCAAGTTGGTGTTCATTTGCCAGCTTTGTTTCACTCAGGGCTGCTAATTGGATGCCATGCCTGCTGAGTTCTCTCAGAGAAAGAGCTGTTCATCTCTCAGGTCTACTCAGTCTCATCATACTGATGGTGAATAGAATATCTTTAGCAAAGGTGTGTGTGTGTGTGTGTGTGTGTGTGTGTGTGTGTGTGTGTGTGTGTGTGTGTATGTGTGTATAGGATCCCCTGTGTTAGTAAGCAAGCAAGGGGTAGGTGAAACAATATTTTTTGGTGCCTTTTTTAGTCCCTTTCTCTTGTCTGAACAGTGTGATCCTTACAAGGGCTATTGAGATACCTGGGGACTGCTGAATTCCACCATTGCTTCAGTCCAGTGAGAAGATGGCCAATACCCTAACCTGTCTTTGTACAGGGCTGTAGCCAGAGCTGTCAGATTATACATATCTGCTGCTTCTTCACTTGCCATGGGACTTCAAGATGAGTAAAATAGTGAATAAAGGTTGACATTTTGACTTGTGTGTGAATTTGATTTAAGTGAAGCAGAATTGCACAAAGTCATCAACCTCACTCTCTCTTCCAGAGACTACAATATTCCAGGGGCAGGACAGAAGTCAAGATGATTGGTAAAGGTCTGGAATGCAGTGTCTTGGTGTCTTCTATGTCTGACTAAGCTCTGAGAACTCCACTGCACCTGCTTCAGTCACCTTCAAGGCCATTGAGATAAAATTGTTCTTGACTACCCATTCTGCACAGCGAAGTCTCCACATGCTTGGATAGATGTTCCCCTAACTCAGTGATGGGTTAGAGGCTTGTCAGTTAGTTTTATGGGGGAGTGGTCATTGTTCCTGCTCTAGGTTGAGCCACAAGTGAGAGGTAAGGAAGCATGTGGACACCAAGGTTAGGTGAGCAATCCTGAAAAAGACTCAGCAAGTTCTCTTATCAGAGCTCCTGGTTCTCCCTGAACACCCCAAACACTTCAACTGAATGAACTAGGTGTGTAATCAATCCCTGTTTTTGAATTTGCTTTATTTTGGATTTTTAGCAACAGGAAGCATAAATGTTGAAATTCTTCCATTTAAAAATGAGAATCTGAAGATTTAGCCTCCAGAAATACAGAGATCGATTCCTTCATAATTGGTCATCACACATTTGATCACTGGAGGTAAAGTTGATAATCCACCTAGAATTTTCTGTTTCTTTCTTGCCTGAACGACTTTGGGATTTTTGTCAGCTACAAACAGACTGGCATTCAATAGGAATGCTGTTATCTATTGTTTCTCTGAGTAGAGTACCAAGAGATGATTAGCTAGTCAGATTGATCTATTGACTGAATATTCCTGGAGTTGGGAGGTGGGAAGCAATTTATACTTTTGGAGCTGATTGCTCTTAAATAGTTATTTCTTGTTGAAAGTTGCTCTTTTTTATCCTCTGTGGTAATAAGCACAGAACATGCAATCTGTTAGTATATCTCATTTCATTACATTTCAGATTTTAAGTGCTCTTGTAGCCTCATATATAAATCACTTATAGTTTGGAATGACAGTTACTGTTTGCAATTGCTGTGTGACAAGATAATTGACAAAGCTGCATTATGCTGGTAAGTCGTTTCTCTATAGACTGCAATTCTTGGTTGTTTTGTTGCTGTGTTTGGCCATCACTTTGTACCTTGACAGAAGGATTAGACTAACAACAACAAAATCATACAATTGCATCATCTCAGAGTTGGAAGGGGTTTTAGACAGGAAAGTTCTCTCTTACATCCCTGACAAATGGTCATCCAATCTTTGCTTAATGACCTCCCTCATGGCCTTTTGGAGCTGTTCATTTAATTAATCATTAAATTGATAGACATTTATTAAGTTCCTCCTATGTGGCAGCAGCTATAGTGGGAATGAAAATATGAAGGATGAAATAATCTGATTCTCCTTCCACTTTGGGACAGTTCTAATTATTTGCAAGATGTTCCTTATATCTGACAGTCACCCTCTTGCAGCTTTCACCAATTGTTTTCCATTTTGCTGTCTGGGAGCAGAGTCTGAACAACTTAGGACAATCTCTTATTAAACATTTCCCGTATGGTAAAGTCTTAAACTATATCCAGTTCTAATTAGAACCTGTTACTAAAACTCTTCTGAATGCTTGCTGATGTGATAGTTATAAATCTATCTTTCTCATCCTGATTAGTCTTTCTTGCTTAATGTTTAGAAACTTTTGCTATTGACTCATGCTTCCTGACTTTGTCATTCTACCAGTGATGTATAAGGTAGGTACTGGAAAGGACTTCTCACTTTGTATCCTGGCCAGCATGTTGCTCCAGGGGATTGTGGAGGCAAGAGAGGCCACTTGTGACTCTATCCCTAATTTAATTGCTCTGAGTCATCAATAAAACATTCTAACCTATCTCATTGTCCCTGCATGCCTTTCATCTGAACTCCACCCTAAATTTGCATAACAAAGTCAAGCTTTTCTTTCAAATGACAGGTTCTTTAATATTTGAAGATTGTAAACATGTTTCCCCTTAGGCTTATTTTGTCCAGGCTAACTATATCCAGTTTTGTTTTATGTTGTGGTTTTGAAATCTCTTACCACTTTGGAAACTAAATTCTAGTTTGTTAATGTCTTTTAAAAAAAATTAGGTACAATAAATGCAATGTTTCAGATGTGGTCTGATTAGGAGGGAGTGATAACCTCTCTTATTTGAAACATTATGCTTCCATTAATGCAATTTGATTTTGTATTGTTTTTTTATTTTTATTGTTTGGCTGCCAAGTCAAAGAGCAGGCTCATTAAAACCTTCAGTGTTTTTTTTAAATGAGCTTTTGTATAGCCAAAGCGCCATACAAAGAACTTTTGTAAAGCCAGACCCCACCTTTTATTGTACTGTTGATTTTTGGAATCCATGAAAAGGACTTTATATTCCTGGCTTTTACATTTCATCCTTTTAGACTCATCCCATCATTTAAGCCTGCCATTCTCATTTTTGGATCCCAGTTTTTTCATCCAGTTCATTAACTATTCCTCTCAGTTTTGTATTTGGTCCAAAATGGATAGCTATGTCATTTATGGTAAAAATGTTCAGCAGAACACGGCCAAGGACAGATCTCAGTTGTTTGTAATCAATGTCCCAATTGTTTGTACTTTAATTCACTCTAGGCCCAAACTTGTGGTGTTTCATAGACTTCTTTTTACTAGGTCAAATGCCAGTCAGACAAATGGGACTCTATATTTTATTCAATAGGGAAAAATTATCATATGGAGGATTTAATTCAGCAAGA
Source organism: Macrotis lagotis (assembly GCF_037893015.1). Lineage (NCBI taxonomy): Eukaryota > Metazoa > Chordata > Mammalia > Peramelemorphia > Peramelidae > Macrotis > Macrotis lagotis. The sequence goes on from NC_133659.1 coordinate 88,462,026, forward strand.
GTGGATTGCTGCATGTAGTTTTATATTGCTGTAAGTTTTATACTTGTTTTCATTATGCATTTCCTATTGTTAAAGGCGAGGGTTCTACCTCCTCCACCTAATTAACATAATCATAGAAGACCCAGAATGTAATAATAACAAAATGTAATGCAGGTGCTAATGAATTTTTTTTACAACTTCACTAAAATGTGTGAATAAATCCCTAATTAATTTGAAAAAATTACTGGCGTTTGGCCATTAGATAAAGGCAAATGTCACCACATAGGAAACACTTTAAAATTAGTGGAGAAACTAAATCATACCTTTTGGGCCTAAGCAGGAAGTTAGTTTAGGGGTTTGCATTCAAGAGGTGAAAGATTCCCTTTTAGGAGTTGAAGATTCCAGATTTAATAATTGGAGCTAGAAGAGGAAGAAAAATCAATTGCCTGAGAATGGAAGAATGTTCTTCCATTTCACCCTCGGTCCCAAACAATGATGAAACCATCAAAGAAGCTATACTAATAGGTCACAAAGCATCTACGTGGTAAAGAGAAATAATGCTTATGTTTTATAGGGCTATCTTCCATATGTTGCATGGGATAGGGTGTGGTTCAAAAGAGGTAGAATAGACAAAACTAGTCTCTTCTCCCCCACTTCTCTCCAAGGCAGACTGTGATCTCTACCAGGAGTGCAAGTAGGAGATTGGGGTATAGGCTAAAATTATATCACTCCTTTAAATGTTGTTAGTCAAAATCAAAAAGTCATTTTCAGTTTCAAGCTAACTTCTGATCATTGTTTAACTAGGAGAAAACAAGACCCCAAGCTTTATATTCAAAGCTTGATCCTTTTCCGTCAAATACAGTTCCAAAATGAGCACATACAGCCCTTTGTAAAGAAACCCATTTATCCAATTCAATAACAAAATAAAACTCAGAGAAAGAGTATACATATATAAAGTAAATATGTATAAAAGTATATATATATATAAAGAGATAAAATCCTAAATATTACTCAAGGGGAAATTCCTAGAAATTTCTGGTATAGCTAATGCAGAGAACCATGAGCATAGGGAATACTGAAATCAATTGGAAACAATTTTGTAAATTTCTTGTTTGCATTGCTAAAAATAAATCTTCCTTCTTCCTTTATCCCTCTGTTAAAATCCTCCTTCAGTTTAATTTAGATTGCATCCTCTTTTGGTTAGGGGCAGCTAGGTTGCTCAGGTGCTAGAACAACATCTAAGACCACCCATGCCCTTCGACCCTCCCCAAGGGCAAACTCTCCAATGTGGGACCACTTCTTCCCATGGACCTTGAAGGGGAATTTAAGGAGATTTTGGGAGGGGCTCGGACTCTCTTCCTTTCCAGATTTTGGCTGAGTTTGGCAGCTGGTCTGCCAAGATTAATTAGCAAACGACTTGACTTTTCCTTAATCTCTTCTTAACTTTCTTATTACTTTCTTTTGTGTTGTGACTTCTTTTAAGAAATCTCTATTTTCTTTTCACACTTGCATTCCTGGATCAAAGGGTGATTCTTCACAGGGAACAGAATCGGCAAGCTGGGGATAAAGACAGGATGGAGATTGCTAACTCCTCTTGTACCAGTTTCTTCCTAGAGTCTTGACCTTCAGCAACCTCAGGTGGAGTTAACATCTTCCATCTTCTCTTGATGTTGGAAGCCAGGAGCACCCAAAGCTTGAAGAGAGTCAGTGACTTGAAGAGAACTGAAAAGCTTTTCTTTCTCCTGCCTTTGTCAGCTCTGTCCTTCATGTAGACTCAAGCCATGGATCTCCACCAGCTGGAAGACAGTCCCATACCAATTACTTGAGGAATGGGATTATATATGTACCTCAGAAAGGAGAATATCCTGGGAGTCCAAATGAGAATACAGCTCAACAAAACATTCACTGAAGATGAGTAAAACTCCTTTCTAAAAGAAAGGAGTTTGAAGTTCTGTAGCTCTGCAGTACCAGCAGTTGTGAGTTACCCATTGCCACATCCCCTCATATTTATTTCACTCCCATTGTACTTTAAGCTTGAGCCCATGCTTTCCATGGATGTTGGATATATTTGTGGGAGAGTATGCCCAGGATTTTTCTGGAATGTTTTGTACCTATCATTCTAACTACAGCAATTTTTTTTTTGCCCTTAAATTTTTAAGAAAGATTTTATTTTTAATTTTATAATTTCCCCCCCAATCTTGCTTCCCTCTCCCCAACCCCCACAAAAGGCAGTTTGTTTAACTACAGCAAATTAATGAATGAGTTTGCTAAAGGTTCATAGCTGTAGTTATTGGGAAACATACTGGTCGGGATTCATAAGCTACAGGAGTAGGAGTGATGTTCCATAGGTTTACCCTTAGAAGGCAACCTAAGACTGATTGATTAATGTCAAAATATATATATAACATGATTGTACATGTACAATCTATATCAGATTATTTGCTGTCATGGGAAAGGAGAGTGGTAGAAAAATGTGAAACTCAAAAGTTTGCAAAAGGATAAATGTTGAAAGTTATCTTTGCATATATTTGGAAAAAATAAATCAATAAAAGAGAAAAAAAGAAGGCACTTCATGGTAGTACTTTATCCATTACATCAAGCTCTACTTGGGTAAAAGGGATATTGTAGGGCCCAATATGCCAAGGAAAGAGTCTGGGCTTCTCCCAGGGAGTAGGAAATACTTTTCTGGACTACATGTTACCCAGGGATATAGGATACTTCATGGGTCTCACTTTACTGATGAAGGGATGTACTTTTCTGGACCAGGATTTGACCTGGGAAGAAGGAACTATCCAGGACAAGGGACCATGCTTCTCTGGACAGAAGATGTACTTCTTTAAACTCATTGTTGCTTGGGGAGAGATAACAGACCATTTTACCATTATACTACCTCTTATAAAACTCTTATGGGTGGCACCCCCTTTGTTCTGCTTCTGCATTTTTATGGAAAATCTGCCAAACTTCCAGTTTTGCTAAAAAGCCCTCTTAGCTCCACTAAGACCTTCAATTCACTTGGTTCAGCCTGGAGGTCCCATCTTACCAAATATGAGAAGATGCTTCTTGAGGGGTCAGGGAGAGCAAATATCCATTAACATGTTAAAGGAAAGTGTCATCTTCAAAAGATGACAGACTATCAACCTTGGAATGGACCTCAGAAGACACCCATTTTAATCTGTTTTGCACAAAAATTCCTTTTCTGACATTGCTGATAAGTGATTATCTAAACCCTATGTAAAAAAAAAACAAAGCTTACAGTGAGCATGAACCTACTACCTTCCAAGATGTGAGGAAGAAAGAATAAACAATTCTTTTGTGCTTACTATGTGCAAGGCACTATATAAAGTTAAATGTTTTACAAATATTATCTCATTTGATTTTCCCAACAAGTCTGCAAGGTAAGTAAGTACTGTTATTAGCTTCATTATGCAGTTGAGGAAACTAAGGCAAGTAGAGATTGCCCAGGATCCCAGAGCTAGATCCTAGAGCTGGTTTTGAATTCAGACCCTCTATTGCTGTACTATCAAGCTGCTTTCCAAGGCAACTTGGTCCACTCGAGTAGTTCTATTTGTTAGAACATTTTTTCTTATACAGAACCCAAAGCAGTTACTTTACAACTTCCTTGTTTATGGATGATTTTTGTTTTGACATAGAAGGTAAAACAGAACAACCATAGAAGCAAATCACCTACACAGTTCATTCTACTCATACATTTTAGCAAAACAGAGTGCAAGAATGTTGTCAAAAGGCAATAGATGTGTCTTTATGGGAATGAAATTGGTTTGTTAGGAAAAGTGTGTATCTTAACTTTAGCAAGTTAGTACCAATGATACCCTTTGTATTTGATCATAATTTTGTTTGTCATTCAATGTTGCTTTCATTTAAATAGTTGTCATCAGTTTGTATATTTTTAGTTTTGTCTTTTTGTTTTTTATTTTAGGGTTTTGCAAGGTAAATGGGGTTAAGTGGCTTGCCCAAAGCCACACAGCTAGGTAATTTTTAAGTGTCTGAGGCGGTATTTGAACTCACGTACTCCTGACTCCAGGGCCAATGCTCTACCAGGGGCAGTGCTCGATCCACTGTGCCACCTAGCTGCCCCAGGTTCTGCCTTCTTAATGCTTGTAAAGTTCCTCACCTCTTACACTTGGTTGCCTTTTTCAATATGTGAAGATATTTATCACCTGTATTCTTGAATCTTTTTTTTTCCTCTGAGATATATTTTGCTTTGGAAATTTCTATTGTCTTCCATCAAAACATTTTAGATTGATTTAAACCAGACATTCTTTCATATTTCTCCTTTTATCTTCATTCATGATTTAATTACCCTAATTTGGAACAACTCTTACCCAGATTATTTTAGTAGCCTCCTAAATCGATGTTCCTCTCTCTCTAATCTAGCCACCACATAGGTGTTAAAGTGATATTTCTAAATCTTACCATATCACTCCTCTACTCATAAAACTCTGGTATATCAATACTGATTTTTAGGATTTAAAAAAAACTTTGTACCTATGTTGTTCATATTTATTCACATATCTATCCATCTAGTATATATACATTTCATCTCAAATGGTGGGCATATATTTCACCCCAGATTTTTATCATGAAGAATTCTGAACATTGCACAAATGCATCTTTCTGGGTGTCGGCATCCTTATTTAGTTAACATGCTAATAATGGAATCCATGTCCAAGGTTATGAACCATTTAGTAACTTTTCTTGAATAATTCCAAACTGTTTTTAAGAAACGTTGAATCAATTCACAGCTCTACCAATCATGATCTAGTGCTGCTCATGTTTTCCCATAGCACATCCAGCAATGTTTTCACATCTTTTCCTATAGTTGCTGACTTGTATAATGTGATAATTTAGGATTCTTTTAATTTGCATTTTTTTTCTTATTAGTGATTTAGAATATTTTTTCAGATATTTCTTTGTGCTACTTTTTTTTTGAAAATGATTTCCATTAGTAGCTTTTAAAAATAGGTCAAGTTGAATCTGCTTTGATTGCATACCAAATCTCATTTTTATTCCTTCTAATCTGACGTTGATTTTGATATTGTTCTAACATGATGATGATCTAACTGTATACCTTTTAGTGATGCAGAGATGACTCCCAAAGGAATTTTCTGTCTACTTAGATCTAGTAATTTCATTTTTTATTTTACATGTTATTCTGTGCTTGAGATGTTTTAAAGATCCATTATAAGTTTAGCTACCTAAACCAAATATAAAAATTTGAAGTACAAAATTGTTTATGCTCAAGGTGAGGTATTATAATACTATGAAAATAAATCATATCAATAGTGGTACTCTCACCATCATTAAATCAGAAGATATAAAGAAGTTGTAGTATGTGAGAAAATTGTTTATAAATTCTATCATATGAAGCAAAAAAATAAAGGAAAGGAATTGATGGAATTGATTTTATATTTTTTCTTTAGATAACAAGAAATGTCAATTTAGGGGATATTTGTTCTTATCACATCAAAGTACTCATGATGAGCATAATCAGAGCATTAAGAAAACTGAGAAGGTTTTGCAATTTTTAAATATCTGCTTTAATTCTTCTAAGCCCAGATTATTGACTAATCACTATTTGTCCAAGATAGAAAAACATATACACATTGTTATCTTTTCATGCATATGAATGTATATATGTATGAACACACATATGACATGTATGTATTATATATATTCACGTTTTACAGATGAGGAAACTGAAACTAAGAGAGAAAGAGGGGCTTGTCCAAGGATGCGGAGACATGACAGAGAAAGACATGAATTACCTGATGAGTTTGCCTGAGTGTGACTTTCCCAGCCAAAGCAACTGGGGAGCTGATAAAGAATTCCTTCAGGATCTTATGGAAGAAGTAGATATATGCTTGTCTCTAGGGCTTTAGAGGCTTTGAGCCCCATATCCATATCCATAGAGATATCCTAGCATAATTGAAAGAGAGATGGCTTCAGAATCAGGAAGACCTGGGTTCAAGTTTTGACTCTGACAAAGGATAACTGTGGGCTTGAACAAGGGTGTGAGTGCCCCATACAATTCTATAAAATGAAAAATCACAGAACAGTTGCTAATCTGCCTTGGCAATTTCTCAATGAGAAGTTTCCTACACCAGTGCAATCATATACACAATGATGTCCCAGCTCTATGGGCTCTCCATCCAACTGCTTGTATAATAGGAGGAGCAGGTATTTTTCTTCCCCTTGTTGTTGTTTTTTTATATAGAAAATTAGATTGCTATTTTTAGTGGTTATTAATCACATTTAGAAGGTTCTGTGACATTCTTTGGCTTAATACAATGAACAGTGCCACCAGCAAACAAGAACATCTGGAGGACTCCTTCATCTCTAGGGAATTCCTCTTGTAGGATTGTGTCTGTCATGATAGTAACAGGCACCTTTGGAAAAACATATGTCTCCCTCTTACACATTTAGCTTCAAATTTGTCTTCAAAGGATCATCAAACAGTTATTTTTGTTTTTATCTATCAAGGAGTCTTGGGTGATTTTGGTATATGGGAGACCAAGGAGAGCCTTTCATGTGGCATATTGCTGCATTAAAACAAGTGTTTTTTGATAGTCGACTAACAATTAAAATTCAGGTAAGAATATCTTTTTACAATAAAATATAGATATTCCACAGTAGCATGGAGGGCCATAAAAGATATAAACTCAAAGTCAGAAAAACATTTGCTCATGAAGAAGTGAATTGCTTTTCTGTATATGGATGACTGTTGCTATGCACAGGATATATATTATGCATGGAGTACAGATGGTGAGGTCCTGGCAACATTGCAGTGATGCTGATTGGCCATGTCATTTCTAGTCATAAAATTTACAAATGCTGTGCTGCTGTTGCCAGTAAATCAGAAGAAAATTTCTTGATTAGATCATATGTCCTGATTTTACCTTTGGAAAATATGGTCACCACAGTAAAGAACTGCTACCGACTCCTCCACTCATTTTCACCCATAAAAATGACTACTAGTGCTTGCTAAAATTAAATGGTAATTGTCTTCTATATAGCTTTCCTATTACATCCCCTTAATTTTTTTTTTTTTGTGTATGGGTAAATCCCAGTGTCAAAATCCTCTTCATTAGAGTAGACTGTCAACTTGTTGGGAAGTTACATTCATGTTCATATTCAACTCATATTCACATTCACACAAACAATATATATTAGAGACAGTGCTGAAACTAGATCTTTCTGACTTCAAAGTTTACTCCCTCCTTCTACACCATGTTGTTTCTCAACATTTAGATACTCTTGGTAATGCACTTGGACTTATTTGATTCATGATTAAGACCGCATAGACCTTGGGCTCATATGAGTCAAATACAAACTCTGTATATAGCTTGAGTCTGAGTTTTTATAGAAATAGATCAAAGGCATTCCTGGCTCACATATAAATGCTCTAGTTAAGAATATGGGTATTAGATATGGGGAAACTTTTACTTTACCTTGCAGAAAATTCAATGAATTCACAGGAATCTGTAAAGAGATACCCCCCCCCCCACATAAAGAGCTTAAAGATTTTACAGAAGTTCATAAGGAGATTGAGAGTGCACACACACATACATACATACACACACACACACATGCACATACGCACACACACTCATAAAGCATTCAAATAACCTGTAAATTTCTTTTCATTACAAGGACACTTCATATTTGAAGAATGTTGAACAAGCAACACCCCTGATTCAAATCACACTGTTAATTTTGTATGTGTGTGTGTGTGTGTGTGTGTGTGTGTGTGTGTATTGGGAAGTGGCCCCTTCATCATTCTCCCCATGGGTGATTTTCTTCTTTGTCTAAGGAAGCACACTATTCAGGAAATCTCTTTCTCTATAGAGAAACTTTTCCACATTCAAACTAAGGAACTCTCTAACTGGGAATCATTCATTAGGCTATTCCTAAGGCTGACACTGCCCAAGAAATTTTCCTACTCTGGTTAGAAGGAAAGATTCTGGAATTATGCTGCTTAGGAGATTGAATGATTCCTCCTCTCCCCCCTTTTATAATTAGAGAGTTTGGTTTCAGGATATTGCTCATGAAATCCTCTCTTGGGCCTTGAGGAGACTCAAATATCAACTTCTGCCATGTGCTCCTAAATGGTCTGGTAAAATCACTATTTCTCACTCTAAGGCCAGTATGTGGTTTCTACCTGCTTTGGTTGTGAGCAAATCACAACCTCTATGAATTACAGTTTTCTCATCTATAAAAGGAAATGATTAAACTAGATGACCTCTGAAATCCCTTCTAGCTCCAAATTGATGATCTTATGATTCTTAGGTAGTCAGGTTAGATTAGGATACATTCCATGGACACATGGATAGAGATGGACTCGGCTGCTTTGGATGATTCTGGCTGGTCACTTGCACTAACTCAAGGCCTAAGGACTCAGGTACTTTGGGATGGGGAAGCAATCCCTTTACTGGTTCCTTGGCCCTGTGTTTGTAGCAAGGGATACCTATATCAGGAGAACTAGTCACAGAGCCTAGGAGAGCTACTGACTCAGTAGGTTGTAACAGGGGAGACAGCTTTTACTACCTCTCTCTCTCTCTCTCTCTCTCTCTCTCTCTCTCTCTGATTTTCTGTCTCTCTGTCTCTGTCTCTCTCTCTCTGTTTCTCTGTCTCTTTTCCTTCTTCCTTCTAGAACATGAATCATGTATGATCACCACCCTAATGGTTATGTTGATGTTTGTCCTTTGTTCTTGAAGAAGATCATGACAAAAGGGAGGTGATGCCATGATATGTATGTGAATTGGATTTGAATGAGAGGGTGCAATGCAAGTCAGTTTAATTTTCTCCTCCAGAGCCATCCGGGTCCAGTGCCCATGTATGAATCAGGATGACTGGAGATAACTCTGTACATGAGGTAATTAGGATTAAGTGATTTGCCCAAGATCACACAGTAAGTGTCTGAGGTTAGATATGATTTCAAGTCCTTCTGACTCCAGGGCTGGTGTTCTATCCACTGCATCATCTAGGCTGGTAAGTCCCATGAGGGATGGAGAGAAGGTGAAATGCCTTTTCTGCAGTCCTCTATAATACTTCATGTTTTAACATTTTAATATCAATCTATTGGGATAATAAAACTAATTATAGGTTATCATTGTTTGTTTAAAAGCTTTGTAAATGGGTGCTTATGAGTATCTTGCGGTAAGCATTTTTTTTTTAGTATACAGGAAATAGACAGCTATTCTTTACCCCTCATGTGCATTATACATTGAGTATCCCTCCATTTTGGGGAGATCCTGGGCATGAGCCAAACCCAAGCTTTAAGTAATTCTTATAGAGATTCAAGGTGGGAACCATAATGAACCAGAGGATTCTAGAAAAAGGACTTCACAGTCTCTTTTCAGAGGGCTAATATCTTCTGGGATTTAAACTAATGTATATGGAATACTGGACCTGAAATCAGGAAGATATTTTCATGAGTTCAAATTTGACCTCAGACACTTATTGTCTATGTATTCCATGGCAAGTCATGTAATCCTGTTAAGTTCCTCATCTATAAAATGAGCTGGAGAAAGGAAATGACATACCATTCCAATATCTTAGCTAAGAAAACCTCAAATGGGGTCACAAAAAGTCAAACATGACTGAACAACATGTGTGTGGCTACATAGTTGAGAGGAGCCCCATAGTAGAGAGTCTGGAGAGGAACATTACTCAAACTTTGACCCTAACAGAGTATTGTAATATTTTTCTTTTTCTGCCATAAATTACCATAAATAACCAGGAGTGGAGTGGGTAGTGATGAAAAGGAAGATGAAAAATTGTCTCCTTTCTCATTATGCATAGAATTCTGGAAATCTGGTATATAGGAATAAAAGGACAAGGAAAAAGTTGGAATAAAGATCAAAATTGGGCAGAGAGAAGCTGTTGTCCTGTCTTGTAGGTCAGCATAAAGAAATAACTTCTATAAATACAGTCCAGTTTCCTAATGTCCTCTTGGTCAACCATTTCAGAGTTACCCCGTTGTCACTGGAAGCCAATCTCTGTCTGTCAGTGCACACCTCCAGATCTGTAAGAGGAGGGATATTTTCAAATTGATTATTAGGAAACCCTCAACAACTACCTTGAATGTATATTTATCTGAGGTCCCTTCCAGTCCTAAGTCTATGATTCTGTGTTCACATATCATATCCAACAAGCATTTAAGTACTTATTTGGGCACCAGGCACTGTACTAAATTCTAGAAATATAAAGAAAGGTAAAAAAACACAGTCAGCTGGAGTGGGAACATCAATCTATAACTATATATCATGGGGAATACTGGACTTTGGAGAGGTATTGGACACTTTTCAAGTGGCCTTTGAGCTAAAACTCACATCCAGTGCTAGTATTCAGGGACACAGTGGTTGATAGGGGGATGAGTTGTCTTAGAAGCTTGTAACTATCCTGTTACACTTATCCAATTGACATAGTGAGATTGTGCCCTAAAGAAACTTACAATTTTCATCATTTCTACAATTTAAAAATGCATCAAATTTTCCTACCTTTAAGAACCATTTAGTTTTTTCTCTTTTCTCAAATTTTGTCTTATTTTTATTGATACTTTCATATTTATATTATTTTCCTTTCCAAATATCCTCCTTTCCCCTATTCTTGCCAAGTCATCTAACAAAGATGAAAACAGGGAGTACTGGATCTGTGATTTTGTTAGTACAGGGAGCTTCTGTGTGAGGAAACTTTATCAGTGCAGATAGACACTTTATTTGAAACTTGTAGTCTTTTTGTGGAGTCTTTTTTAGTTGTGCCTGACTACATGTGACCCCCCTGTTGGGTTTTTTGTGGCAGTGATACTGAAGTGGTTTGCCATTTCCTTCTCCAGCTCATTTTATTGATGAAGAAACTGAGGCAAAAGTTTAAGTGACTGGCTCAGGTTCATACAGTTAGTAGGTGTCTAAGGTCAGATTTGAACTCTGGAAAAGATGGAAAGATGCTTCCTGACTTCAGGTCTAGTACTCTATCCACTATGATATCTCTCATTGCCCACTTGTGGTCTTTACAGAATTCTGATATTTTTTTCCCTTTTTTTTTTGCAAGGCAATTCCATTAAATGACTTGCCCAAGGTGACACAGCTAGGCAATTTTAAGTGTCCGAGGCTGGATTTCAACTCAGGTACTCCTGACTCCAAGGCAGGTGCTCTATCTGCTGTGCCACCTAGCCACCTAGAATTCTGTGATGTTAAGTGATTTTTTCCTGGAGTCACATAGTCAGTATGCGTCTTGAACCCTGTCTTCTTGGCTTTAAGGTCAGCCCTCTATCCATTGTTATACTACTTCTCTTAAAAAAAAGAAAGAGAGTAGGGAGACAGTTTAGCAAAACCAACCAATCCCCAAATCAACCAGTGTTTGCTACATATGCAACATTCCAACCCCATGGAACCTCTACCTCTAATGAGAAGGGAGGAAGTCAAGTTTTCTCTCTTCTTCTCTGGCTCCAGGCTTGGTCATTAGAATTATACATCCCAAGTTTTGTTTTATTTTTTTTTTCTTTGAGGAACCATTTCCCCTTTAGGTGAACGAGGGAGTGGTGGTGATAACTTCCTAGAAATTCCACCTACTGACCAACTATGACAGACAATAAAAATTTTATCAACCCCGACTTGTAAGCTTTCTAGAAGCATTAGGCGAGAGATTTTTGTGGTAAAACTCAGGCTCTGCCTGGGTACCTGAACAAATGGGATTCTTTCCCCAAGTGGCATGTCTTGCTCAGTGTAAGAGAAAATTCTTCATAAAGCACCATTTTCTTTTTCCTCTTGGAGAAATCACAGTTGAAGACTCACAGTACCAAATCCAAGTACTTAGAAGGGAAGAGCCTGTTTACTGCAATTGTCACCAAAACACATGCTTCATGTTAGTGGCCTTTGTTTAACTTTTTTCGAGTAATCGATAAGACCCAGGGACACCCAGGAAAGATACAGTACACCTAATTTAAGGGAAGGATGAGATCTCAGGAAATGGATGATTGCTCTACCTGCTATAGGAGTTTTCAGATGAAAATTAAAAGGCATTTAGTTATAAAATTTATTTCCATACTACAGTTATTTACAGTTATATGAATCCTTCCAAGAGTTTAGAATGGAAAACAAGTCCTAGTTGGGTTTTTAATGTATCTGTTACAATTTTTTAAAGCTATTAGCTTCTCATATGAACTGGTTACCTTAATAAACTTAGTACTTTAATCCTTTTACCCTTGTGTCTAATTCTTTAGCATAAAGATAAGGAATTAATATTTAAAAACATGTCAGCCTAAGCATGTTTTACCCCTAATTATGTGTTCTTTGTGTGTGTGTGTGTGTGTGTGTGAAGTGTAAAAGGAGACTGCAAAAAAAATTACCCCATTGCCCTGAGAGGTTTATTAAAATGCTAAATTAAAGGTCTTTGGTGTTTTAAGGAAATTTAATCTTCTAGTTGGTATTTCACTTCTCCTCCCATTTTACTGTGTTTGTTTTAGAAAATAATCTCTTTGTATATTTCACTTTTTAATTAATGGTCCAGATCTCACTTTAAAGCTTTAACATGTGTTCAAGTTTTCAGATCAAAGTCTCTTGACTTATAGGACTCTTCTCTGATTTGGCTCATCATGACGATATTAAAAAGTAGCCTAGTAGCTAATAATTATGCCCATAATAGTTTGTACATTTTCTCTTTTTTAAAGAATTAGAAATACTTTACAAAAATGAGAATGATTTTACACGTCACTATTGTTTTTGGAGAAACATTCAAGTCCCTGTTAACTGATGAGGAATAAGAAAGCAATAAGTGAGAATGTTTCTTGTATCTCGAGCAAACGAAACAAATGTGTGCTTAGAAGAGTTTGGAATTCTTTCTCATTTTCTTTTCATATCTGCCGAACTTCACATAGTAATATCCACAGGGTCCCAGCCTGAAAACTGGCAGCAGAACACAAACATAATTTTAGAAGTTTGAATTCAAATCAAGAAATTAAGAGATTTTTCCCTACGAGCATAGAGTCTGGGGTTGCCAAGGTTTCTAGTCTCAATTGATGTTGACTCTGTGATGTTTGCCCTTCATTTTCGAAGAAGACCATGACATCAGGGGCTGATGCCATGACAAGCACATGAATTGAATTTGAGTGTGTGGGGGGGAACTCTGCCAAATCACCCACCTCACTGTCTCCTCCAGAACCATTTGAGTCCAGTGGCCAGATATGAATCAGAAAAACTGGAGATGGCCACAAGGGGGTCACACATAGAATTTTTGTGTCTGGGTCAAGGATTGTTGGGAAAGGGAGGGTTTGATTGAGACTTGGAAGGAGGTGTACCCCAGGACACATAAGATTGTTGTATTGCTAAAGGCTTTGACTGCTTCTTAGGACCAGGAAACAGGGAGCTGGGGAAGGAAGTGTGGCCACAGGAAGATTAAGTACCTTTTGGGATGGTAATGTCAACACTAACTTTCAAAGCCCTATGTAAAGAGCCTGATCACTTCACCCTATAAAGTCAACTACATTCTTTGAGTTTTTGAGTAGAGGAGATAAGATCCAGGGATTTCTGAATTGAGTGCTCAAGATATTTAGGTTAGCTCTTGACAGGGAGGGTCCATGAAATAGAATCCAGACCTTTACAGGCTCCTTCTGTCCATTAATTCTCTCTCACTCTTCCAGTTTCTGATGTGGAAATGTCTTATGTTTGGGGAAGGTGAAGGCTCAGCCAAAAGGTACCAAGAATTTCACTGAGGCCTCTGGGGAGCCCGCTGATGGTCAGGAGCTATAAGTGTAGTCCTTGTCTTCATGCTAAATAAACTCCCTTGCTCTGCTGTAACTCAGGCCTGCCCATTTGGAAGAGCAGTTATTTAAGATCCTGAATGTGCTATGTATACCATCTGTATGTCATTTTTAGAATATGGCCTTAGCTCTTTCTTCTGAGTAGACATTTTATTCAGTTTCCAGTTGGTCAGCATTGCTGAGAGATGTTCAATCCATCCTGTATAGGGAGAGGTTACTTAAAGGACAAGCTCAGCAGGGAGAAAGAATTGTAATGATTCTAACCTGGTACTGCTAGGATTTTTCTGAAGAAGAAAAGATTATTTTCAGCCTTAGTTACCTCTGTGTTCTGGATGGGTAGCTTTTGAGATGCTACAATTCAGTTTTTGTTTTTTGTTTTTCAATTTTATGTTCCCCTGGGCAGGAAAGAAATGAGGAAGAAAGGTAGAGAGGGAAGAAGGGAAGGAGGGAGAAAAGGAGGGAGGGAGGAAGAGAGAGAGAGAGAGAGAGACAGAGAGAGAGAGAGAGAGACAGAGACAGAGACAGACACAGAGAGAAAGACAGAGACAGAGAAACAGAGACAGAGAGAGAGAGAGAGAGAGAGAGAGAGAGAGAGAGAGAGAGAGAGAGAGAGAGAGACAGACAGACAAGAGACAAAGACAGAGAGACAGAGGGAGAGAGAGCAGGGGTCATCTCATGAGCATTCTCAGAATTATCCTCACCTCTGGCTCACCCTATTGGAACTTTGGGGCTTGCTTCCAGTCAGGTTAAGTGAGTTTTGCCTCATAAAAAGGTTGCCGCCCAGTGCTAGGAGGACTTGGTAGTTTTATTATGATGGATCCTGAGAGATCCCTTGTTTCTCCCTCTTCTTTATAGTTCTGCCTTAGTTAAAAGGTACAGTTTAAAAACTCAATCTCTCTTTGCTTTGACTTTCCTCCTACAATTAGAAAGGATATGTTTCCTTTCTTGAATAAGTGATCTGAGCACTAGTCTTGAGGCAAATGTATCAAGACTTGGAAGAGAGCACAGTAAGACTAGAGATCTTGGGTTTAATGAGAGGAGTGGTTGGTTGTGGCAACAAGAGCCATTGGTTTTGGCAGAAGCTAACGTGGTTGATTGTAGAATCACTTTAGTATGAAATTTCAGAGGTGTGGGCTTGGAGCAGAGCAAAAGCACAAAGTCTAGGTAAAATGTAAGATATTTAATTAGCAGTTTTGCAAATGACAATATGTTCTGATGGGTTTTAAGTATTAGTCTTTCAGGAGATTGTATCAATAGTTATAAGTTGTTATGGAATTCTCTTTTTTAAAAAAATGTTGTCAAATCTATGTTCGTGAATGTCCTACATTTAGGTTCTTTTTTTTTTTTGTGAGGGAATAAATTACCTACCCCATATCTGATTCCTATTGTCTATGGAATACCTTTTTTTTTAAAACCCTTTCATTTCCCCTTTCTGGGGAGGCCTTAGCCATGAGTCGAAATGTAAATCATCCCCTGGGGCACAGGTAAGGGGACTTAATAAGCCAAAGAGTATGAGAACAGGGAGCTTAACCCTTGTCATTAGAAGCAGCCTCCATAGACCTGAACCCTTTCCAAATTGCACATTTGCTCTATGGAACAGGGAGTGAGTGATGCAGTTCTGCAGCCCCTATGAACCCACTAGCAGTTCTTCAAGGTGAGAAAAGAAAGAAAGAAATCACAGTGATTTACTGTTTTAGAAGTCTGTGCCTCTTTGTTCCAAGAAACCGATTTGCTGGTTATTGCGGCATGCCAATGAAATCCTTTTCAACAAGGGGTTACAAAGGCAACATTTCCAGTTATGATCCTGGGTGCAGTTTCTCACAATTCAGAATGCTATGCTCC
This sequence comes from Macrotis lagotis, assembly GCF_037893015.1. Lineage (NCBI taxonomy): Eukaryota > Metazoa > Chordata > Mammalia > Peramelemorphia > Peramelidae > Macrotis > Macrotis lagotis. The sequence goes on from NC_133659.1 coordinate 88,477,624, forward strand.
CAGCTCTAGCATACTGAAATTAACTTCTATTACAAGTAATAGAAGTTTTTAACTTTTTAAAAAATGTGATGAAAAAGAGGTGTGGAATTTTCCTACAACCTATCTGGAAGATATGAAGCAGCCCTCAGTTGATCTCGTGGGATTATAGGACTTTGGCCGTAGGATGGAAGCAAAGGATACCACATTAGGGTGCTTTTAATGATTTAGGAGTGGGGTGGCTAGGTGGTGCAGTGGATAGAGCACCAGTCCTGGAGTCAGGAGTACCTGAGTTCAAATCTGGCCTCAGACACTTAATAATGACCTAGCTGTGTGGCCTTGGGCAAGCCACTTAACCCCATTGCCTTGCAAAAACCTAAAAAAAATGATTTAGGAGTATCAGTCATGTGTGTGTGTGTGTGTGTGTGTGTGTGTGTGTGTGTGACAGCTGGAGTTAAGTGACTTGCTCGGGGGGGTTATAGTGTCAAGTGTTTGAGGTCAAATTTGAACTCAGGTTTTCCTAACTCCAGGGCCAGTATTCTAACCATCCTGCCACCTATCTGTACCAGTCATGCCCCACCTATCTGTACCAGTTATGCCTCTTGAGCCTGTAAAAAAGGGCAAATTGATTTCTGTTAAATCAGTGAACACTGAAAATTGAGAAATAAGACAGCTATGGAGGGAGAACTTAATTAATTCCATCATTTTATTTATAGTGTAACAAGGGAAGGAAATTTGTTCCTTCTTTGGAACCCCAACCCCATCAGGGTCATTGGCATCTTTTATGTGCCTTAAAAAGGGAATTCAAGGACATTGTTTCCCGAATGCCCCAACATTTATCTAGAGAATCAGGAATTATAGAATTCTAGGGAACCCAACTATGGAGAAGAATTGATCAGATTGATGAGAAGCGCAGTTTCTAGTGCTTAAAGTTAAGATTTTGCTTGTATATGGTAGGCACCAGAGCTTCTTGCTTATACCAAAGTAAGGTATTTTTTTTTTCCTAGAAAATGGCAGAGCAGTAAATTCTACTTGCATTTCAGTGGAGACAGAAGTTGGAGTCATTATGGACAAACAGAGAAACATCATTCAGTGGGTAGTCTGTGACTAAGGTCAATGAAACCTGTTTGAGGATATCAGTAACCCTTCTACACTAGAGAATTGAGTTGCTCTTCCCCCACCTCCCACTCCCACCCTTGTGGTACCTTGTAACACATGTTTTCTCAAGGCATATACTTTACTTGTGAACTCTATTCTTTCCACTGACACTCTCTATTTGTTGGAGTGTGCCCCAGTTTTATAGGGGAAATTGTTGTTTCTGATTATGTTATTCCAGTAAATGCCTTTGCCTTAAGCCAATTGTGTCCTCAGGCTGACTATTGAAAGTAAACTCATTGAAGGGGTCTCTTGAACCACAATTTTGAAAGTGTGGATCCATAGAGATCCTTAAATCTGGGGTTGATATTCACTGGTAAAAAAGGTCATTAATTCCCAAATAAACAATGAAGATATTAATTCTTATAGGCTAAAGGACATTTTATTTCATCACAAGAAAAAGAATGAAAATCAAATGATTCAGAGGAACTCATAAATACATTCAGAAAACTCATAAGGAATTCAAATTACATTCATCTTTTGCCTCAAAATAGAACCCTTTGACATTCTGGTGAGTTCTTTTTGCCTTAGCCAAGAGATATAAGGATGACTGTGTTTTAGACTTTTCTTTGGGGTTACTTAATAAACAATCCTTTTCCTACTGAACCTGAATTATCCAGAAAATTCATTTTGTTCTTGAAATAATATGAGGAGGGAAAAGATAATCACTGATATAGTAATATGCCAGTATTTAGTGCTTTATTAATATTATCCCATTAGATTGTACCCTGAGAGGTAGGGACTGTTATTACCCTTATTTTATACTGAGGAAACTGAGGCAGAGGTTAAGTGACGTACCCAGTGTCATTTAGCTAGTATGTGTCTGAGGCTACATTTGAACTCAGGTCTTCCTGACTCCAAGATTAACACTCTACCCACTTTGACACTTAATTACCTTAGAATGATCTATGTCAACAATTCTCTTCTTTCTTCAAGAAGCATGCTCCATCAGGAAGTCTCTTTCTTAAGAAATTTTGGTCCTTGAACTCTTGAATTTGGAATTACCTATGAGGTGCTGCTCAACAAATCTCCCTTCTTTTGTTGAAAGATTAGACTCTGAACTTGTACTTCCTAGGAAACTAAAAAAATTTCCATTATTTTCATGAGTTTGGCTTTCAATGACTATTCCCCCCACATTTCTGGGATGCCTTCCTGCCTCTGATCAAAGAGGGTGGACATTGGAGAGCTCTTCTTAGACTTTGCATTTAGAGAGAGAGCCCAAGGTAGTTACCTAATCATTTCTCACCAGACTGCTCTCTTGAACTTTATCATTGTGTCCAAAAACTCATCCTTTTTGTAAGACTGAATCAGCTCTGATTGGAGAGGATACAGGGTGGACATTTGAGACCTCCTAGATCCTCCACTGGAGGGAGGTCAGGGCACTACCCAGTTTCAAGACTTCCACATATACCCTTCCTTTTTCATTCCCCACTTCAGCTTATTTATGTGTTGTGAGTTCCTCAAAGAATTATCTTTCAACTTTGAAATCTGAAAGCTTAGTATGTTTAGTACATAGTAGGAGATTAATAAATGTTCATTGACTGATTGAATTACCTTTTTTGATCAAATAAGGCATGTCCATGTCTACTTTTCCATTTGTATCATAGTTACTGTTATCTGGTGAACTGCTAAAGTCTACTGTCAAAATCTTTCCTTTAAAAACTTTTCATCATCTGCTCCTGTGGGTGTAGAGAGAGCAAGAAATACCTCATTCCTGGCTTTACTCTGGAAGAAGTATAAGAGAAAGCAGGAGATGGAGATAGAAATGGAGATGGAGATGGAGATGGAGATGGAGATGATGGAGATGGAGATGGAGATGGAGATGGAGATGGAGATGGAGATGGAGATGGAGATGGAGATGGAGATGGAGATGGAGATGGAGATGGGGAGAGAGAGAGAGAGAGAGAGAGAGAGAGAGAGAGAGAGAGAGAGAGAGAGAGAAGAGACTATAAGAGTATAGGACAGATGTATTAACTCAGTTCCATAGATCATGAAACAGGATAGCTCCTCCAACAAAAGTTCATCCTCTGAATTCATATTAAACAATGATCTTGGAGGCAGTCAATGTCTGTGCTGTATTGGTAGAAGGGAACTTACAGGGAATTCCCTGAACCAATGACATCTTTGGTCTAAACAAACAAACCAAAATAAAAGATGTATATTTTCATAGAATACTAACAATATTTTCAACCAATTTAAAGAATAGGCACAGGAAGGGAACAAAAATGGAGAAGCATGCTCTTTGGGACCAGTTGACATCAGGGAACATGTGTAGAGAGGAACTCCATACTTTGACATTATAGGGCTTGATGATGTCTTTTGGATGATATGATGATGCTTCTTCCAGGTCTTCTTTCTGCTAGTCTAATATAGTGTGCATCCATTACAAGACTCATTTAACAGATGTGTAGATTTGGAATTTGGTCTTTGCTAGACATTTGCCAGTTTTTTTTTAAAGAAAAGCAAAAACTCTAAGACACAAATTATCAAACTTGAGGAGAAAAACAAACAAACAAAACCTCAAGAGGTTTTTCTTCCATAAGAAATCTTTCATTTTTTCTCAATTATGGCTAGAATAGAGGTTTTCTCTAAATAAGGAGATTCTTTGTCCCAGACACCAAACTCACTGGAACACAAAACAGCTCCAGATATCTTGTGTTTTTAGGATTAATACTATTGTTTGGAGCTGATTTCCTTTTTATTAAGGGCAGGTCATTCATCTTGGATATTCACGTTGACTTGGATTTTGAAATTTCATACAACTTTTTTTTAAATTACTAACTGTGACCAGTCAGTATTATCATACTAGCCCAAGGGTTCTTTGCTTGTGTCTCTCCATTCTTAGTTTTTTAATACATAATTAGTTTTGTTTACCAGTTCACTCCCCGTATATGTATATGTATATGTATATGTATATGTATATGTATATGTATATGTATATGTATATGTATATGTATATGCATATACTGATTCCCTTCCCTTCCCCAAGCACATGAGTAAAAGGGGAAAATTCATAAGACCAAAAGCTAAGACCAGGTAAGGTCATCGATTGTTTTCCCTCTGCCTAGCAACATACTTGGTCATCTATTTCCGTCTCTGCCTCTACCTTTACCCTTATCTCCATTTCTTTCTCTATCTCTGTATTTAGATAAGTATATCTATAAAATTGCTATTCCCCCCCCCCCCATAAATAGCTTTCTCTTGTTGGTTTCAAGTTTTGCCAGGACTTAAGCTTCTATCTTATATCTTTATTGTTGTATATAAGTATATCTTTATTTTTATCCTGATTTCTTATTTTTCATCATTTTATGTCTTCCTGTATTTTTCTAAAACTTTAATTATTTATTTATTTTTCTTTCTGATTTTGGTTTTTTTTCAGGTTTTTTTTTTTTTGCAAGGCAAATGGGGTTAAGTGGCTTGCCCAAGACTGTACAACTAGGTAATTATTAAGTGTGTGAAGTCGGATTTGAACTCAGGTACTCCTGACTCTAGGGCCAGTGCTCTATCTACTGCCCCACCTAGCCACCCTCAATTATTTCTTGAGAGTAAGAATGGCAGGGTGGGTGGAGAGCTGGCTTTAAAGTCAGGAAGATCTGGGTTCAATTCCCAACTGACACATAGAGGCTGTGTGATTATGGGACACATCATTTAACCTCTTACCACTCTGGACAGCTCTCTAGCATTGTATATTTTGGAAGATGCTGATCTGGATCAGTTGAGGGAGTTTTATTTCCTGAGAATTCACTATACCAATGAAATCACCCATCCAGAACCTATCCTAATCATTCCTCATGGTGTAGGAACGAAGAACAATTTTTAGAAAGTGAGACAACCAGAGTCAATAAGGAATCCAAAAAGGTATTATAAGGGAGGTGCCAAATTAACTTGTAACTCATCAGATCTGAATTCTATAAGAACCAGGTTTCCCAAAGCAAGTACTCCCAAAGCATTTGCTATATTGAGCCATTCTAGTTACGTGGATAGCACCGAGCCTTACTTCACTGTAAGTTATATAGGGTAACATTTTGAACAGTTGTGTTCCCTTTTTGCCAAGATAGCTTGAATCAGCCAAACTTTTCAAGAAGTGCTCTTTAGAGGAATCTAGTGAGATGACAAAAGAGACAAACATTAATAAAGGATCTACTTTCTTTTTTGCCCTGAAGAAAAAAAAAGGATTGGGAGTGGGGTGGGTTTCAGGATGAGATGGAAGGAGGAATAGGAGGATGTTCTAAAGAATGTAAAATGATATCCAGTCTAGTCTCACTATGGACAGATGCAGAGGATTACAGAGGGGTTCTAGGGGGGGCAGGGAGTATAGTTAAACATAAAAAGAGTCAGAAATGCAATATACTGGGCAGGCAAATGGGCCTCACGCATTAGCAGAGCTCACATCCTGAAGCCTGGTGGGAGTGGTTTTCCTGTGTTTAATTTCTTGTTTTGGCTCCTGATTTTCAAATCTCCAAATCCCTCTGAAAAGATACCTTGAACTGGTGCCTGGATTCCTGCTGCAGTTGCCTACCTCATGTCTGGATTTCCTTACATTTTGGCCCATGTTCTCTGGCTCTCCCTTATTGGAAATCTTTTGGGGAAAGGTATTATAGAATACCAGAGTTTAGGGGGACCTCAAATGTTATCTAGAACAATCTATATCTTAGCCTGAATCTCACATATAATATCCTCATTCAGTCTTTTATTCAGTTCTTTTCCCCAAGTCCCTGTTCCCCATTAGGACAGAATCCCTGGTATGATTTAATCCTTCAAAAGAGCCTCTCCTCAAATGATTGGCTAATGAATGCCCTTCTAACCACCATGTGGTTTTCCTCTTGTGGTTCCTTCCTTGATTTCACACACACACACAAAAGTCACAAATAAAGGTATCATCTGTGAAATTTGAAAATTTCTCTTACAATAATTATATTATTTAACACTTGGATTGTCCATCCTTGGCCCAATTGATAAATGTACTAATTGGCAACTAGTTTTCCTAATTGACAATATTGACACATTTCTCATCAAGAGAATAAAGCAGTGCTTCAGTATATGCTTCATTTGAAGTTCATTTGCATTTGACCTATTTCAGGCTAACCATGCTTGGGGACTTGAAATCTAGAGTTGGAGTTTTAAAATTACTTTTTTTTTTTTCAGTCTTTCCAAAAATGTGTCCAATTCATCAAGCATTTTAGGAAGTGTGATTTTAAGGGAGAGGTTTAGGGTGTGTTCAAGGTCCAAGATTGGCCACATTTGGCACACTGTACCTTGACTCCAACACAGTGATGCCATTTTTATCCTCTTTGAGCATGAAAGACAAAAACTCACTTTAAGGGAAGGAGACTAATTTTAAAACAAATACACCAGAATTTAAGATTTTTAATGTCTTGCTTTCTTTAAAGGAGTAACTTGGAGAAGGTTATACTTTCAGTTATACCACAATGCTACTATTACTGAAAAAGATATTTGGAATTTAACCTTTGAAATGACCAGTCAAAATTTATTTTTATTTTTATTTTCATATTTTTTAATCATCAAACATTTATTAAGAATCAACTAAGTGATAATGCTGATGATGCAAAAAAAAGGTAAAAAAGAGTTTCCTGCTCTCAAGAAGCTCTCGGTCTTATGGAGGAGGTATCATGTGACTACGTACAAAAAAGACATATATATATGTATATATATATATATATATATACATATATATATATATATATATATATAACACAAATTGGGGATAATCTGAGAGATACGGTACTAATATTAAGAAGGACTGCAAAAAAGCTTCTTGTAGAATATGGGGCTTTAGATGAAACTTGAAGGAAATCAGGGTAGTCAGGAGTGGAGATGAGGATGGAGAGCATTTCATGTATGGTAGAGCGTAATAAAAGTGCTTTGATTTGGGAGACAGTGTTCAGAAGACTGAAACAATAATAAGGCTATGGTAACTGGATCACAGACAACATAGGGGTAGGAGAGGGAAGGAGTTGTAAGGTGCAAGAACACTGGAAAGGTAGGAAGGAGTTAGGTTATGGAAGGCTTTAAAAGTCAAAGGATTTCAGATTTGATCTTAGAGGCAGTTGGAAATCACTGGAGTTTATTGACTAATGGGATGACAAGGTCAGATGAGCTTTATGAAGATCACTCTGAAAGCTCAATGGAAGGTGGGCTGGAGTGTGGAAAGACTTTAAACAGGGAGATCAGATAATAGGCCATAATACAATGGGGTGAGGTGATTATGGTCTGCACCAAGGTGACTTCAGGAGATAAAGGGGAATATATGAAAGTTGGTACAAGATGAAAATGACAGGGAATTTGACAACTTCCTGGATGTGGGAGAGGGTTAAAAAATGAGGAGTCAAGGCTAGCACTTAGGTTGTGACTTAGTGACTGGGAAGATTGTGATACCCTCCAGTAATAGGAGTATGGGGGGGAGATTTTGGAGGGGAAAAAAGATGTATTCAATTTTTGAAATGTTGAATTTAAACTCTCTTCAAGATGTACAATTAGAAATGTCCAATAGACAGGTGAAGATGTGAGATCAAAAGGCCAGGAAAGAGATTAGAACTAGATAATTGAGAATTATCTACAAAGTGAAGATAGTTGAATCCCAAAGAGATCACAAAGTTTTTTTTTTTTTTAAACTATAAATGGTCAAGAGAGCAAAGATTCATCAAAGGAGACTGAACTTAAGTGGTCAGATTGGAGAACTAGGAGAGCTAATGTGAAAACCTACAGAGAAGATAGCATAAAGAAAAAGAGAAGTTCAGAAATTCAGAAGAATGAGAGTTGATAAAAGGTGATTAGATTTGACAATGAAAAGATCATGATCACTTTGGAAAGAGTAGTGTCATTTAAATAATGAGATCAGAAGTTATTCTACAGACAGTTAAGAATGGAGTGAGAAGAAAGGAAGTGAATCCATTTATTATAGATAATATTCTAAAGGAATTTAGTTAGAAAATGGAGAAGGTATATAGTAGAATGATAGCTAACAGGATTGGGTGGGTCAAATGAGGATGGGGGAGACCTGAGCATATTTTTAGCTAATAGTGAAGTAGAGAAGCAACCACTAGACAAGGAAAGATTGAATATAAATGAGAAAGTGGGGATGGTAGAGAAAGTAATCACTTGTTATGTGGCAATGTGATCACTTGTGCATGTAGAGTAGTTGGCTTTGTCAAGAAGAAGGGCCATTTCTTCATGTGAAATAGAGCTGAAGAAGGGGAAAGTGGCAGAAGGCATCTATGAAATGTGAAACAAGGAGAAGGGAAGAATAGGGAGTTCAATGAATGACCTCAATTTTTTTCAAGTGAAATATAAAGCGAGGTCCTCATTAGAGAGAGTGGGGGGAGGCAGACCTATGGGAGCTCTGACAAAGAATGAAAAGGTTTAGAAAAGCCACTGTGGTTAGTAGGTCAATGAGTCAGTTAGGTGTTACAGTGAGGACACAATTGAAATTATACAACAGAAATTTGAAATAGACTCCTTCAGCATTGTTTCATGATTTTCTACAGCTTTATTCAATACTATGTGAATAGGAGAAAAGGTCACAGAGGATGGAAGGAGTATTCCAGGGTTAAAGCTTGGCAGGGACATTAGGACAAGGGTATAATAGTATGGATTTGAACTGGTTCATCAAGGGGTCAACATGGGGAAGGAAGAAGAATGAAGCTAATGCAGGGATAATGACCTGGAAAAGACCAAAGAACAATCAGAGATCATGGTGAGATTGAAGAACAGATTTTGGAAGGAAAGAACACAAGAATTTATAAAGTGTTTATTATATAACTAAGCACTTTGATGAGCCCATTATAAATATTATCTCTTTTAAGCTTCACAGCAGTCTTGGAAAGTAGATGCTAATATTAGTTCCTTTTTTTACAGAGGAGGAAATTGAGGCAGACAGGTTCACATAGCTAGTAAACATCTAAGGCTGAACTGAACTCAAGTCCTGCTCTCTGTTTTAGGAAGGATTATAAGGCAGAGGAAAAAGGTGGAATGACAGTAGATTGTGATAAATAGATAAGTCAGATAAATTTCAGAGTTCATGAATATGGAAGTACAGAATTTGTGGGTGATGGAAACATCAAAGATATAACTATTTCTGTGAGTAGTTGAAGTGGGTGAGTTAAGGGTCTGGGAGGTTAGGGTTTGAGGGAGCATTATTATGGATATTGAAGTCCCCTCACATGAAGTTTAGTTAAGAAAGATGGTGAGCTAGGCACTGAACTCATTAAGGAGGGGAGAAGACTGTCTTGGAGTTTGGTAGATAGTAACCACTGGAGTTTTGATTGAGTTATAAATATAGATTTCAAACTATGAATTTCAAAGGAAGAGAAGTTAATAAGTGGTGGTGGGAGAGAGCTGAGGAGTGATAAGGGGAAGTAAGGGGTATTCCAACTTCCTCATGAGTGTCATGAATGAAAGTGCTTCTAGTGTTTGAAGTGGTGACCAGGGAAGTTCTGTCTTCAGGAGTGTGTCAGGTCTCTATTGTAAGATGGAGAAAATGGGAAAGGAATATTTTATTACCTATGGACCAGATATTCCTGGGATCTCAATGGAAAGGACTGGTAGTTTTAAAGTGGTATATTGGTGGGTTTGGATTGAGAGGGATGGGATTAGAGGATCCCATCTGCTAATGTTTTGGGGAGTTAGGAGAGTGAGCCTAGACAGACTGCTAAATTTAGGACTAATGAATCTTTTACACTTTTTTTTCATTCTTATCTGATCTGTTAAGGCCATCACCTTGACCATCACCTCCTGTTTGACATTGGTGAAGATAGGCCAGGTTCAAGAGACCTAAGAATTGCATTGTACCCCAAACCATAAGATGACTTCCATACCTTCTGTATCCATCATCAAAGAGAAGTAACCCTTGTGGAGGAGCCTCCATTCCCAACATGAGCCAATACCAACTGCTGTCTAATGACCACCAAGAAGTAAATTAGTATTGCTTCCACATGCCCAGAACTTGAGGTCATTATCCAGAGGACTAATTATTTGAAGATGTCATCTATTAATTACTTCTCCAGGTGCTGCAGCCCCTTTATCAGCCTGAAAGAAACTGAAGGTCCAGAAAATAAAGTTCTCAATATTAAAGTCCTTGGTACTGTCAAATAGTTCAACATCAGAAAGAGATATCATATTGTCACTGGAAAGAATATTATAATATGTATTACCATCTGTTTTGCAATGTACCCTAATGACCAGAGGTGCTTTCCATCTGACTTACATCTGAAACCACTACAATGTGAACACATTGAGAGCAGGGATTGTCTTGCTTTTCTAATGGTATTCTTATCATTTAGCATAGTGATATGCATGTAGTAAGAGTTTAATAAATGTTCATTCATTTATACATTCTTTCATTCTTTGTATAGCAGAAAAAGCCCTGACCTTGTAATCAGATGACCTAGGTTCAAGTTCTGGCCAATTACTTCTTGATTTGGGGTAAATAACAACTTTACTGAACCTCAGTTCCTCTATAAATTTAAGGCAAAAAATATTACATATCTCATAGGATTATAGGGTGACAAGTTTGTAAATTGCCAAGCAAACTAAATATGAATTAATGATTGTTTATGAATAACAGTAACAATATGCTCATTGAGAGATCTTTAACTTTTTGAAGGAAGGAAAATTTGGGCTTTGGAAATAGTTCAAGGTAATTTATAACTGTTTTTATAAGTGAATTGAGGGATCAAGTTGGGGAACATTGCTTTTTTTTAAAGAGAAAAGGAGTTATATTTATAAAATAATTGTGCAATTTTCTTGTAGAATTCATAAATTAACTGATAAACTAACAATTCCAAAAGAGTGTTGTCAAAAATGTTTCAGAAAAGTAAAATTTATCATTTGAATGTGTGTAACTTAACAAGGAAGAATGACATTTACTTGGATATATGTTAGAATGTAAACTATTTGAAGACAGCAGATGTTTTACTGTTGTTTTTGTATCTCTGTATCTAACAGTGTTTGCTATATGGTAGGCACCTGAAAAATTCTAATTCATTGATTATTTGAAAAGTTTAGTTTGTTTACTTAAGTTTATTTGCTTAAAAATGAATCTCATCAATTTAAAATCATTCTTCACATAACATTCAAGATGCTGGAAGGGAAAAAAATATTGAGGATCTTGATTATATTGATGGATTTATGCTTTAAGCACACCCCTCTTTTCCTGTGTTTGAAGAAAGAGCAAAGATAATAGCAAAATCTGCTATTACAAGGATCCTGAAGGATAGTCACTTCAGTTAACTTGTATTTCCTTATGCTTATGACTAGAAAACTCTCACTTCCTGCTCCCCCAATTCCTGTGATTAAGCAATGTCTCCTGAGGTTAAAAACTCCCTTTCCTTTGACATCTTACATTTCCATCCAACTCAATCTTTCTCTTCCTTAGTCTTTTCCTCTTACTTCCATTATTTTTTCTAGACCTTCCTTTTATCAGTAACAAACTTTCTTTCATTCTGGACCTCTTTTTCCAACATTCTGTTTATCTTGTTGAACTCATAGACAAACTAGGTGGTATAGTGGATTGAGCATAGACATTAGCTATGTGATCTCAAGCAAGTCACTTAATTTGTTTGCCTCATTTCTCAACTCTAAAATGGGGATCAATTTACTCTGCCTCCCACTTCACCATTGTGTGAAAAAAAGGAAAACTCTTGTAACAAATATGCATAGTCAAGCAAAACAAATTCCTGCATTAACCATGTTCAAAAAAACATCTCATTCTCATTCAGCACACCCATCCATCACCTCTCTATCAGGAACTGAGTAGCATGCTTCATCATTGCTCTTATGGCATCTAGATCATTGCATTAATCAGAGTTCTTAAACATTTTGAGGTTGTTTGTTTTTTTATGGTGATGATATTATATAAATTATTATTAAGAATCTCTTCACTTTATCCTATATTAGTTCCTTTCCTCATTTTTTACTATTAAAGACTATTCTCCCAATGGGATTATAGTCAGTCTTACAGTGTAAGTTATTCTTGATCATAAGCCTATATCTTTTACCTTATGAAATATTCTATTTTAAGATTTTTTTTCTTCTTTGTAGAAATTTTTGCCAAATCTTGCATAATACTAGTATGATTCCTTGACACATGAACTGTTCTTTTTGGTTATTAGTAGTATTTCTTTTGACCTAGATTCTAGTATTCCATGATAGTCCTTGTTTTCCTCATGAAGTTTCTTTAAAGAAATGATCAGGGATATTTTTTCTTCTATTTTCATTTTGTCTTCTGTTTCTAATAATCCTAATCACTTTTCAGATATGATTTTTTGAGCTATGGCAGCTAGAATTTGTTTTGCTCATAATTTTTGAATAGTCCAAAAGTTCTTAAATTATCCCTTTTTGTCCTAATTTCTAGGTTATTTCTTTCAAAGAATAAGTATTTTATATTTTCTTCTATTTGTTTGTGAATTTGAATTTTGCTCTAACATTTTTGTCTCTTGGAATCATTGAGTTCTGACTGCTTCATCCTTATTTTCAAGGGATTAATTACTTGGGTAAAATTTTCCACTTTCTGTTCTAAACTCTTTATTATCCTTCTATTTCTTTCCTGAAGAGTTCTTATTTCACTTTTAACTTCATTTTTTATTTTTTTGCTCCATTTCCTCCAAGTGTTCTAGCCATTTTTCCCCATAAAAAGAGGGAGATAGGGTAGCAAAGGCTATCCTTCTTGTTGCTGGCCTACATTCCTTTTATGAGTTTACCTCTTGGTCCTCTTTTGACCCATAATTTTTTTCATAGTATTTAGTATCTTCTTTTGTTTACTCATATCACTAGGGTTATTTCCTGGTTTGGGATTTTTTTTTTTCCTGACCTAGTATCTTCTTCTTCTTTCCTTCATAGATGGAATAGTCGGGTACCATTTAGTCCTATTTTCTCTAGCTACTGGCTTTCCCTTTTCCTGGTGTGTTCAGGTTCAGAGTACTGATAGAAATCAGGCTGACCACCCTGAAGATTTTATATTTGGAACACTATTATTCAGAGCCTATGGGAGCACCTCAAAGCAGAGTACTGTTGATTATTGGTCCTGTATCTGTGGTCAAAGTGGTCAGAGGGCTGAGAGTTTCCACTTCTGACCTTTATGGAATTTCCCATTAGAACCTGCCAGACTTCTTGACACCTTGGAACATCTGTGGTTAGAACATTGGAAGAATTTCAACAAATTTATCTGAATTCTCACTGACTTTCTTAGTAGAGAAATTTGCTAGGTTCCAGGCTTCTGGATGTCTTTTTGTTTAGTTTTGCCCTGGATAAAAGTACCCTTTTTTACATTTTTGCTGAAGTTCATGTGGACATCTGAGATCCTATATAATCTTTCATTAATTTCGTAATCTTTCATAAAATCTTACCTGGAAATCCCAGTTCTCTTTTTTGTACTTTTTGAAGCAGCATTAAAAAGGGGCAGAGAAAAACAATCCTGAGGCAGCATGAAATATTGAGAACTATGACTAAATTGTCTATCTAATCAGTAGGTAATAACTTTCTACTCAGCTCTAATGAAGAAACATTCCTTCTCTCAACAGATTTAAGTGCTGACATGAAATTTAAATGCAACTTTCTTTAGTTGAACTCCATGACAATAGTTTTAGCTTAATAACATTACAAACTACTTTAGGAAGAGAGTTTCAGAACTGATTTCCAAAAAACTCTATGGACCTAGCAAAAAATTGAACAATTTAACAATTTGCATAAAGTACCTATTATGTACGTGATATTGTGCTAAGCTTGCTGATACAAAGACAAAAAAAAAGATGAAGTCTCTTACTTTTCATTTTTTTGAAGGATAAAGTCCTTCAAAATGTTTATAATATAGTAGTAGGATTACTTACATGAAAGTGTGTGCTATATTGGAAACAGCTTTGGCTCTGGTGGCTCTGGGTTTAGGCAGTAACCTATGTGACCTGTGGCAAGTCACTTCCTGACCTTCAGTTTCCTTATCAACAAAATAGAGTAGGTGATATCTTTTTTTTTTTTTTTTTTTTTTAGGTTTTTGCAAGGCAAATGGGCTTAAGTGGCTTGCCCAAGGCCACACAGCTAGGTAATTGTTGAGAGTCTGAGACCGGATTTGAACCCAGGTACTCCTGACTCCAGGGCCGGTGCTTTATCCACTAAGCCACCTAGCCGCCTGAGTAGGTGATATCTGAGGTTCATTTCATTTCTAAATCTGGGACATTATGTACACTAATGATAATATTGCAAGGTAGAAAAAGAATGATCTGAAGGACTTAAGGAGAAAGAAATCAATCTCTGAAGAATCATGACCCGGGGAACCAGTGAATGCATCATGGAAGAAGTAATTCTAACACATTAAAAAAAATATAAGGCACATTTAAAATCAAATGCCTTGGTATTGCATAGTAGCATCTTAATTTTTTTGGTTTTCTTTTGTTTATTTATTTATTTTATATTATTACAATAATCTTGTTACAAAAGTAAACATAACACCCCCCCCTTCCCAAGAAGATGAGAAACCTCAGGAATAGTGAGAGAGAGAAGGGGAGGCTAGGTGGCGCAGTGGATAGAGCACCGGCCCTGGAGTCAGGAGTACCTGAGTTCAAATGTGGCCTCAGACATGTAATAATTACCTAGCTGTGTGGCCTTGGGCAAGCCACTTTAACCCTGTTTGCCTTGTAAAAACCTTAAAATAAAAGAATAGTGAGAGAGGAAGGAAAAAATGTACTTCAGTCTGTGTTCAGATTCCAGTGGCCCTGTCTCTGGGGTGAGTTGCTTTCTTTATCATAAGTCCACCAAAGAAGTTGCTTCAATATTTTTCTCACAGTTGCTTTTACTAGCTGTATTTCCCTCTACTCTAATCCTTCCCTCTCTCATTTATTCTATTCTCTCTCTCCTTTCACCCTGTCCCTGTTCAGAAGTGTGTTGTATCTGAGTACCCTCTCCTACAATCTTCCCTCTCTTCTATCTACTCCCTGCTTCCCTACCCCCATTCCCCCTTATCCCATTCCTTTCTTCTCATTTTTCCTCTAGGCTAAGATAGATTTTTATACCCTATTAAAGGTGTATGCTATTTCCTCTCTGAGTCTTTTTTTTTTTAGTTTTTTTTTTGCAAGGCAATGGGGTTAAGTGGCTTGCCCAGGGCCACACAGCTAGGTAATTATTACGTGTCTGAGGCCACATTTGAACTCAGGTACTCCTGACTCCAGGACCGATGCTCTATCCACTGCACCACCTAGCTGACCCCCTCTGAGTCATTTCTGCTGAGAATGAAGACTCACTCACATCCCCTCTGGCCTTCCCCCATTCCACTCCATTGAAAAAGCTTTTTCTTGACTCTTATGTGAAATATCTTAGCCACTTATTTCTCTCCTTTCTCTTCCTCCCAGTACTTTTCTTTATCACCCATTGACTCTGTCTTTTTATTATATTATGCCATTATATTCAGCTCCTTCCTGTATCAGCTGTATTCAGCTCCTATATTCAGCTTCTTCCAAATGTTCTTATAAATGAGAAAGTTCATGTGAGTTATAAGTATTTTCTTCTCATGCAGGAATACAAACAGTTCAACATCATTAAGTTCCTCATAGTTAGTTCTTCTCACCCACCCTCTCTATGGTTCACCTGAGTCCTATACTTAGAGATCAAAATTTCTGTTCAGCTCTGTTTTGTTTTTTTAATAGGTAAGTTTGAAAGTCCCCTGTTTCATTGAAAGTCCATCTTTTCAGACAGCCAGGTGGTGCAGTGGATAGAGCACTGGTCCTGGAGTCAGGAGTACCTGAGTTCAAATCTAGCCTCAGACACTTAATAATTACCTAGCTGTGTGGCCCTGGGTAAGTCACTTAACCCCATTGCCTTGCAAAAACCTAAAAATAATCCATCTTTTCCCCTGAAAGAGGATGGATAATTGATTCTCGGTTGTAAACCAAGATCTTTTGTCTTCTGGAATATCATATTCCAAGCCCTATGAGCCCTTAATATAGATGCTGCCAGATCTTGTGTAATCCTGACTATAGAGCCATGGTAGTTGAATTGTTTGTTTCTGGCAGCTTTTAGTATTTGGCTATAATATTCCTGGAAGTTTTTCTTTTGGGATCTTATTTAGGACGTGATCAGTGAATTCCCACAATTTGTATTTTACCCTCTGCTTCTAGGATCTCAGGGCAATTTTGCTGTATTATTTCTTGAAAAATGAAGTCTAGGCTCTTTTCCTGGTTGTGACTTTCGGGTAGCCCAGTAATTTTTAAATTATCTCTTGTAGATCAGTTTTTGAGGTCTGCTGTTTTCCCAATGAGATAGTTCACATTTTCTTCTAATTTTTTTTCTTGGAATAAATAGTTTTATTTCTTCCTGATTTTTTGCAAAGTCATCAGCTTTCTTTAGTTTTGAGAGGACTAATTTTTAAAGTGAATTTTTACAATGAAAATTGGAATATTCTCAGGTTAGAATTAGAAAATTATATTGCACTATGCCAATAGACATTTTATTCTAATAGTCTCATTTCCTGAGAATGAGCCTTTTTTTATAAAACAAAACACAATTTTGAAGCAATCTAATGTCAAAATTAATAATTAGAAAATTAAGAGTAAAAGGCACTGGTATAGAGAATTGGTAGCTGAAGTCCAAATTCTATTCCCAACTTCTAGGATTTCATACCCTTTAATGAATGGAAAGAATGTTTTTCATAATCTAGCTTAAAATGTCTGAATTCTGAATACCTCTATTTTATTTTTTAAAAAAGAGTAATGTGAAATGAGAACTTAAAAAGACCAGGCAAAATCCTTCTTTTTACTTTTGAGACTTACCAATTAGATCTGAGTTCTATTTTTCTGGTTCTACAGCAACATTTGCAATTTAAACCCTATTCCCAGAGTAATGCTGCAATGTTGTTGCTGAGGCTGGTACACTTAGCGCAGAAGTAAACAAAAAAAAAACCTTCATAATTTTAGCAGCTTCAAAAGGAGCTCAGGAAATGTTTACCAAAAAATAAACATTTTGTAGGAAAATTTCTAATTCCTAGTTCTGATTTGAGATATTAGGGAAATGGGGAGAATTTGAAAAAGGTGATAGGGAAAATGTCTCATTGACTTTCTAAGGGACTGTGAAGAAAAAGTTATCTTTAAGGATTTGATATGTATATGAGTTTTAAAACTCATCATTGTCAGGAAACTGAATCGCTTCCATTTAAATTGTCTTAGGAAGATGCTGAAGATCACCTGGCAGGAGAAGATACCAGATTCTGAGATTTTTGTCTCGAGCTTTAACGGCCTAGCATTCCAACATTATGACAGATTGTGCAACTATGATGGACTGGACATGTTGTTAGAATGCCAGAAGTATTCTTGCCAAAAAGACTACTCTATGGAGAACTCACCCAGGGCAAATACTCACAAAGGGGTCAGAAGAAGAGATATCAAGACACCCTAAAGATCTTATTGAAGAACTTTAGTATTGATTGTACAGTATGGGAGACACTGGCACAGGACTACCCAGCTGGTGTGCCCTCATCAGTGAGGGTGTTGCACTTTATAAGGAAGGAAGAATGGAAGCAGCTAAAAGGAAATGTGACATATGTAAGTTTAGAATACCCACCCCATGTGTTCACAAGGACTATTTGTGCCCAACTTATGGTAGAGCATTCTGAGCTCATATTGGTCTGATCAGCCACCCTGTAATTTGTCTCAAACATAGTGATGTCATTTTGATCTTCTTTGATAACTAAGGAAAAGGACTAGAACCAACTGACCAACCAACCAACCATTTATTTCAGTTGTTCTTATCCCTCTAATGTTATACAACTAAGAGTAGAGTTGTATTTAGAAATTAAACCTCAATTGTAGATGCATTTACCCAGAAACTTACTCTACTTTATCACTGACCACAATATGACTGATGATATTCTATCCATTTCTCTATGATGGCTTTTACAATAGAGAGGGATATAAGGGTAGTGTCTGAATAAAAATTTGGAGTTGATGTTTCAGTGCTGGTAGCTCCCATGGGAATTATTTAAATATTGTCTACCTGTTGACATTAAAGATGTTCTGGAGGTGAATAGGCTTTGGGAGATGAGATGCAGTTGGCATTTCATATGTAAATTGGTTTTTCATTTACATGGAGGTTTTGCTGTGCCTCAGGGGTAGGGAACCTTTTTTTTTTCTGCCAAGAGTCATTTGGATATTTAAAGCATCATTCATGGGTCATACAAAATTATCAACATAAAGATTAGCCTGCTTTATTTGGTCAACCCTTTAATTAACTCAACCCTAAAAAGTTCCTAAATTGATTTAATTTTGAGTCCCCACCTGTGGTTGCCATGGCAGCACCAGTCCAAATGATTTTGTGGGACCTTTCTATTCCTGCTCTAAGGTATGAGAAATTTGCCAATGCTGATGAAGAGGGTCAAGTGTCATTCATTTATGCCAGAGATCATAAGATTAAAAGTTGAGGAAATGTTATAGATCATAATCCAATACTTAACCCTTCTCTTTTATAAATAGATAAAAGAGTTGATTCCCATGAAGTGACTTGCCCAACGTTGTCATGTGGAATAGTTTTGACTTATTCTGCTTAGGCTTATACTTTAGGTTTATTTCCCAGAAGGCAGAACTAGGAGTGATTGGTAGAATTTCAGAGAGGTAAGTTTAGTATTGTGTTAAGGATAAATATTCTATCAGTGAACACTATTCAAAAATGGAATGAGCTGTCTTTGGAAGTAGTGGGTTGTCCTTCACTAGAGATCTGCAAGCAAAAGATCTGGGTTTTTGTGCATGGGAATCTTTGCTCAAGTATGTGTTGGACTAGAGGGTCTATGAGGAGATAATTTGAGATCTGGAAACTAGATTCTCTGACTACATAGTGGTTAAAATTATTTCTTTTTAAAAATATCATTATATGTAATCCATTATTAATATTATAAATTAATATAATGTCACATAAAGTAGTGTATCCCAACATCAATTTGTTTTCAAAATAAGGCCTTTTTTATTTAAGCATAGAGTAAAAATATAGTTATAGGTTTCAAGATCTCATTATCAGAATCGTACAGCTCAATATAGGACTAGATAAAATGCTGGGGCCAGATTGTATCAGATTTTATGTTATCGGCCTCCTCCTTTTCTTTTCTAGTTTCCAAAAATATATATTGCTAAGGTTGGTTTGAGACCTTTTGTGACTTCTCTCTCTTACAGACTCAACTTCCTCTGCATTGACCTTTGTCATTCTCTGGGGGATACAGATTATCTGACACTACTAGTCGGAGAGAAGGAAAATGAGCATCAAGAAGGGAAAATAAAGAAGAGAGAAGCAATACTAGTGAATTTTAAGGCAAAAAGAGAATTGAGATCCCCTCTGGGGATTTTCACATAGAAGCAGGTTATAAAAGCAGATAAAAATGTTTTATTGTTTTATTTTCTTTGTTTAAAAGCACAAAGAGAGCTGAAGAGATGAAAGGCTATAAAGTCTTGGCTGCAAAGGGAGCTCTGATAATCTTATTAGACTTCAATGAGGAAAATACAGTTAATGTAGACTGCTACATGAAAATCATGCTTTCTTTTTTACCTAGTCTTCTTGTAAATAAGGTTTTAAATTCATTTTGAACCTTTGAGCAGCTGTTTTTTCACCTGACAACTCACACCAGCTCACTCAGAACATATGGCTAATTCTTTTATTATCAAGATTACTCTCTCTACCCCACCCAGATAGATACTAAATTTGGCTTCTAAGGTATGTTTTCACATCAGGAACATGTAAGCACACCCACAAAGTTTTGCTGCTGGTTCTTCACCATAAATGGTGATTCAGGGTCAACTCATATCCTTACATCATGCCCCAGTCAGAAAGGGCTATGAATCTCATCTTTCCACAGACAGGAATAATCAGATCCACTTATAGGATCAGAGATTTAGGGACTTCAGTGGCCATCTAGTTGAACCTCTTAAGTGTATAGATGCATAAGCTGAGGCCCAGGGAAATTATGTGATTTGGCCCAAATCACAAAGCATTTGGATTTGAACTTTTGTCTCTAGAGGCAAGTCTCTTTACACTGTGCCATGTCCCTCCACCCTTGACTCCATTACTCTCACTTAACGGTGTGAATCCTCTAATAAATAAACCTAGAAAGACTTGGGGCTGTAGGGACCTTGTATAAACAATAGTCTAAGAGTTATGGATGTGATTTTATTTTAGTAAAGGATATGAATACCAAATATTAGAGAAGAGCTGAACTACAGAAAACAACTAGCAGAATGAATGTTAGAAAGTATAGTGGGAATGCACTCTGCTTTCTGGAGGAGAGATCACCTGCAGAGAAGCTAAACAAGATATGAGGGAGCAGGAAGGTGATGGAGAGTTAGGAGGCACAAGTATAGTGAAGAGAACAACACTTGCAGAGCAGTGGAGGAGACTGTCTGCTATTAGGAATACTGAAGAATAATGACCAATTACAAACCAGTGAGAAGATAGGAAATCTGCAGGAGACATTTTCTGTGCTCTTCATAAAAATGTAAAAAATATGGATTATTACATAGATGATTAAGAAAATATTTCTGAAATCCTTGGCTTAAGATCTTTGCTTAATTTGATTCTCCTCAATGGTAGAGATGGATTATTCAAAGTTTCATACCTATGTGAAGGGTGGAGTTGGTGAGATCTTAGGAGATGAGAGATCCTGATCTTCTGATTTTTCAACTTTGAGAAAGAAGACATAAAGTTTCAAATTCTCTTCAGTTCCCTCAATTGGGGATTCTGGGAAGAACCAGCATCTTGATCATATCCTCAGTTTACTACATAAATTGCTTCAGAGAATTTCCCTTTGGGCAAGATCTGGGATTCTGTCTCTTGGTTGAATTAGGATCCTTCACTCCCAATGGGAAAATTCATTCACATTGTGTCTTGTGTATATATATATATATATATATATATATATATATATATATATATGAATTTGTTCACCTTTTTCTGATTGTAACTTGGATAAATGGTTTTATTTCTGTTCACTGTGTGTTGATTATGGAATTGGTATTTGGTGGGAAGAGAATCAAGCTCTGCAAACATAGCTTGGGGGTACTTCAGGGATCAGGAGATTTGCCTGGATCTAAAAATTATTTCTCTTAGACTAACAATATTTAGGAATGTGAACAAATATGACTCTAGTCTGGTACTGTTTTATTCTCTGAGAACAGAGCCAACTTCTGGTCCCAACCTCCTGATTCCATCCTGGCACCAATCAGACTCCCTTGGAAAAAGATTGGGTAGAGAGGAGAACCTAGAGATATTAATTCATGCCTCCCTTCTGAAAGCCACATCTGAACATACCTATAATCTACATAGGCAAAACATGCAATACTCTTTCATACTTAATTTCCTTTTTTGTGGTAATCCAACCCTGAACAACACCTCTATACTTTCCTGACCCTAAAATGTAGAGATGAATACTAATAGTGAGATAATGAGATAGTTATTTTGCCTAAATCAATCCGCTTTATTGCCAATCTTCCTTTTGGATTCATAGGGTATAGAAAAATAATAGGCTAGCCTATTCTCCATTCAAGTAAACCTCCATTCAAGTAATTTCTGATGCCTGCTGTCTCATTGTAGCATGGAAGTAGCAGTATTTTCAACAATAAAAGTCAGTGGAGTGCAAACTCTGGAAGGTCAAAACAAATTGGGAGCACTTCGAGTATGGGCTTAGTGATAGAATGGATATCTCTTTTTCGAGAACCAACTAAGAGACTCTCACTAGCTACTTGGACCAAGGTTAAAAACAATTGCCCATGGCATTTCATGAAATTGTTGGAGGGAATTTCCACACTGATGAAATTTTGATAGATAGATGGAAGGATTTGCTTAAACAGTTGCTAATGGTAAGTTATGAAAACATCATAGTAAAGGAGCAGTGAAGTATCAACTCTGGATGTAGGCTATGACTGTGAAATGTTGGAACTAGAGATAAGTATTTAGATTTTCTTAAGATGCTGCTGTCTAATCACTAGGGAGATAGCAAGTGATTTAACTGGAACACAGATGTTTACAGAGATAGGCTCTACAAGCAATAACAGAGCATAGCAGCACACCACAGACCACAAGAAATTAAATGTGAAGTTAGTGTTCATGCATGGATCTTTTCAAGCTCCACACATGTGGAGCTTAATAAACAGGACAGATTCCAGGAATAAGAAGGTAATAGTTTTATGGATTTATATCATGGTCAAATTGCATGTGTTCTGAGTGTCACATGTTAGGGAGGACATTGAGAAGCTAAGCTTGTCCAGAAGAAGGCAATCAACTCCCTGGGGATAGGTTGAATAAATGAGGAGTGGTTAATTTGGAGAAGTTTTAAGGAGAACATGAAAACTGTCTTTAAGTAGTTAAGGGGCTGTTAATGGAAGAGGGAGTAGGCCTGTTCTGGTTGACTTCACTTGGAAACTACAATGAAGCTTCAGATATGGAAACATTTTCTAATATTTAGAACTATTCAAAAATGGAATGGGTTTTCTTGGAAAGTAGTGGGTTCATCCTTATTGTGTGAATACTTGCAATTCTGAAATTGAGATTCAGTGACATCATAATGATATCTTTGAATTTAAAGAAAATGATTAATATTTTGTTACTATAAATTGGTTTATCTCCATTATTCACCAACTCAGCCAATATGCACAGGTATAGACATAGTTTACCTAACAAGAGACTTATCCAGTTTTCTAATTGTTACTCTTAGACTTTTGGAAATTGTAACATGAGTGCTGTGAGGTAAGTGTTTAGCATATCTTTCTTGCTTTATCTAACATGGAAGAAGTCTTTATGCAATTTTTTTTTCTACAAAATAAAATAGATAAAACATGATATACAAATGAAGAAATAGAACCTGAGACAAAGTGGTTTAATGAAAGGAGTACTGGAACAAGAGTCAGAAGACCTAGTCTAGCTTCACATCTACCACTGACTATGGTCTCAGTGAAGTTATTTACCCTTTCTAGGTATCACTTTCTTTATCTATAAAATTAAGGACTTAGATGAGCTGATTTCTAAGGTTCCTTAATGTTGTTAGAATCTGAGCAAAGTAGGTGAGTCCTGGCTAATGCTTTTCAAACTTTGATGTCTAGTAAAGTATGCAAGAATATTCTATTTTTCCCTGAGAGATATGTGAAGTATTTATGTTTGAATCAAAATTACATGGCACATAATGAGCTTTTCAGGTATGATGGATTACAGTCAAAGAACAAGTTGGAAAAAAAATGAGGAGAATAAACCCTGACAAAATGATGTTTTGGGACTCCATTTAGCATAATAGATCTTAATACTAGAGAAAGAAATTTGGGAGGTATATTTTATAGTAAATATAAATCTTATTTCCTTTTTTATTTCTTGTGCTTCATTTCCCTGTGTGGGATATTTATGTATATACATATGCAAATATATATTTTCATATACACATGCACATACACATTTAAAGTTGGACAACTGAGAAATGCACAGAAATTTTCTGCCTCCTGAAAGTCCAACATATTGAACTTTAGAAAGCAACATATTGAACTTTATTGAACAAATTCACCTATAGTGGCTCAAAAGGTTCAGCCTGTGTGGTAATAAAAAGTTATCTAACTGACTTTGGAGCCAAAAATATTGATGACTCAAGAGGCATAAAGCCAACTGACTTCACATACAAAAAAAAGCTAGATTCACCCCTTCTTGAGCCCTTTTGCCCAGGCAGCTAAGGTAAAAACTACTGTGAATAATTGAGTGATTCTTTTTTTTTTGTTTCTTCTTTCCTTGTCCTAGGTGAATTAGTATTCTGAGATGAGTTCCCAAGTAGCCAGAGAGTTTGGGAGATCAAGGAGCTCTCACCCAGTTACTAGAGTCAATAGCAGTAGCAGCAGCTACGTCTGGTGGTGAGCCACAAAGAAGAGCTATAAGCTATCTGTTTGATTGAGGCCAATAAGAGATTAATCTATCCAATCAAGTTACCATGTCCAGAAAACAGTCAGCCTAGCTGAGCAAGAGAGTGACTCTTCCAATGACAATGTAATGCCTCTTAAATAAACTTGCAGACTCTGTGAAGGGAGAAAAGGACTCCCTTGTTCAGGAGATGGAAACTATCAATCCCTTAGGTGCCCTCCATATGTGCCTCACTAATTTTGTACTTTAGTTTTCTTTCTTTAAACTTTCTTTAAACTTAAATATAAAATAAGAAAAGAAAAAATACTATGTAGACAGCAGAACATGAGAGGATTCAATATAAAGCAATAAACTTCCATTTCAAGAAAACCTATAAATTCTACAAATTTTTAATCCTGTACAGCTTTTCTTTGCCCTCTTGAGGGTTTTTTTTTGTTTTCTGCTGTACACTTTTTATTTTTTCGTTCCTTGCCCTTCCTCTTAAAGAAAGCTATTATTAAATGTGAAGATTGATCATCTCTGTATGTACATATTTATATATGTATGTATCTGTCTACTATCTGGCTATCATCTCTTTCTGTTTATATTTATATATGCATATATACATAGATATCTATAAACATGTACACATATATACAAATGCACTCACAAACATGCATGTAATACTCTGCTACACTTATTTCCACTTGTCATCTGTTTCTCTGAGGTTGGATAGAATTTATCTTACTTCAGAAGTCCAAGTCTTTCCATGTTTTTCTAAATCAACCAGCTCAGCATTTTCTATACCAGTACAATATTCCAACTTAATCGCATCCTCTCTGAGAGATTTCTATGAAAGTTTTTTCTCAATTTTCTGTATTTCTATTCTTGGTTGAATAGATTTTATTCATACAAGAAAATTTTAATTTTAAATAATCAAAATGATTAATTTTTAACTTCAAAAATGCTCTCAAAAATGGTTTGTGGTCTACTACTACTGATTCTGCTTCCTTTACATCTTTTTATCCCTAGATTCTTTGAAAATCCCTTGCTAACATTCTTTTTTCTTACTCAGTAAGGTAATTTTTAAAAATAATTTAATTAGAATGGTATTACATAGATTAGGTAAAATTATAATTTTTAAAATTATATTGCCTTTACCTACCCATGAACAATGAATATTGCTTCAATTATTTAGATCTAATTATATTTGTATAATTAGTATTTTATGTTTATATTGATATAGTTCCTATGTCTGTTTTGGCAGGTATACTCTCTGGAATTTTATACTGTTTAATAATTTTAAATGGTCTAACACAATATTGAATAATATGGATGACAATGTAGTTTTACTATTTTTCTCTTTTGATTAGATCTATTTTATCTTTTAACTTCTGAAATCGTGATTACATCTCTATTTTTTTACCTAATAAATTCTACTCCTGATCTTTATTTTATATTTATATTTAATCTTTCAATTTCATGGCTTTCCTGAAATCAAAAATTTGCTGAATTAAAAATTTTTAAGATGCTATTAGTTTCCATTTTATGGGCAAATTCATCCTATTGACATTCTAAGCTATAATTACTTCTTGCATATTTTCCAACTTCTTATTTTTCCTCACAATATTTCTCATTACATTCTTATCCCTCCTGACTCCTCTATTTTACTTTTACCTGCTACCTTCCCTCCTATTCCTTAACCTATCCACAGCTCCCTTATTTTCCCCCTCCCCTGCCCTATCACTTGTCCTCTTGTTTCTTTCTGAATTTAAAAGACTCTTAAACCTTCTAGATATATATATGTTATTCCTTCTTTAACCCATTTTGAATGAGAGCAAGGTTTTAGCACTACCCATCCTCTCCTTACTGGATTCTTCTGCATCTTTTTTTGCCTTTTTTTTTACCTTTGTTGTATAATTGCTCCTTTTTGTCTCTCTCTACGTAGTTTTATTTATTTAGAATCACCCCAGCACACTCAACTCAGCCCAAGTCTTTCTTTCCAACTACCCTTGTAAAAATGACAGTCATAAAAGAACTCATAATATTTTCGTATACAAGAAGTAAATGATTTGACCTTATGGAGTCCCTTATAATTGACCCTTAATTTATTTTATATTTTTTCCTGGATGATATATGTTGAATAAATGCTGGAAATTCTTTCAGTTCATTAAATACTTATTTTTTTCCCTTTGAGGATTGTATTTAGCTTTGTTGGGTAAGTTACCCTTGATCATAATTCCAGGTCTTTTGCTCTATGAAATATAGTATTTAAAGACCAAATTTCCTGCAATATAGTAGTTGCTAAGGTCTTATGTTATCCTTATTGTAACTCCACAATATTTAAATTTTTTTCTTATGGCTTTCAATATTTTCTTCTTAACCTGGGATCTTTGAAACTTGACTATTACACTCCTGTAAGTTTTCCATGATTGGTGAATTTTTTCTCTTTCTGTTTTGCCTTCTTGTTCTAGAATTACAGGGCAATTTTCTTGATAATTTCTTGTAATGTTATTTCAATATTCCTTTTTTTTTTTACTATTGACTATTCTCATATTATTTCTCCTTGATCTGTTCTCCAGATCAGTTGTTTTTCTGATGAAAGGGTTCATATCCGTCTACATATACCTCAAAGAGTAGAGGAGATATATGCACATATGTCCTTATTTATTTCATTTGAATTTTGATATGTTCAGGCCCCATAAAGAGTAATGAAAGAGAAATAAAAACTCTGTGAATTGCAACCTTAGAAGAATACAGGCTCTAGAACAGAGCCCCAGGGCTATGGTGGGTAGCTGTGTTTCTTGCTGCCAGCTGCCATGTCCTTAAGACTTTCATTTGTCAATTTGGAGCCGCAACTTTCATTAATCTTACTTAAGCCCTGATCAGTGGCTTAAAAAATGAAACTTGCAATTAATATTTTAATGAATAATTTCTTAATTGTAAATATATGTTCATAATTTGCTTTGTTTTAAAAGAGCCAAGCACACTAACTTGGAATGTGCTGAGTTAGAGGTAAATTGATATCTACCTTGTAGTTGCCAGAGGAGGATTCTTGTTGTCTTTGTGTAGGGGACAAAGTGCAGGAGAGTCTGGGTCAATTAACTGCCTGCTGAGGCTTTGCCTTATCTATTTCTGAACAGGGAACATGAGAGGAGGAGGTGAATGGTTGACTTTGGAAGCAGCTTTCTGACAGAAGTAGCTTAGTTTCAAAATTCTAAAAGCCATGCATACTAGTGTAATAACAGTTTGCCTCTATGGGGGACTGAAATGAAAGGAAATTCCATGATTAGAAGGAGTGTACATTGAAGACAGGCCCTGTAAGTCAGTTCAGTGGCAATCTGGGTCAGCACAATTGCTTTTAATGGGTTTACATTTTAATATCTGTTTCTTTTTCCTCCCTTTAGCAGTTCCCATATTTCAATATTAGGGAAATAGAGGATAGTCTTTTCTATCAGAAAGTTTCACCTTTGAAATCCTTTTATTTTCAGAATAGTAGAGAACATTGATAAATTACAGATCATCCAGAAGAATATAACCAGGATGATGAAGGGCCTTGACGTGACAAATGAGTATTGGTTAAAGAAAATAAGGATAGTTAGACTGGAGAAGGGAAAACTGATGGAATGGGGCGGGGGGGGTCTGTATATGTTGAGGAATAGACATAGTAAAATGTGTTGTTGGGAAGTCAAATTTT
This sequence comes from Macrotis lagotis, assembly GCF_037893015.1. NCBI lineage: Eukaryota > Metazoa > Chordata > Mammalia > Peramelemorphia > Peramelidae > Macrotis > Macrotis lagotis. The sequence continues at coordinate 88,505,291 of NC_133659.1, forward strand.
AGAATTAAGTTTTTTTTTCCCTTCCTTTCTTCTCTTCCTCCCCCACCCACTCTATTGATTTAAGAAACTCATAATTTGTCCTCATGAATTTCAGTTGTTTTTCAGTTTTGTCTGACTCTTTGTGATTCCATTTGACTCTTTGTGACCCCATTTAGCATTTCTTGGCAAAGATACTGGAGTAGTTTACCATTTCCTTCTCCAACTAATTTTACAGACAATGAAACTGAGGTAAGCAGGGTTAAATGATTTGTCCAGGGTCACACAACTAGTAAGTTCCTGAGGCCAAATTTGAACTCAGAAACAGTCTTTTTGACTCTAGGTCCAGCACTCTAACCACTGGCTACCTATTTGTTCTCATTGTAAACTAAAGGGAGTTAAAAGAACTGTAGAATGGAGTCATTTTGCTAACTTCAAGATTTCATATTGAAAATATTTTTTTGGGCACAGCAAGGTTGTGCAGTGGATAGAGCATCAGCCCTGGAGTCAGGAGGACCTGAGTTCAAATCAAACCTCAGACACTTAATAATTACCTAGCTGTGTGGCCTTGGGCAAGTCACTTAACCCCATTGCCTTACAAAAAATATCCCCAAAAATATTTAAAAAAAAGAAAATATCTCTTTGTTAGGTTACAGTTTTCATCCATCATAGTTAATTAATATTGACAGAGTTAGAATGTACATATATTTGGTCTTATCAAATAGAAAGAACTGAAACTTTGGTGGAAATTTTGAGGAGCCTATGTTAAAAGCATAGACCTGAGGGGATAGATCAAGGAATCTCTAACACTAAAGAATTTGGCAATCTGAATCCTAAGTGAGTAGAAACTTATCAAAATCAAAAATCATAAATTAATTAAAAATGAGGAATGAATAAGAATGCTGTTATAGACTTGATTACTATATTACGAAATTACTATAGTAATTCATATAGCACTGTTTGTGCTGTGGCAGTCACTAAAAGTTCTGCATTGTATTTCATATCTCTATACTTCTAACATTCCTGTTTATAATGTAGGAAAGGATACATGTGTCATTTAGCCATTTTTGAATGGCAAATACTACCCTAAGGAATGAAATGATATTGCTAGCTATGAATGTATCAAGGGAAATGTATCTCCTTAAAGTTCTATTGTTCTTTTACAAAAGAATTTGTTCAAGTCCTTAGCACTGGTCAATCCCCACATCTTTGATACTTTGTTTTCTTCTTACCTATCCAGTTGATTGCAATGTCACTATTTATCTCATAATTCTAAATCTAATGGGAAGATCTTGCTGTTTCCAAAATTGTGATAAATAGAGTGGTTGTCTTGGTAGTATATTATTTTTAAAAAACAGGTAATGAATTTCAGTGTCTTTAGGAGATATAAAAGATACAATTTAAAAATCACACACTTGCCTTTCTCTTTAGCTAATATTCAATAAGATCAACTCTAATGTTTGGGTAGGATCATTTGTAAGCCGCCTAAGGGTAAGGTGCTATCTTTCCTGACATTCCTGAGCCACCAGTGTTGCTAACTTTTGGAGGGGGTAATACCTGGGATACCAGTGCTAATACCTGAGACTATGTCAGGGTCTGATACCTTCCCTGGTTCCAACCAGAAACCAGAAACTAAATGATACAGTAGGCATCAGTAATGCTCGGACAGCTGATGGAAAACCATCTTTGGTGCTATAATCCTTCTGAGAACCTCAAATGTTGTCACTCCTTCACCTTCTATTAGTTTATGTGAAGCTTCTGCATTGCTCAGAAAGCTGGTAAAATCCTAATTTGAGACACAGAACTGAGGAGTCTCACTTTGTATTTTCACTTGCAATTTTTTTTTTAGGTTTTTGCAAGGCAAATGGGGTTAAGTGGCTTGCCCAAGGCCACACAGCTAGGTAATTATTAAGTGTCTAAGGCCACATTTGAACTCAGGTACTCCTGACTCCAGGGCCAGTGCTCTATCCACTGTGCCACCTAACCACCCCTGCAATGGGGTTTCTTCCTCACAAAACTATTTCTTTGAATGGTCAAGCCAGAGACTATTTTTTCTCTTTTGTGATGCAGACTCCAGGGGACTGTACCTAGCTAGTTAGTTAGAGGAGACTTTAGTAAATTTAAACCTGTCTTTTGAACTCTTTTGTTCCTGTTGCCACTTAGGTTTTTTTTTTTTTTTTTTTTAGTTCAAACCCTTATTTAATTCCAATGAAAAAAGACCTTTAAATACTCTCTATTCCCATGAGACTAACCAGGTTTTATACAAGTGACAGGGGCTGAGTGGAGAAACAAAAGTAACTCTTTCTATTTGTGTACTTCTTTATTCACTATTTATTCTCTATATCCACTCCCTTTCTGTATTAGCAAAAGACAAAACCAAAAAGCCCACCAAAATATGGGGTTAAAAAAGGGATTATGATTGATTCTTGGATGGCCATGGCAATTTTTCATATTGGTAATGTAGTATTAGGAAGGGAAAACAATGGATAACAATTTTAGTATATTTAAATGTCTCATATGTGGTAGCTTATTTATTTATTTGTTTGTTTGTTTGAAGCAATGGGGTTAAGTGACTTGCCCCAGGTAACATAACTAGGCAATTATTAAGTGTATGAAGTTACATTTGAACTCAGGTCCTCCAGACTCCAGGGCCAGTGTTCTATCCACTGCACCATCTAGCTGCCTTTGTGGCAGGGAAGTTGTGTGGGGAAAGCAAAAGAATTGAATCTGGGTGAAGTTCATTGGAATAATACATTGGCATAGACATTAGGTGGGCACTATATTAGTTGGGGATCCTTTGTATTTCCTTGCATATCTGCATTTTATGGAAAACTTTTCATGGACAATATTTTATGGACAAAATTTATGGCTACTGATTTGTGAGAAGTAACCAAAATAATATATGTGTATGTATTTCCCCTTGTATAGCTTTATAGATCAGTGATTGTATGGTTATATGACTCTAGAGTTTGAACACAGGTTCTATAAGAAGGGCTTGCTGAGATAAGATTAAGTATTTTGCAGCTTGGAGGGGGGGAGAATTGCATATTTGAATTCCCTGCCTGAGATCCCTTCCTAGAGTAATTCCTCACCACCAGAGATGGTTGCCTACTGTATCAGATCATTTAGTTTCTCATTGGAACCAGGGAAGGTATACTGAGTTATAACAATTGCCTTCTCTAGGGGTGTTGTGAAACTCAAATTAGATGAGGATGTAAGGCTGTATATAAATGCCATTTGTTGTTGTCATAGTCGTGACTATCATCATTATTTTATGTGTTCATTCACCCAGCTCCACTCTGCTGTTGACTTTGTTGTCTGAGCCTTCTACTTTCTCAGCTTTCCAACTGAGCTCAAGTAATGTTAATAGTGATACAAAACTGGTAAATGTTGACCAACCAAACTCCTTGGGGGAAAAAAAGTATATAATACCTTTTAGTTTAATCTATATTTTGAACAGTATTCAGCCTAGATAATCAATAAACAATAAATTAAGTCTTTATTTGTAGTGATGCCAGTCTCTGAGGTAAAAATGCTTTATACTTCACTCAGTTATGGTTCATTCATCTTTAGAAAGGATTGTTTTGCTTTATTCGGAATTAATGGTATAATGAAATTTACTTAAATTTCCAATACATTGGGTGATACATAGACTTTGTTGTAATGCTTTTCAATTAACAAATATTTCTTGTCTTTTCTTCCTAGCCCCATATTCCTGGGGAAAAAAAGGAAAAGCAAAGTCCTATTAAAAATCTACATAGTGAAGCAAAACTAATTCCCCTATTGGTTATACCCAGAAATCTCTAATTTATTCTGCATCTTGAGATTTCCTCTCTGTCAGAAAAGGAGTAGCAGACATTACACACAAGTTTTCTAATCAGTGTTAGTGATGTATGTCTACCATATACTTTGGTACATCCATAAAGTAGTTTGACAGGTAGAGGGAAGAAATACTACAGATACCTAGGGAAACATATTCCTCTCACAGAATGATCCAAAATAGAGCTGACTGCTAAACTAAGGCACCTGTGCTTGGAGTATCCCTACCTCTCATGTAAGATGGACAGAAGGGATAATTAAAAAAAAATCTACCATAACTGCATTGGGAAGGGGGGGGGGGGAGAGAGAGAGAGAGAGAGAGAGAGAGAGAGAGAGAGAGAGAGACAGAGACAGAGACAGAGACAGAGAGACACAGAGAGAGACACAGAGAGACAGAGAGACAGAGAGACAGAGACAGAAAGTCCAAGAGAGAAAGCTGGAGAGAGTTGGAGAGAGGGGTTGACTGGGGAGACAGAGAATGGAAGAGGCAGCGAGAGGGGAAGAGAAATGAGAGAAAATGTACAATAGCAGTGAAAGTCACGCAGTTGAAAAGAGCCTTAATCAGATAGTGATTTCTTTATCTTCTTGGATTTATTAGTGCACTTACATATTAGAGCAGATTATGTGAATCAAGGCCCTCTGGGAACTCTAAAACAATAGTATCTTGAAAGTTTTCTTTTTTCTTAGAATCATAGACTTAGAACAATAAGGATTATCTAATGGTCATCTAGTCCACTGATTCATTTTATATTTCAGAAAACTGACCCAAAGAATAATGAAATGACTTGTCCAAGCTAAACAAATTGCATTTTGTCAATGGATTCTTATATGGCATAGTTGTCAATCCTTTCTCTCTCTAGGTTGCCTTCCTCTGGGCTTGTTCTAGGTTGGCAATGAAATTTATAAATATTGATATCAAGAATTGAATACAGTATTCATCTATAATCTGAGCAGGTAGGGCACAGTGGGGATCATCTATCCCTTTCTTCTAGACACTGTTTCTATAAATGTAGCTACTCTATCATACTTTTGACTCACATGGAAATCCATTAAAATACCAAGATTCTCTTTTTTCCCATACAAATTATCTACCTTTGCTGCCTACATTCTATATAGTTGATTTTAAAAATACATTTGCATGGTTTTACATTTATCCTTAATTATTTTAATCTTATTTCATTTGACCTATCATCTTAGCCTAAATGACATTTAAAAATAAAGTCATCATAAAACATTTAATTGCAATAATTAAACTTGAAATTTGCATGTGCTGGAGGAAGAGTGGGAGGTGGCAATTTCTCTTTCTAAATCATAATACAGGACAACAAAAGGGGGATGGGGATGAGGAGAGAAGGAAGGTGGGTTGTGGAAGAGGTATATTATAGTATACTAATATAACATAATAATAAGGGAACTGGGCACTAAAAATGAGAGATATTCAAGCTGTGTGACCAGCATCAGATTTTTGGTGTTTTTTTTTTTCTTAAGAGTAATGTAACAAATTGTTGAGATGAATACTGGACTTTTATTGTGTTGAAAATTTCTACAAATAAAACCTTCATTTTGTCAGTCAATTCAAGCTCTTAGAATTTAGAGAGTTGTGGAGCTTTGATTACTGAAGTTTTGGTTCTTTTAATTATTCCAAATCCATTTGGAAAATCATGATATAAAATAAAACAGGTATCTAGAGAGTAGATTTAAATTTCACCAACTTGTTCTGTAGATAAGACATCACGTGGTAGGTGCAATCTTGCTTCAAAAATATTTACATTTACAAGGCAGAGGACAGTAGGGGTGCAAAAAATGTTTAGGGGCAGTAATGGGTTGGTAAATGCCCAACAATCTACAAGACATACTTTTAAGTTTAATCTACATTATCAATTTACATTTTCTTCTTTTTCTTTCTTATGTCTAGACTAGGAAAAAACCCAATAAAATCAAGCCATTATCCATAGCAGTTTTGATTACTTAAATTGAAAATTTAGCAATTGACTTGAGTCAGTACAAACTGATGCCAACACGTGTGTCAGGTCAAGTGTTTGAAGTAGCTACTTCTTCACCACCTTTATTTTGAACAGTGACTGATATAGATTCAAGGATATCATTCATCAGAAGATATCAACATCTTCTTGATTGGCTATGGTTTTATTGTAGTTGCAAATTAAAAAAAATCAATTGATACATTTCAACCAAAAAATTTAAAGGGAAAAATGTTTTCTCTGTTCAAATTATTTCTTTTCCAAGGTTAATACATCGAATGTTTATTGTACACTTAATCCTTTTTTTTAGGTTTTTGCAAGGCAAATGGGGTTAAGTGGCTTGCCCAAGGCCACACAGCTAGGTAATTATTAAGTGTCTGAGGCTGGATTTAAACTCAGGTATTCCTGACTGCAGGACCAGTGCTGTATCCACTATGCCACCTAACTGCCCCTTGTACACTTAATCTTAAATCTAAACCTTAAAAAACAAAAGCAAAGAGAATGATTTGATAAGTTGAGGCTTACCAAATATTGTTTAGAGACAACAGAAGATAGTTCTAAAAGGAAGAAAGAGCTGGAAGGCCAAGTCTAATGCATTTGCTATAGGTATAATATTACACAAGTAGAGTAGTAGAATATTAAGCAAATGCTGCATAAAAATTTAAGTGCATTCTTCTTGGAATGATATTTTGGAATCTTCCCTGTGTCCAATTCAAGAAGAGAACTGGGGGGGGAACATTCCCATTATTCCAATTTTATAAGCTTCCCATGAAATTTGATGTGTTTGGTGCACAGATGCCATATACAAGGTTTGGAGAGATGGTCAATTTTTTTTACTCTCTGGATCATACTGTAGAGATAAAATCTAAAATGACTGAGGAAGCAAAGGTTTAGGGTTTCCAAGCATATTGATTTATTAAGTAATACATGCCAACTGCATAACAAATAGGGACCCAGCCTTCCTCAGTTTGGCACTGGATCCTGAATACAAGGGGAGACAGATTTTTATGCATTAAAATCGAACATATAACAGATATAAGTCAGATATCTAATTGGAGGGAAAAATTAGGGACTTTCCAAATTGGGAGGGGAATAAGTGTGTTTTGAGAGAGTTGGGAAGGGGGCAGGGTGAAGAGATCCAATTCTCTGCAAGCAGAAAAAAAGTTGTCCCACTCCGTCCAAGAGACTATATTCAGTCAAAGAAACATGGAAACAGTAACAGATTGACCAATACAAGACCATTTTTCAGATAAGATATAAAGGTTGCTTGAAATGTAAAGTTGTGAGAAAATTCCTTGCATCAATCTTTGAATCTGATTGGGTTTTTAGTTAGTATAGCCTATGTTCTTAGTTAAAGGTCTCTAAGCAATAAGTAAAGGTGGTCTAGGTTTCCAGTCATTCAATAATATCTTAAAACTATGCGAAAGAGTCTACTCACAATTCCTGTAATTGAATAAAGTTTTTTCCCCCACAATTTGGAAATTTGATTTTACTCATAATTGACTAGAAAGAGAACTGAGTTAGCTTCAAAATTGATTCACAAGATGTTGTCATTATGGTTCCTTCAATGTCCACAATTTCCTCAATATGAACAATTCCTTCCCAACCTAGAATCACTTGTTTCCCCATCACAAATCTGAAAAGCCTTAATTCTGTCAAGGAAAGAATCAAATTTTCCCCAATCTTGGTTTGGGGAAATTGTTTGGTTCTTGTCCTTTGTTATAGAATATGGCCAAAATGACATCACTATATTTGAAACAAATTACAGTGTGTCTGACCGTGACTGATCAGAACAATACAAGCTCGGAATGTTCTGTCACAAGTTGGCCACAAATAGATCATGTGAACACTTGGGGTTCATATCTCATGTTTCCTTTGGGCTACTTCAATTCTGTCTTCCTCATAGAGTAGAGGGCATGCCCTGATGGGTGGTCCTGTGCCAGTATCTCCCATGCTGCACAACCAATTCTAAAGTTCTTCAATGAGACCTTCAGGGTATCTCGGTATTCCTTCTGACCTCCTTGTGAGTGCTTGCCTTAGGTGAGTTCTCCACAAAACAGTTTTTTTTTTTTTTTGTGGCAAGTGTTCATCTGGCATTCTAACTACCAGTCTAGTCCACTCTCTAAAGTAATGTTGGAATGCTAGGTAATGTAGCTCAAGAAAAGACCTCAGTATCAGGTATCTTCTCCTTCCAGATGATCTTCAGAATCTCCCTAAGACAATTTAAATAGAAGCAATTCAATTTCCTGACATGGAGTTGGTAGACTATCCAGGTTTCACAGGCATAGAGCAAAAAGGTCAGCACAATGGCTCTGTAGACCTTCAGTTTGGAAGTCAGTCTATTACCTCTTCTCCCCTAGGCTTTCTTTCAGAGCTTCCCTTATATTGAGTTTGCTCTGGCAGTGCAAGTGTCAACCTCAGTATCAATGTGTACCTCTTTGGAAAGGACATTGCCAATGTAAGTGAACTTACAGTATTCAAAACTTCTCCATTTGCTGTAATGGATAGTACCACATGTGGATGGTGTGGTTCTGGCTGATAGAGCACCTGAGTTTTCTTGGTGTTAATTATTAGATCAAAATTAGCACAAGCAGAGGGGGAATTATCCAGAGTGTGGATCCTGGTGTAGTGTATGACTCAAGCCTGTCCTGAGGTGTGTTCATGTTTTATCTCAGAGGAATATGACCCCAGCTATATTTCCATCATTGGTCCAGGCTGACCCTGATATGAGGCACAAGATTGAAGTTGAGTTGAGGATTGAGAAAGGTCAGTCTAACAATGGTCAAGTTATTGATACTCTAGTATGTGGTGGGAAGGCAGATACATGGACTGGTCTACATAGCTCAGGCTGTTACTATCTAATTATTAAGCACCTACTATGTGCTTAATACACAGACACTGTGTTAAGCCCAGGTAACTTTTTTCTACTTCCTGTATGACATTTTGAATCTTATTTCTGTTATTCAATATATTACCTAACTCCCAAGTACTGAGTCATTTATAAATTTAATAAGAATACCACCTACATCTTCATCAAGTTAGTCATAAAAATATTGAACAGAGCAGGGCTAAGGACAGATCTCATGAGTGTTCCATTCATTATCTATCTTCAGGATGATATTGATTTCATTAAACATTACTTTCCAGGTCTGGTCCTTGTTCAACTAACTCCTGCTTCATTTAACTATGCTGTCATTTAGTTCATAGTTTCATTTCTCCAAGAACAAGAGAAATTTTGTCAAGCTCCTTGCTGAGATCTGAATATACTATGCCTACAGCATTTCCCTCATCTTTCACTCTACTGGCCCCTTCTATAAAGGAAATGAGGTTAGTCTTGCAAGACTTATTCTCATTTGTCCTCTTTGGGGAATAGTGAACATAGCCTATTTTTCTAAATGCTTATTTAGATTCTGGTGGAATGTCTTACTCAGACCTGTCCTGAGGTGTGCCCTAGTGTGTAACATAGTTGTTTTGACTAATTTAAGGAGGTAGATAGATCTGATGCACTCAGTTCCACTGTTTGAATCAATTTTTTTCTTAATACTATTTTTTCAATTACATGTAAAGATAATCTTCAACATTCACTATTATATGATTTTAGTTCCAAATTTTTCTCTCTCCTTCTCTGCCTTCCATTCCACCTACCCAAGATAGCAAGCAATCAGATATTGTTTACACAGGTATAATCAGGTAAAACATATTTTTATATTAGTCATGTCATAAAAGAAGTTTAATTCAATTTAAAAAAAAGTTCTTGTACCTAATAAGGGATCAGAGCCAAATGGAGCTTTTTTTCTTAATTAGGGTTAAGTGACTTGCCTAGGGTCTTACAACTAATACACCAAGAGTCTGAGATCAAATTTGAACTCAGGACCTCTGGATTCCAGGGTTGGTGCTCTATCCACTGTGCCACCTAATTGCCCTGAAATAAGTAGTTTTGACCCACTCTCATTCTATTTGGTCATCTAAGACAGTGGTCTTTTTTTATAGACCATCCCTTTAATAATAACTTTATAGAGTTCTGTCAGGATTCAAAGTTGAGCTTAGTGACCAGTGGGTTTGAAGAACTCACCCTCTTTATTTTGAAAACAGGACAATTGCCCCACCCTCTTCCTCCTAAGACCTCAGAAACATCTAAACTCCAATGTTTTTCACAGATGAGCAGCAGTAGGTAGCAGTTACATTTATCCATCTTTTTAGTCCTTGTGCAGTTCATTCAAGTCTGTTAACTTGACCTCTTTGTAGGTAAGTTATATACTCTCAAAATATTTCTTCATTTATCTTGGATTTTTAGTTCCCTTGTTTACCATTTTGGTTTTATTCCTTCAGTCTGAAAATTGCTTCTGAGTAGTGCATCTTAGAGTAAAAATAAAAGTTAGATATTTCATTTTTCTCCACATTGCATCTTAACTATTCTATAACTCATTCCCTATTTGCTTTGTTTTGCTTCCAACATAGCTAAAAAATCCTCATTTAGTTGGTTCTGAGAATAAGCACTCTTTCAGGATTGTACCAAACTTACATTCTGTTACTTGTAAATGATTCCTTCTCATTTATTTAACATTTCAGATATTTGCTATGCATTTTCCCTGGTCTTTTTAGTCAGTTCTCCTTTTTCTTCCTTGCTGGAATTGTTTGTATTTATATTACCATACTTTCATTCTTGAAATTGTCCTTTCCTTCTTGGTCTGAATTACTTTTTAGAATTTAAGAATTCAGGAATTTATCACTCACTCTGCTTCTAATAGAAGAGACCTCCAGCATGCTCTTGATATTTGAAACTCTCTTCATTATTTTATTTAGTGTCCTTGTAGAGTTTCTGATCTCTTTCCTAAATTCATTTTCCCCGCTTTGGATTGGTGACCTCTAGCATGATCTTATCACAATATCACTTCTCCAATGGTCTTCACTTATATATCATCCACTTTGTTTTCTTCACCTGGTTCAGAGATTTCTTTGTATGAATATTTCTTGTTGATACACATACCATCTGAATATTTTTCTTTAAAAAACCACTTCCTTTTGAAAAGAATACCTTCTATACCTATACTACTCTCACTTGTGAAGATTTCCCCTGGTGGAATGGGCAGGTGAGAACAATTTGTTACAAGAATTGTAAAGGCAGCTAAAGCAGGACACTTAGAGCTTGGTCAGACATCAAAGATGCCAAGGTCATCCACCGCATTGTAGACCATTGCCAGTCATCCTGACTTTTATCGTACCACTGAACCTTGATGACTCAAGAAGATAGTGAGACTGACAACTCTATGTTTAAAACCAACTCACTTAATCCAACTCACATATGAGTCAAGACATCATTCTGTGATTCAAAAAACAAAGGATGAACAAGAACCTAGAAGAGAACAATATATTCTATGTGTTGTCAGTTAGAATGGAGTAAAGGACTGTTGCTTTATTCATTCCATGTCTTATGACTCACTATAACCTAAGATTGCTTTAGTTTTCTTGGTTACCATATCACTATTGATTTATATTGACATTCTAATCCACTAAAATGTCTAGATCATTTTTATATAAGCTGTTATTTTTCCATTCCTCCCCATACTATACTTATCAAATCAAGTTTCTGAATCTAAAGGAGACTTTACACATATTCTTATTAAGTTCACTGTGCTATATTTAACCTGTTATTTTTACTATATTTTAGATGTATTTTTCGTTCTGTATTTATACTTGCTAACTTTTCACAGTATTTAGATTAGTACATGTATATGGATAATTTTCTTCTTGACCTCCACTTTCATTTTAATGTCTTGTTGTTAAGATTTGTAATTCTCTAGGTAAATACACACACACACACACACACACACACACACACACACACACACACGCAGACACAGACATTTACCAGACCTTAATTAGCAGTGCACAATCCATGATTAAGAATCTTTCATGTCAGTGAAATAAAAAAATAAATAACCCTTCCATAAAATGAAAAAATAGTTTTAATAAACTGCAAGTTTTATTAACTTCAATTCCTATATGATCTTTTCCCCCCTTTACAATATTGATCTAGAATAACAAGAAATTATGGTAGAATTTATTTTTAAAATAAATGTAAATTCAATTAATTCAACAAACATTTATTAAGTACCTTGCTAGATGCTCAGGGAGATACAAAATATAAATAATCTGCGCTGATGAAACTTAACATTTAGTAGGGATATATGGCACATTCACAAATGCAAGATAATATTTAGAGTAGAAGCTCCTAAAGATCAGGGTCTATCTTTTGCATTTATTTGCATTTCCAGGACTTAGCACAGTGCTGGCACATGCAGGGCAGATAGGTGGTAGAGCTCTGGAATCAAGAGGACCTGAATTCAAATCCAGTCTTATATGTTTAATAATAACCTATCTGTATGACCTTGGTCAAGTCACTTAACTCCATTGCCTTGCAAAAATAAATAAATAAATATTCGCTGACTTACTCTAGAGGAGAGTTGCAAAGAAAACTTTAATTTAGCTCCTGCATATTTTCCAAAATTAAGCAAGATTTGAATTTTAACTGATATATATATATATATATATATATATATATATATATATATAAGAACTTAGCTGAAAATGATGTGATAAATTAAAATAATTACCAGAGTGTCTTTTCTTAAAACTACACAATAATTTATATTTAAATTAGGAAGATTTTGTAGTTAACTCTTCCTTTTGTTTCATATGTTGCAGTGCATTTAGTTTAATTTCCATTATCCAAAGGGTATTGGAACTTTATAAATTATTCATTTGCTAAGATTCAGCTATTTTGAGCTCCATTCCCTTAAAAAGAATAAGTTGAGTAAGATAGTTTCATTTTGTCAAAGCATTCATAAATGTCCCTTTGCCGTACTTCCACAACTCATTTGGGTGTCTGTTGGTTTAAGGACTACTAATTTCCTACCATCACAGTATCTCATCTAATAGTTCCCTTGACTAAAACAACTGAGGAGTGGGCTTGTTGTCATTTGGGTTATTACACTGAATTCAAAAATGAGAGAAAAATTAGGACTGCATCTCCAGAGGTTTCAGCAACTCTTGATTCTTCATATTAAAATCGGTTTTTCCTTTCACACTTTCTTGCTTTCTTTTATCTTAGCTTTTACTGAAGAAGAAATTGCCTTCATTTTGGTATAGCTTTTTTCATTATACACACATCCATAGTAATTTGCTTAATCTCTGGTACATCTACTCTTCCTCATATGCCTATGTTGTTGAAATATCTCTCTCATAGCAAGTACCATTCCCCAGATAGAGTTTACCTATATGGGTTTAATATGATTGATTTTTTTTCCCCTTGCATACATGTTTATACACAGATGCTCAACTTGTAACATTTTCTGCTATTTTCATGTAAGAAACCAAACTTAATTGCCTTTAATATTGGAAAAATAAATTCAGTTCCTAAAAGATGGTTTCACTCCCTAAAAAGATTTGTCTTAGTCTGATCAGCTTTTCCTAGTGTAGTGCTTTATTCAGACTTTCATGGGTTCATGGTTCTATGTTATTTTTTATAGGATTATCTCTTTAGATTCATTGTGTCTTCAAGATGTCACCTCTGGCTACATTTAACTGTATAAGCAATACAATTATAAGTAAGTGAAATTAAAAATTGCAAGAATTAGAAAAATTCAAAGCAGAAATAACTTGAAAGGCATTAACATGAACTCAAAATTTAACTGAAGATGTCTAGCCCTTTAGACAGTTAAATGGACTACTCAGATGAGTTAGTACCAATGCAGTGAAAGGAAGAGAAGTCCCTTTAAGCTACACTTTGATCTTCACTATTAACATGTGATTAGGGTTGAATTTACAGACAATTATTTTACTGTAGAATTACTTTGAATTAACCAGGTCTAAGGGGATGGTTTAGTCCTAATAGGAAAATGAAATATTACATCTATTTTTTTACTTTTTAATAAACATTACAAACCAAGGTGATTTTAATGTAACATTCTAATATTTCAATATTTAAATGGATCTCTTAGATTACTGATATAGATGTTCTTTTCATCAGCATACATCACAGATGATCCTCTGCTGCTCTTGCCTATGGCCTTTTAAATGTGCCACAGAATGTTCCTCCATCATTTGGTGGATCTTCTAGATCTTCTGATAGTATGTGCATAACAATGGTATAGGCTGACAATGATAACTATTCCTTTTTCTTGTTTTGTCATGAGCCCATTTCCATTGTCCTTTGAGTGATACTAAACTCAATCCTTCAGAGACTGTAGCATGCAATAAGCTGCAGTTATAAAACATCAGTGAAAAAATATTAATAGTAGTTTTAAAATCCTAAGTTTCCAAAGGACCCTTTATTCCAGGGAGAAGCTTGGAGCCATTAAAAATATTGTCCACTTTCTTTAAGGCAATCTAGTCTGTTAGCCTACAATTAAATTCTGGGCTTAATTTATTGTCCATTGGCAGTGTTTGTGTAAGATACATAAGCTAAAGAATTAGCTCTTTAGCTTGTTCAATCATGTCATAGTCTATACAGTTCTTCATTGGCTTTGTTTTTAACATATAGATAGGATAAACTCTTTAATAATTATGGTATCTATATAGGAGGCTCTGCAATTTTGAGGTCTTAATTCAAACAATAATGTTATTAGCAAATATGAGCATTTTGAGAATATTGCTTACCTATAGAGGATGACTAAATATATACCATCCTAAAATCAATAAATTTAATAACTATACATTATTTCCTACTCAAAAATATATTTTTACAGGTACACTAATTCTCTCTCACACTGACTTCATTAGATAATCACACAAGAAAAAAATTGATAATTTATTTAAAATTTTTAAGAATTGGTATTTATCAAGAGCAAATATTCAACAGGCTAATGTCCAATATTAGCCCAGTGGTTATGTATTACTTGATATAAATCAAAATAATCACTTAAGGGATGACTGGAATTTTTATTTTTAATATCATGCTTTTCCCTTTGACTTGATAAATTGTACTGTTCACATCCCAAGGAGCAGAGGGGTGGGGAAGGTTTGTTTGTTGTATTTTAGTTTATAGCAAATGGTATTCTTTGAACATTAGCTGTAATTCATTATTACTGGTTAAAGACTGAACACAGTGTTAGAAAGATGAGAAGAACAAAAGTTCACATTTATATAATGCTCTTGTTTAAAATGTACTTTCCCTCTAAGAATCATGTGAGATAAGTAATAGAAGTGTCATTTTCTTTTGCAAATGAGGAAACTAGAGTTAAAGTACTCTCACAGTCTTACAACTAGTAACTAGCACAACCAGGTCTTAAGCTCTGTTTTTCTGACTCTTAAGTTTGTTATTTATACTGCACTATACCTCTTTCTAAGCCAAGCACAAGGGAAGAATAGAATATTAGAGACATAAGGTGCCCTAAATAACAGCATAGACCAGTTTATACAGAAGGGTGGACTTAAGAGATTTGGCACTTAATAATAATTGTATGGTTGAAACAAAGTCAGTGGATGGAAAAGTATTAAAAAGTGATTAATAATTAGCTCTGTGCTAATTTTAGGGAAACAGATATAACAAGTGACACAGTATCTGACATCCAGGAGACAAAACTTAGAGAGGAGTGATGGCCAGGGAAGGGAATTTTGGACTGGAGAGTTACAGAGATGCGAAATTGATTATAATATAATTTTCCAGAAGTAATAGTTCTACTGATTTGATTAATGTGCCCATTAATGTGAGGACAGCTAGGTAGTGCAATGAATACAGCACCAGTCCTGAGATCAGGAGGATCTGAGTTCAAATCAGACTTCAGACACTTGACACTGACTAGCTGTGTGACCTTGGGTAAGTCTTTTAACTCTGAGTGCTTCACTTCCAGGGCCATCTCCAGTCTTTCAGATTCATAACTGGCTCCTGGACTCAGATGGAGGAGAAAGTAAGGATGGTGACTTAGCACAACTCACTCATATCCAATTCACTTGTTATGGCATCACCTCCTTGATGTCATGGTCTTCTTCAAGAACCAAGGACAAATATCATCAATCAGTGTGATCAAAACAAGAGGTGGAAAGTGGGGATGAGTTGGGGAAGCAAGAAGGTATGCGTGCAGGGGCAATGAGATAGCTTGGCTGAATGACTGATGACTATTACATGGATGGATGAGATAAAAAAGTGAAGCATGGTCTGTTGTCCAGGGGGAGCCAGCAGTAGGTTAACTGAGCTGGTTTATGTTCTGCCTCCAATCAAAAGGGTTGGGTCTTAGAGCAGGTGCTCCAGAGGTGAGTGGATTAACTTCTCTGGGGACTAGAGGCAGGAATTTTGAGTAAAGAGTAGACTGGTCCAGGTTGGGAGAGTCAGTAACAAGCATCAGGATAGATCCTATCTGATCCCAATTGGCCTCTGCCTTAATCTAATCATTAATGTGATGCTGATCTAGAAAATTGTGTTGAATGGTGAGAGCACAGCTGGAACATTCTGGCTCAAGTACAAAGTGGGGAGCAAGTCAAAGAGACAATAAATCTAAGAGAAGGGAATCCCTTAAATGGATTTGTGTATCATTTAATCTCAACAGATATGACCTTAACACATGGGAGGTATGAAAACTAACCTTTGGAATTCATTCTTACCTTTTTAAGATGATATATTAGAATGAGAAAAGTTGTCAGAGATCATATAATTGAATTCTTTCATTTTACAGATGAAGAGTCCCATTAGGTAAATGACTTTCCTAAGGTCATGAAATTAATAAGTAACAAAGCTTGTATTCACACTCTAATGTTTTCTCTCTAAATTCAGTGTTCTTTCTATGTCACCATGATGACTCTTCTCTGGGCCACTTTCAGTGTAGGATCAATGTATTTCATCCAAGAAACCTTAAAGACCATTGAGGCAAAGAGAGGTTAAGTAACTTGTCCAGTTACGTAGCTAGTAAGTGTCTGAGGCACGATTTGATCTAATTACCTTGATATTAAAAATAATACCCTACCTATTACTCTTTTTCCCCCATGGGGTGGTAAATTGAAGGGTGATGTGTGAATGATAGATGAAGATTTGTGCTCTTTCACTGGAGTATCACATTTTTTTGTGGATTCTGGAACTTTAGGGTACATTATCTAAGTGTTAGGACTGGAATAGATAACTCTAAGCCATCTACTTTGTATGAATAGCTAACATTTATATATAACATTAAGTTCTGAATAAGGTGAGTGTAATCAAAAATGCAGCTGAATATATATATATATATATATACATATATCTGACTATGTAGCTATATATGTAGAGATGTGTGTGTGAGTGCGTGTGCGTGTGTGTGTGCTTGGATAGTTGAGTTTTTAGTATTTCATATTAGACAGTAAATTTCATTGTTTGGATAAGTCATTTTAGGCAGATTTATCTGTTTGTTTTGAGCTAAAAATCTCTTCAGAGCTTCTGAAGCTATATTTCAGTTTCATGTATGTTTTAATGTATCCTCTGTCTTTCAAGGAGATCTGTGTATGTGCGATTGGTTTTGTGAGGCCAGTCTGTTAAAAACTATCTTTATCTAACACCATGATCCTGAGGTTTCCATAACGCTGATTTTGAAGAAAACTCAGGATACAATCTCATTTAGAAACTTTGACCACCTGAGCAATCCTGTAATCATGAGGTGGATCTCCAAATTTTCCTCTTAATCTGAAATTCCTTGATTCTGTTAATGATTTCATGTTGCAGTGATTAACCTCTTCATCTTTTTTCCAGTGTTGATATTTCTTTTGCATTTTTGCTTCACTATACAGATATTAGATTTAGAACCAGCACTTGCATTTGGTAAGCTGGGGCGTACCACTCAGAGAGTTGTTTGTAATAAACATACTTTGTAATATTACTTTTTTCTAAAAGTACATGCAGATAGCTAGTGAGCTCAAATAAAGAATAATAGGGAATTTTGTTTATTTGTTGGAGACAAGCCAGTTTTTTTTCTTGCTCAGATTCATTAGCAAAGGGAATCTTGAGAACAAAATAACCTTTATAGCCCCAGCCATCATGTAGCTCTCTCATGGTGTTTCTTCTGAGGACTCCCACCTCAGAAATGGATTAGGGCAATGGGAGATGATAAAGGGTACTCTTTTGTATTTAGTTATCAAGGGCTTAAGGTTATACTTCTAATATTTTATTTTGTGATATTTAGTGGTACATGGAAAAGTGAAGACTCAGAGTCTTTCATGGATAGTTGTAACACACAAGAGAGGAAAAAAAAAATCATGATCCACCTTGTGTGGAAATTCAGTTCTATATATGTCCTCATATTATAACATATTTTGTTGGCAGATATTAATGTCTCTGTTGAAATTTCCTATCGAGGCTTAGGTAGGATTACCCATTTAAATGATGAATGTGTTAACTTTAAGTTTATCAGCTCTAGCCATCCAGTATACATAGATGACTGTAAATGGCAGTTACAGTTTGCAGAAATATTATAAAAATGATAAAATGATTGTTTTTAAAGAATAAAATAGGAACTTTGATTTTTAGTTTTTGCAAGGCAATGGGATTAAGTGGCTTGCCCAAGGCCACACAGCTAGGTAATTATTAAGTGGTTGAGGCTGAATTTGAACTCAGGTCCTCCTGACTCCAGGCCCTGTGCTCTATCCCCTGTGCTACCTAGCCACCCCTAAATAGTAACTTCTTGAAATGAGAAATAGTCTTAGGATTTTAAAAAAAGAAAAAGGTTAAAAAAAGAAAATCCAATTAAAAGAGATAACATTTATATAAACTTTACATATCTAGAATCAATAAGAATTAAATACAAAAACAAAACCTTAGTGTTCTATGTGGACTTGTGGGAGATTATTTCCATTAAAATGTGTTGTGAAGGGGCAGCTAGGTGGTGCAGTGGATAGAGTACTGGCCCTGGAGTCAGGAGGACCTGAGTTCAAATCCAGCCTCAGACACTTAATAATTACTTAACTGTGTGGCCTTGGGCAAGCCACTTAACCCCATTGCCTTGCCAAAAAAAACCCCCTCCAAACCCAAAAAATGTGTTGTGAAGATGAGATGGTCATGTGATAAGAGAAAGGGATAGATGGACCATATGCTCTATTTTTATTGTTATAATGGTAAGAGAAAGCTTCTGGAGTGAGGAAGACCCTATCACATCACAGCTTGTGATAAACTTAGGTGTGAAAAATGGATTCGTGATGTCCAGGTTTGAATGGGTTACAATTTTCATCAGTGATAGATTATTTAGTTAGCCTTTAAAAAAGTGGTCAATTTAGTTGTTGTAATAGTGAACATTAGGAAGAATAATTGAGTCTGTATAAATTTCTGTGTTGTTTAGATTTCTGAGGAACTAGAAGTTTCTGTGTTGTTTATATTTCTGAGGAACTAGAAGTTTCTGTGTTGTTTATATTTCTGAGGAACTAGGGTTAAATTTGGAATTGTCCCTTATTTCTACCTCCTTATTTCTACCTCCAATAGTCTATTAGAGTTTTCTTTTTTTCTCTCATTCTTCAACCTCAGAGAACAAGTACATTTTTAAAAATAGGAATTTGTGAAGTATTTAAAGACACTTACTTAGCCTAAACATAGTTTGTGGTGAAGTAGGTTAAAATATCTTCTTCTCCATGGCTTGAAGACATTCTCAATGCAGAAGGAATCATGGCATCGTGGCCGGTAGTTGCAACCACAACCCATCTACCTACTGACCATGAATAGTTACATCCACCAAAACATTAATATCCTGGTCAATTTGTCTGGTCTAAATCTGGACTTATAACTATAAAAATGTTTCTCCCCTCACTCATCCCTATGTCCTAACCAAATTAGAGTTGAGTACAAACTCTATTCACACTTAAATAAGTAGCTAAATTAATTATAAGCCAGATAAATAATCAAACAGATGGGGAGAGAGGAGGAGAGGGCAAAGCAATGGAAAGAATTTTGGCTTTGGAGTCAGAAGTACTGGGTTCAGCTTCTAGGTTATTTTTTTTACTTATTAATTGAGTGACCCTGGGCAAATCTTTCTGGCTCACAGTTTCCTAGTAAAATCTAGGGGAATGGGGTCAGCAGATCAACTCTAAGGTTAATTCTAGCTCTAAATCCTATGATTAGTGGCTATGGTCCAATCTCATTTAAATAGGAAAATGGAGGAGTGGATTGTAGAGTAAGGTATAAGGGGAAGAGAGATAGGGAGAAGTAGAAATTTAGAATATCTTTTCCCCTTCTTAATGTAATTTATGAAAGGAAAATTATTGTGACTGGGGATTTGGAATAGAAGTGATATCCCTCCCCTCCCAAATTACTAAAAAAAGAGAATGAAGTATAAAATATTTGTATCATATAGGCATATAGGCAAGCAAAATAAAATGCCATATTAGTCACATCCAAGAGTGCATTTCTCACTCTGCATTTTAGACCATCACCTCTCCTTCATGAAGCAGGCAGCATTCTCATTCATTAGACTTCAGGAATCATGGCTGATCATTTCAATGATTAAAGTTCTGAAGTCTTTCAAAATTGTTGGTTTCACAGTACTGATATAGTATAATTTGTTTTCCTATTTCTGTTCATTTCAATCAGTATTAGTTTATTTAGGTCTTTCTGGACTGACCAGATATAGGATTTTTATATTCTCTACTTTCAGGATATTATGGAAATACTGGCAAACTAAATGGTATTCATTTGTGTGGGAAATAATAGTTGACATCATCACTGCACAGTAACATTTATCAAGTATTTTATACAGCATGTTCTTAGGATACTAAACAGGTACAGGAAGGCTTAGGTTACTAAACCTTAAGCTTAAAGTATTAAGCTACTAAAGCTTGAATACACTAAGATTTTGGGGACACCATGTGTATTTAACACTTTACCATTTAAGTCTAACAATAATCCTGTGAATTAGATATTACCAATATTATTATATCAATTTTATGGATGTGTGAAATGATATTCAAAGAAGGCAAGTTACTTTACTCTGATCCCACATCTGATGAATTTGAACTCAGGTGTTCCTGATTCCAAGTACAGAATAAGGATGTTTGAAAAAAAATTCTTAGGATAATCTGGACTATGAAAACAAGTCTATAAAAGGAAAGTAGGGAAGGTTCACTTTTGATTAATTGTTCTTTATAAGTAAGCAACATTTTCCTTCTGTTTTTTTTTAAACACATACGGGACTAAATCTAATTTACAGTTGATGATATTGTTCTCTTGTTCTTTTCTCAGTTAGCTAAGCATATAACCTTCCTTTCACACTTTAATTTTCTTTTTTTTTTCACTTTTAGGATGAGAATCCTGGAATAGTGGAAAATAGATGCCACCAAGAAGGGCAGATAGAACTGCATTCATTACCTTAGTAATGGATGAAGATTGGCATGCTAGATCATATATTCATAGATTTTAAGTTGGTCACAGAACCAAAAGCTTTCTGTCATAAGAGGAAACTAGTCTTGGAAAGATTAAGTGACTTCCCTAAGGTCTCACAAAACCAGTGGATGTGAGAAGTAGAATTTGAATCTAGGTCTTTCTGATTCTGAGTTTAGCACACTATCTAGAACATATCCTGCCTCACTCTTTCTAGTGCTTGCTGTTGGTAATACGGAACTATGCTCATATAGCCAGAATAGGGTCTCCCTTTTTGTTATTTCCCCAGAAAAGATGATAATATTTTGCATTTTAGAAATATATATATATGTATGAATATATTTTAGGGAGATGATATTTACAGTATTCAGACCGTAGACCTAACCTGACTCAATTATAATTTAGAGTCCACTACAGAGCACTGTACATCTTTAGTCACAAATGGCAGTGATATTTATTTTGAGTGTTTGTTTTCCTTAAAAAAATTATCAGGATTCTTTTGCCTCAGTTTGAGGCAACTCTAAATCTGAATAGGAGGAGCTAGAAAAATTGGGATTTAATAAAATGGCTACTTGGATAAAATTTCAAAATATTGGATCTTGGCAAGTACCAGTTTTTTTTTTTTTGTCAAATGTTTCTCTCCATGAGGAAAAATTATATTTCTTGAATTACAAGGGAAAATTTGCTCTATCTATTGCTTGTTTCCATATAATCTATCCAAAGCTTTTTTATGAAAAGCATTTATATTCAAGGTATTTCATAAATCATTTTTTAAAAAAATGTTGTTTCTCTCTCTTTGGTCCTGGAAAAATGCCATTTCCTTATTCAAACATGATTCAATCCTGGTGAGATTGTGCCAAGGTCTAAACTTAGAGCCCTCAGAATTAATGTGGGCCCTGAACCTGACAAGACACTTTTAAACAATCATATGCAGTGTTCTGGGGGATGTTAAGGAAACTTCAGTATTGTTTAGAATACTAGTCAGGGTTAAAATGGATGATTGCTCCAAGTCCCTGAAAGCTTTCCCTCAAGGCTCTACTGATCTATTTGTAAGTAAAAACATAGGGTTAAACACTGGATTTTTTGGAGGGAGTGGAGGGATATATTGCATAATGTTCAGACCTCTGATTTTATTGGTTTAGGAAACTCCTAATGCAGAAATTCCCTCCCCTTGTGCAAAACAGAATTTTCTGTAATTTATAGTCCTAAAGACTTGCTAAGAACCCTGAGGGATTAAAGGCTTACACAATTTGTATGAATTCAAGGCTGGATTTGAACTCAAGTCTCTCTGATTCCAAGGATTGTGCTTTATTGACTATGCCATATGGTTTTCTGTGAATCTCCTTTCCTAGAGGTCTTTA
Organism: Macrotis lagotis; assembly: GCF_037893015.1. NCBI lineage: Eukaryota > Metazoa > Chordata > Mammalia > Peramelemorphia > Peramelidae > Macrotis > Macrotis lagotis. The sequence goes on from NC_133659.1 coordinate 88,527,742, forward strand.
TGAATATGAGAGACATTAATTGTGTTGAATTGGCCCTGTTCAATTAGGCCCTGGCCTAGGTCTAAGTGTTTATGAGAATGTGTTAGTAATACCACATGGGTCATTTTTTGTTATTGTTTTAATTGCAAATCTCCACCGATGTTTTATTCTAATGTCTCAGCATGACAGACACATGAAAGCTTGGGACCTTAAAATAACAGTGGAATGAACATTTTGGCAGGTATCACCATGTGGGAAAGACTTCAAGTAAAGGCAGGGTGAATGCATGTATTTGCTTTTATATGTATACTTGTTTTGTATATTTGGCACAAAGGAAACATTTACAATATACACGCATTTTCACTCATGTATTCATTTGTTCATTGATTATTGATTGATTGATTCATTCAATGTTATGTGTTTATCAATTGGTTGTCAGCCTATATTGAGAAAGGCATATTGTCAGAAATTTGACCACAATATAATGAATATTTTTGGCCTCAATAACACATAAAATTAGTCTGTTAAGATATTGTGGATTTAAATATGCATCAATGAATTGAATACTGCAGCTGTTGTAGCAACTTGCAATCATCAGATTCCACACCTAGGCAAGAAGAGACCAAGGGGAAATAATGACTCTACTTGTAATTTGTTGGATCACTATTTGAGGAGGAAGGAGAGGCATGAATTTTCTTTGACCTTCAAGGGAAATATATCATTTAGGGGTGGTCCATATGAGAAATAGAGATTTAGAACTAAGGATCAGAAAACTTTGTGATAAGCATCTATAGACAAAGGATGCTAAGGGATAGACAAGTAATTTAATGCCATAGGGTCTATAAATTTGTTTTTGATTTTTTTATATCAATACTTCTTTTTAACTATAACTATGCTCTTTTTAATCCTGTGTATTTTATTTTATATAGTTAAAATGTTGCTCTGGGAAGTCCAGGAGTTCTTCAGCCTGCCAAAAGAGACTATAGGTCAAACTAAAAAAAGTTAAACCCTGTGTCTGGACATGAAATCCACATGATGCAGGCACCAAAGTGATTTTATGTTCTTTTAAAAAAGTTTTGTTTTTTTCATTAATTCACTTATTTATTTTTAATTATTTCAGGCAATGGGATTAAGTGACCTACCCAAGATCACACAGCTAGGCAATTATTCAGGGTCTATCAGTTCTTTACATTGGATGTGGAAAGAATTTTCCTTCATGACCCACTTCTCGGATCACTGTTTTGCTGCAAAGAGCCAAAGCACATATAGCTGAATATCACACAATTTTGTTGATCCTGTGTACAGTGTTCTCTTGGTTCTGCTTATTTTGTTTTCTATCAGTTTCTCTTAGTCTATCCAGGTTTTTCTGAAATCTATTTTTTCCATTATATTCATATGCCATACTTTATTCATTGATGCCCCATTGATGGACATTTCTCTAATTTCCAATATTTTGCTACCACAAAAGGTATGCTATTAATATTTTTGCATACATAAATTCTTTTCCATTTTTTATGATTCCTTTGGGATACAGATCTAGCAGTGGTATTGCTGTATGAAAGGTTATGCATTGTTTGATTGCCTTTTGGGCAAAGTTCCAAATTGCTCTCCAGAATGATTGAATCAATTCACAACTCCATCAAGGGTACATTAGTGTCCCAATTTTCCCATATTTGCTAAACATTTATCATTTTACTTTTTCTGTCATACTAGTCAATATGATATATGTGAGGTGGTACCTCAGAGTTATTTTAATTTGTATTTATCTTATCAAAAGTGACTTAGAGTACCTCTTCATATGTCTATAGAGAGCTCTGATTTGTTCATCTGAAAATTGCCTGTTCACACCCTTTGGTTATTTATCAATTGAGGCATTACTTGTATTCTTATACATTTGTTTTAGTTCTCAATATATTTGAGAAATTATGCCTTTATCAGAGATATTTGCTATAAAGATTATTTCCCAGATTTTTGCTTTTCTTCTAATCTTGGTTGCATTGGTTTTGTTTATGAAAAAGTTTTTTTAATTTAATATGATCAAAAGTATCTATTTTATACTTTGTAATGCTCACTATCTCTTGTTTGGTCATAAACCTATAACTCACTTTAAGAATTTGGTTGAAAGGAGACATAGACAGCAGAATAATGGGGGACCTCAACCTCCCTCTCTCAGAACTAGATAAATCTAACTACAAAATAAACAAGAAGGAAGTTAACAAGATGAATGAAATCTTAAAAAAGTTATATATGATAGACCTGGAGAAAATTTAATGGGGATAGAAAAGAATAGACCTTTTCTTGGCAGTACATGCCACCTGTACCAAAATTGACCATGAACTAGGGCATAAAAACCTCATAATCAATGCATAAAGGCAGAAATAATAAATGCATACTTCTCAGAACATGATGCAATAAAAATTACATATAATAAAGGATCATGGAAAGAGAAACTAAAAACTAATTAGAAACTAAATAACAATTTTAGATGAGTGGATCAAACCACAAATCATGGAAATAATCAATAATCATATCCAAGAAAATGATAATGATGAGACATCATACCAAAATTTATGAGATGCAGCCAAGGCAGTTTTGAAGGGAAACATTATATCTCTAAATGCTTATATGACTAAAATAGAGAAAGAGGAGATCAATCAATTGGATATGCAACTAAAAAAGCTAGAAAAAGAACAAATTAAACATCCCCAATTAAATATCAAATTAGCAATTCTGAAAAATCAAGGCAGAGATTAATAAAATTGAAAGCAAGAAAACCATTGATCTAATAAATAAAACTGAGAATTGATTTTATGAAAAAAGCCAATAAAATAAGTAAACCTTTGGTTGATTTAGAAAAAAAGAATTACCAGCATTAAAAAAGAAAAAGGTGAACTAACCAACAATGAGGAGGAAATTAGAGATAATTTGGAGCTACTTTTCCCAATTGTATGCCAATAAATTTTATAACCTGAATGAAATGGATGAATATTTACAAAAATACAAATTGCCCAGATTAACAGAAGAGGAAATAACAAACTTAAATAATCCCTTATCAGAAAAAGAAATTGAAGAAACCATAAATAAACTTTCTAAGAAACAGTCTCCAGGTCCAGATGGATTTACAAGTGAATTCTATCAAATATTTAAGCAACAAATAATTCCTCTTCTTCATAAACTATTTAAAAAAATAGGGGAAGAAGGAGAAGAAGGAGTTCTACTAAATTCCTTTCATGACACCAACATGGTGCTGATACCTAAATCAGGAAGAACCAAAACAGACAAAGAAAATTATAGACCAATATCCCCAATGAACATTGATGTAAAAATCTTAAATGAAATTTTAGCAATAAGATTATAGCAAGTTATTAAAAGGATAATACATCATGATCAGGTAGGATTTATACTAGGTAGGCAAGGATGGTTCAATATTAGGATAACACTCAACATAATTGAACACATCAGCAGCAAAACCAACAGAAATCATGTGATTATCTCAAAAGATGCTGAAAAAGCCTTTGATAAAACACAACATCCATTCCAATTAAAAACCACTAGAAAGTTTAGGAATAAATGGAGTTTTCCTTAAAATAGTGAGACGTATCTATCTAAAATCATCAACAAATATTATATGTAATGGGGATAAACTTGAACATTTCCAGTAAGATCAGGCGTAAAGCAAGAATGCTCATTATCACCATTATGATTCAATATACTTTTAGAAATGTTGGCTTTAGTAATAAGAGAAGAAAAAGAAATTGAAGCAATCAGAATTGGCAATGAGGAAGTAAAGCTTTCACTCTTTGCAGATGATATGATGGTATACTTAGAGAACCCAAGAAAATTATCTAAAAAAACTCCTTGAAACAATGAACAAATTCAGCAAAGTAGCAGGATATAAAATTAATCCACACAAACCATCAGCATTTTTATATATGAACAACAAAGCCCAAAAGCAAGAAAGAGAAAGAGAAATTCCATTTAAAGTTACTGTAAACAACATTAAATTCTTGGGAAGCTACCTCCCAGGACAAACAAAGAAACTGTATGAACACAATTATAAAGGGAAAGAAATACAAAAGACATATTTTTTTTTTAAAAAAGTGAATGTAGTGATCATCAGATTCTGAAGGATTTTTTTTTGTTTTGCTTTGTTTTGTTTTGCCACCACAAAAGGGATGTTATTAATATTTTTGCACACATAAGTTCTTTTCCATTTTTTATGACACTTTAGTCAGATTAAAATAATTGGAAAAATGTCAATTGCTCATGGTTAGGTTGTTTCAATATAATAAAAATGACAATTCTACCTAAATTAAATTACTTATTCAGTGCCACAGCAATCAAACTACCAAATAATTATTTTTGGAAAAAATAGTAACAAAATTCATCTGGAGCAACAAAAGGTCAAGAATAGCCAGGGAACTGATGAAAAAAAATATAAAGGAAGGTGGTCTAGCTCAAAACTGTACTATAAAGCAGCAATCATCAAAAACTGCCTGGTACTTATTAAGAAATAGAATAATGGACCAGTGGTTTAGGATAGGTTCAAAATAAACAGCAGTAGATGACTACAATAATCTAATGTTTGACAAATCCAAATACATCTGCTTCTGGGATAAGAACTCACTATTTGACAAAAATTATTGGGAAAAACTGGAAAATAGAATGGTAAAAACTAGGCACAGACTCACGTCCCACACCCTACACCAAAAATAAGGTCAAAATGGGTACAGAATTCAGACATAAAGGGCGAAACCATAAATAAATTAATAGACCAAGAAATACTCTATCTGAAAGGGGGCAAATTTATGATCAAAGAAAAAATAGAACAGATTACAAACTGCAAAATGAATGATTTTGCTATATTAAATTAAAAAAGATTTTCACTAATAAAATCAATGCTGCCAAAATTAGAAGGAAACAGAAAGCTGGGAAATAATCTTCACAACTTCTGATAAAAGTCTCATTTCTAAAATAGAGAACTGCATCAAATATATAAGGTTACAAGTCATTACCCAATGGATAAATGATCAAAGGATAAGAATAGACAGTTTTAAAATGAAGAAATTAAAGCTATATACAATTATATATATAATTATATGAAAAAATGCTCCAAATCATTATTGATTAAAGAAATGCAAATTAAAATAACTATGGGGTATTGCCTCACACCTATCAGACAGGCTAATATGACAAAAAAGGAAAATGGTCAATGTTGGAGAGTTTATGGGAGGATTGGGACATTAATGCATTGCTGGTAGAGTTGTAAAGTGATCCAACCTTTCTAGAGAGCAATATGGAATTCTGCCCAAAGAGCAATAAAACTGCTCATACCCTTTGACCCAGAAATGCCAATTCTAGGCTCAAAAGAAATCATTAAAAAAATGGGAAAAGTCCTACATGTTCCAAAATATTCATAGCAGCTCTTCTTGTAGTGGAAAAGAACTGGAAATTGAGGGTATACCTATCATTTGGGGAATGGTTTAACATGTTATGCACATGAATACCATGGAATACTATTCTAAAAGAAACTATAAATAGTTGGACTCTAGAAAAACGTGGAATGACTTATAAGATCTGATACTGGGTGAAGGCAGTAGAACCAAGAGAACAATGTACACATCAACAACAACATTGTGAGATGATTAACTTTGATGAAAGCAGCTCCTATCAGCAGTTTAGAGAGGTAGGAATACCCTATTAGACTGGTTATGAACAATGCTATCTCCATACAGAGGAAAAGAAAAGAAAGGAAAACAAAAAAAAATCCTTAAGAATCTGATAATCACTACATTCAATTTTTTAAAAAAATATGTCTTTTATATTTCTTTCCCTTAATTCTTATTCCTTATACCGAAATATGCATTGGCATATGGATGAATGTTAAAAAACTTTCATAACATTTATTTGAAAAATAAATAAATAAAATATAGTAAAAAAGAATTTAGTCACTTGTTTATGTTTAGTATTGATATTACTTATCTGTTTTACTTTTTAGCAAGATGAAGTTTCCTTCTTTATCTCTTTAAATTAGATCTAGTTTTGCTTTTGCTTTGTTTGAGTTCAGGATTGCTAATCTGTTTTTTTTTTTTTATTTTTGGCTAAAGCATAATAGATTCTGCTCCAGTCCCTCACCTTTACTTTGTGTATGTCTCTCTGCTTCAAGTACTTCCTGTAAACAGCATATTGTAGGATTCTGGTTTTTGATCCACTCTGCTATTCATTTTTTTTAATGGGAAATTTCTTCCCATTCACATTCACATTTGTGATTACTGCCTGTGCATTTTCCTCCATACTATTTTTCCTCCCATTTGTCTATCCTCTCCTTTCACCCCTTCCCTCCTCAATAATGTTTTGCTTTTGCCACCATCTCCCCTGGTCTGCTCTCTCTTCTGTCAGTTCTTCTCTCCTCCCACCCTCCCCTTTACTAAATATCCTACTCTCCCACTTCCTTGTCTGATGAGATAGATTTCTATATTCTATTGATTGTATGTATTATTCCATCTTTGAGTCAATACTAGAGTAAGATTCAAGCAATGCCCATCACCCATTCTCCCATTTTCCCCTCCACTGTAATAGGTTATTTCTACTTCTTCATGTGAAATAATTTACCCCAATATACCCCAATATTTCTTCTCCACTTAATATATTTTTCTTTGTTATACCTTATTAGTTTATTTCATTCCCTCAAATTCATATTGTATCTGCAGAACCTTAGCATATTCCTTCTAACAGTACTAATTTTAAGAGATGGAATATCATTTTCCCATGTATGGATGTAATAGTTCAGTTACATCAAATCCTTCATATTTTCTTTTCCCTTTTTTACATTATTAGGATTTCTTTGATATTGGAGATCAGATTTACTTTTGTTCAGTTCTGGTGTTTTTCTTATGAAAGCTTGAAATTCCTCTATTTCATTGAATGATCATTTTTTTCCATCTTGCTTTTTATTATGCTTAATTTTGCTGGGTAAATGATTCTTAGTATAAGGACTCATGTTCCATGACCTCTGATCCTTTACTGTTGTGGCTGCCTGTGTAATCTGATTGTGACCATCATATTTGGATTTTTTCTTTCTGTTTACTTTCAGTATTTTCTTCTTGATCTGAGAGCTCTGTAATTTGGCTTTAATGTTCCTTGGTATTTTTATTTTGGGATCTCTTTCTTGAGGAGATTGGTGAATTCTTTCAGTGCCTATTTTAGCCTCTGGTTCTAAAATATTGGTCAATTTTCCTAAAGAAACTGTTCAGGTCTTCTTTTTTGATTATGGCTTTCAGGTAGACCAGTTCTAACATTGTCTCTTCTGGACCTATTTTCTAGGTCAGTTGTTATTTCTAATGGGTATTTTACATTTTCTTCATTCTTTTGAATTTGATTGATTCTTGCTATCTCATAGTCATTAGCTTCAGCCCAATTCTACCTTTAAAGGAGTTGTTAGGTTTTGTACTTCCTATTCCATTTGATCAATTGTACTTTCTAGGGAGTTGCTGTCTTCAGTGGATTTTTTAATTTCCTTTTCCATATGACCAATTCTACTTTTTAAGCAGTTTTTTTCTTTTTTCTGAGATGGTTACCCTTTTTCATACTTTTCTTGCATCACTCCCATTTCTTTCTTTCTTTTTTTTTTATAAGTCAATGGGGTTAAATGGCTTGGCCAAGGTCACACAGCTAGGTAATTATTATGTGTCTGAGATCAGATGTGAACTCAGTTCCTCCTGACTCCAGGGCTGGTGCTCTATCCACTGTGCCACCTAGATGCCCCCCAATTTCTTTTCCTAATTTTTACTTTTCTTATATAATTTTTAAACTCTTTTTTGAGATTTTTCATGAATGATTTCAGGACATGAAAAGCACTTCTCATATTTGTGGGGGGTTGTCCATAAATGCTTTGAAAATGTCTTCTGAGTTTGTATTTTGGTCTTCCTATCATTATAAAAATTTCTATGGTCTGATTCTTTTGTTGTTTTTGCATTTTGCTCATCTTTTTTGACTCTTCACTTCTTTTAAATTTGAGCTCTGCTCTCAGAATAGAAGGGGCACTGTCTCAGGTTTCTGTGCCAGTGACTGCAGACTCTGGTGTTGCACTGATGTTGCCCTGACTCCTCAGAGGACCTTGTGTCTGGGGCTGCTCTGAGAGAGTGTAGTGGTGGGACATGGCTGGTACTTCTGAAGCCAAAGGAATCCCACCCCTTACCTAGTGCTGAGTTGGAGAACTAGTACTGGTGTTTGGCTTGTGCTGAGATTAGTAGGGTGCTTCACATTTCTTTGGGACTATACTGAAGCACATGGAAGTCTGGTTTCTGGAGTCTGTCTGGACTGGCTGCTGGAGGATGCCTGGTTGTCTAGAGCTATTTTGAAGGATCTGATAGTTCTCAAAACTGGAATCTGCTGGTTCCCCTGGTTATGCTGAAGCATGTGGGGATTCTGATTGCATTTACCTGCTCCACCATATTGGGCTCAGGAGTTCCCATGCTTTGCTGAGATGGGGCTTGCTCCTGGCTTGATAGGATACTTCTTAACGTGGACAGGGCTCCTCTTTTACCTGTGTGAGCCAGACTGTTCTTGCCACTCTTCCAAGTTTCATGGGCTCAAAGACTATTTCACTTCTCCTTTTGTTGGTTATCCTGTTCCAGAAGTTGTTTGGGGATGCTATTTTATGTGATTTGGAGGTAAACATTGGAGAGTTGTGGTGATTTACTGCTTACTCCATTATCTTATTGCCTATTTTCTTGAATTGAGGCTTGAATTAGTGTTTCAAAACTTTAAAAAAATCATAGTACATCCAAGGTCTTTACTTTTTTTCCATTTCTAATTTTTAAAATAGCATAGCTTGTTTTGTCAAGTTCAAATTGTTATAGTCACACTCATCTCTATTAAAAAAACATGTTACTCACTTTGACCTTTTCTTGAAGTTGCCAATGATGTACTGAATTCAAACTGCTAATTCTTAAAATGAATACCACATCTAGAAAGTTGTTTCTTGTCTGGGTAAGAGAATCATTTTCATTTAAAAAATTATATCCCCAGGTGTTCTCCATGCAGCATCTTCTGGCTTTAAAGGAGAAAATATTTGTAATGTATAAAATAGAAGCTTTTTAACATCTTCAAGGTTTTGGTCTTTTCATATCTTGATTGTGAATCATATTTTACAACATAGCTTTTGTTATTCTCCTCTGTGCACAGTTTCTCATTGAAGTCAATGTGATTTTGAGAATCTTATCAAATTCTTTATAGCTAGCTTTCTATTTTACAAGCTGTGAGCTCTTTATTCACTTTTCCTTTTCCCATCCCATTCCTCAGAAAGCCTTCTGTATCAACCTCAATTTTTTTTTAGTTCTTTTTTTTTTTTTTTGCAAGGCAAATGGGGTTAAGTGGCTTGCCCAAGGCCACACAGCTAGGTAATTATTAAGCATCTGAGACTGGATTTGAACGCAGGTACTCCTAACTCCAGGGCCCGTGCTTTATCCACTACGCCATCTAGCCGCCCCTCAACCTCAATTTTCTACTCCTTTTCTCTGGTTTCTGACAAAGAGGTAGTCATTCTTGAGTCAAGTTCAATCTCTTTTTTTGAGATCTTGATAACTCTTTTTCATCTCTTCCAGGAACTTTTTCTTTTGATCATACTCATGCATAGACCCCCTTCTACCCCACCCCAACCTATCATGCCCCCATCCCCCCATTCCAACATTTTTAAACTCTCCTATTCTACTGGAAACTTTCCCACATTTCACCCATTACCAGATAATCCCTATCCTTAAAAACAACTTCATTTTATCCCACCATCTTTTTCTTTTTTTTCCCTATTTAACTTTAAAAAGAAATATTTACTTTGAAGATATAGCAAGCACTATAGTTACACTTTCCCCCTACTCTTGGGAGTATACTTCCCCCTATATCTTAGTTCTTGAGCAGTGTGGGTTCAAACTTAATATAAGTTTTTTGCATAGCATTTCCTATGCCACAATTGGAAATGAGTGTGGCAGAACAAATGTTGATGAGTCTTTATATCAGCTACACTTGCTCAGATAATTTTATAGGACTTCAATGTTGGACTGAGTCAAGCAAGCTGTTGGGTGTTTTTTGTGGCTCTTAATTCCAACCTTTTGAAGCTTATGAGGTCATAAATATCTCAAATTTTCTTCACCTAAAACCAAAAGAAAGACTAGAAGTAACAGCAGGGTCATTTATTCATAGGATCACATTGTAGTAGTTTGAGGAGATAAAGATGTGAGACCTCTCTCCCCACTAAGTGCTTTTAGCAATTTTTATTTCTTCATCAGAACACAGCCAGGCAGGAATGAGGAAAAGGACTTGCTTTGGCCAATTAACACCTTTTGAATATACCCTAATCAATAATCTGTCTCTTCATCATGTGGTTAATAGACTGGTACCTGGTGCAGAAGGTTTGTGCATATTTCAGATTGTGGAACAGAGTCATTCTATTCCACATTATCATTATTTCCCCCCTAGAAACTGGCCCCTCAGTCTGTTTTAGGTGGGCAATTATATTTGCTCATTTTAGGTGACATAGTGGATAGTGTCCTGGAACCAGGAAGACTCATCATCACAAGTTCAAATCTGGTCTCAGATGCTTACTATCAAGATCCTTAACTCTATTTACTCCAATAAAATGATTAAGATATTGCAAACTACTTAACTCTGTTTTTCTCAATGATACAGATTTTAATCCATATATATGTTGACTCATCTTGTATACTTTCTTATCTGTCTTTCTGTCTCAATAGGAAAGCTAGTCCCTTCAGTGCTTACACGACCATGTGGAACCCCCTGCCCCACTAAAAGGACTCAAGTTAACCTGCTCAAAACTCTTACCCTATAAAGTGAATAAAAATATTACCTTTCCATATATAAGCTACAAGATGTCTCCTATTCTTAGTTAAAATGAAATTTCAAAGTCTATGGTTCAGGCATTCCTGAGAGTGACATGGTGACTCAAGAACTTGGAGCAGTATGAAGCAAGAGCTTGGCCAACTTGGTAACCACCTATTCTCCCTGGAATAATTTAGCCTACCTGGAGGGCATTGGCCAAATATCTAAATGCCTATGGAGGCAGTTTAAAGAGTTTCATTGTTTAGATTTAAAGGAATAATGAAATAAACTCAAAAACTTTAAAGTTTTCAATGATAAAAGTGGCTAAATAGGGGGAAGTCTTAATGAATGAATGAATGAAAAGAACAGTTTGATACATTTATTTAAGAAACCAGCCCAGTCTCATTACCCAAATCTAGAAAAAAAAATTAGATCAGAAGTTTAATTATGTTCTCTGAGAAAGCAAAAAATTCAATAAGAACTGAAAGATCTAAGCCTATCTCTTTAGCCTCATCATTTTTTAGGTTATTCTAATCCTGTCATCATTATGGTATTAGTAAGGATAGGGCATTTTATGGACTGGTAAGATTTGTAAGCTGGAAAAATGCTTAACCTATGATCATTAAGGTTTTCTGTGGTTAAATATTTGTAATTAAATAGTGAATTTAAATGAATTCAAATTAATATTTATTGGATCCTTGAAATCTGTTCTGTTTTATTACTTACAATTAGACATGAACTGGACTTGTGGATATAAAATCTGTGTTCCTGACAGAAGAAACAGATTATAAATATATATATATATATATCTATATAATTTTTAAACTATCTAATAAATTATCTAATAAAACCTATTTCCCATAATAATGAAAACATGCTTTTCTAGTGTACCAACTATTTTTATGTTCTCATAAAGCTCTAAGAGGTACATGATGTAGAGAATAACTTTTTCAGACAGGGTATAAACTTTGAAATATTCCTTCCAGCCAAATACATTACTATCCCACTTACTTGTAAGTCAGGTTTGTTTTTTTTCCTGAAATCTTAAATCTTTTGAATATGACCTCCAATCTGGTGGTATAAAGTGGGTAGAATATGGAGGATGTAGGAAGTAAGAGAAGTTCATAAAATAACAGCCATGTAACCATTTATTTTACTTTTAAACTACTCTTTCAGGCTTATTAAGTCTTATTTTACATGTGGTTGATTATCCTATTGATGTGATAAATTGATCCATTTAAGGAATGCTTATTGATTAGCTGTTATTGTTGATTTAGTGATAGATGTGGTTATCACTTTCAGTGATGCAGATTTTAATCCATATATGCTGACTCATCTTGTGCAACTAACTATAAGCTTATTTAACACCTCCTATTTGCCAGTTATATTTTTCCAGAAATAAAAGCTATAAATACAAACAATAATCAAATTCTACACTCAAATAGCTTACATTCTATGTTGTCCTATCATAAATTAATCATAGAATTTCCATGTAATATGCTAGGACCTGCCTCACATTTTCCTCACAAGATTTGGATACCAGTGGAATGTATTTATTATTTACTGGTTGTCTCTAGCTTTGGCTATGTGACTATTCCATTTTTCCCCCCCAGTCATTTCTTTAATGATTTCCTTTATAATGCCTCTCCTAATTTAAATTCTGTTTTGTAATTTGCTTTTTTGCTATTCATTAGTACCATATGCCTCTTTTGGGCCCTTTGGATATTCCTCAACTTTTGATTATTTCTGTTTTTGTCTTCTACTAAGTAAATATTAGTTTTTTTAGCCTTTGTTTTCTTGGTTAGTAAATATTTCATATTTAAGAGTTAGTCATGACATTCTTGTACTGATTTATGCAAGAGGGAAGCACACTGGTAGAGCCTAAGAAGCTATAATTGCCAGTAGTAGTGGTACATATTTTTCATACCACTGTTACCCCTAGAATCTTACGGGAGTTGTAGCTATATGGTCACTGCTTCTGGGGAACTATTGAAATCTACCAGACTGGGAACAGGCAAGATAAGAAAGTCAAACTCCAGCTCAGGTGAAGGGAGAACTTGGAAAGAAGAGAGTTGGTATCATACAATTTATATATATATTACAAATAGCATATTTTGTAAACTTCAAATGTTGAAAATTTGTGCAAATTAATTGGAAAAAGTAAAATTCTTCATAAAGAAAATCAACTTAAAATTTTCTGTTTTAAAAACTTTTAATAGGGGCAGCTAGGTGGCACAGTGGATAAAGCACCGGCCCTGGAGTCAGGAGTACCTGGGTTCAAATCCGGTCTCAGACACTTAATAATTACCTAGCTGTGTCGCCTTGGGCAAGCCACTTAACCCCATTTGTCTTGCAAAATTTAAAAACAAACAAACAAACAAAAAAACAAAACCAAAAAAACCCTTTTAATATATCTATGAACTGCATTTTCTAGAATACTCTGTTTTATATGACGACATTTAATTTACAATATATTTATTGGTCAAATATTCTTTAATAGTTTATCAAGGAACCACACTTTTTTCACATTGCAAATTAAATATATCTTTGCTGAATAGCCAATTTTCTTAGTCCTAACTTGATTAAAATACATGTTTTCAATGGTACTTAAATTAGACATGTTCCAAGGTCACTGACACATGTTTCTCTCCATCTATTGAATAAATTTAAAATTTTGTGATATCTGGGAAAGGGTGAGGTTGTATTGCAATTTTCATTTTCCATCTGGGAATTTCTATAATTCTGATTCTCAATGTGCTAATATATTTATTGATGTTCATTGTTACTTCACTGGGGATAAGACTGTCAGGCTCATTGGAAGTAAGAAAAAAAATCACCAAAATATTTTTAAGATTGATGTTTTATGATCTGATGAAGATGCTCAACTCTTTTATGCTTACCTGCACTTCTAACAATAGTTATTTGGATAGACTTAAAGAAAAAGGAAATTGCATCAGCAAAAATGACAACTAATAATAAATAGCTAACATTTATAATACTGTCTATTATTATTCTCTGTTTTATAGATTTACTCTTCTTCCTTTCTACTGTCTTACCTATGAGAAGTATCTTTTCATAAGAACAATGGTTAGCAGCTTTAAAAAATACTGGTGGTCTTATTGATCTTCCAACTGCAAGAATCCTCTACCTCCTTGTAGGAGAGTTAGTACACTATTTCCAGCCATCATATCCCTCAGAAGGTCTTTGCTTGTTTTCAGAGATAATAATCAGTCTATTTTGCTACAATAGTTTATCATATTTAGTGTCAACTTCTGTTTTCAACCATATTTTTCCTTGTGCTTCATTGTATCTGATCTTATTGAAAAATCCTTAAAAATATTTGTCTTTTATTGAATTATACTAAAAATGCCCAATGAAGTTTAGGGGAAGTTTGCAGACTTACATGATGTCTCAGGCTCTGGTCTTGGATGGAAGTCCCTTGTATTTGGGCACACAATGGCTTTGGGGAACTTAGACATTATTCTTCTTCTCTGATAGTTTAGTGTTTCAATGTGGGATAGATAGACCTTATGTGACCATTTATATCGGGGCAAGAAAACTAAATTTGATTACAGAGGACAGAGGCATTTTTTTAAAAGAAGATTTTTCACTGTAGCATTTACTTCTTAAGGAGAAAGGGACAGGAAACAAAACAAAATTCAACTTTATATAGTGCTTTCAATTTTGCAACAGTAAAGTGGTATGTGGGAAGGGGGAGAAGATAAGTTAACAGGGATAGGGTAAAAAAAGAGACTTTTTTAAAAAAAGGTAAAAAGAGGGGAAGAGGGGGAGGAAAAAAGGAAAAAATACATGATATCTGTTGTTTATTTGGAGGGAGTAGCAAGTTGTATGTTATAGATTTGCAACTTCATGGAAAGTCATATTTTTTTATCGCACTTTGTTGTGAATATGCTTGTCTTGTTCTATGAAATGAAAATAAAATTTATTATTATTATTATTGCAAAAGTAAGGAGTTGAGAGTGAGAATTGGAAAAATCATAAAGGAAATCCAGATAAGAATGTTACCCACAATCTCATACCTCTGGACAACATCCAACCTTTGAGTAATTAATTGATATTTGTTAGAGCATATGACATGGTAAGCACTGTGAGATCTACTTTAGATGAGGAAACATAGAAAACCAGTTTTAAGTTGTCTCTTCCTGTGCTAGAAATTTCATTATGTGGTCTGTCTTCATGGCAGTATACTTAATCTTCTTGAAAGAGCTAGTTTTATTTGGATATCACCCTAGCATAGAATTGATAGCTTTAGGGAATTAAGGTTGCTGTGAACTAGCTTCCATTTTTTTTTTTTTTTTTTTTTTTTTTTAGATTTTGCAAGGCAATGGGGTTAAGTGGCTTGCCCAAGGCCGCAAACTAGGTAATTATTAAGTGTCTGAGGCTGGATTTGAACTCAGGTACTCCTGACTCCAAGGCCAGTGCTCTATCCACTGAGCCACCTAGCCGCCAACTAGCCTCCATTTTTAAGCTAAACAGTCTTTGTTAGTTCACCTTGGATAGTTCTAAGGATATTGCTATTTTCATTACTTACCAACTTGCTGAGTAGCTTGTCAGCTATAGACTCTTCATCTCATATGGCTTAGGTGTGACTCAGCAATTTTCTGACTCCAGAAATTGCCTATTCTTTGTTTTTGCCAGAAAAATTGCCAACCACTTAAGACCCATTTACACTGGGGAATAAAGAGAACTGTTTAGAAACCTAGTGTCAAATAATGGCTTTTTCAAACTGTGTTCTAATCTGTTTTGAATTCTGTGTTATTGGCTGAATCAATAAGAAAGCTAGAATGCTTTCAGAACTCTTTGCAAAAGTGTGAAATCTCTGCTAGAATATAGCTTTTTAAAGGGTAACTCAAATTTTGATTTATTTTATGTGATAGGGTTCTAGTTTATTTTTGGCATTGTTTTGCTCTTTGGAGCCAAGCAGGTTAAAAGATACATTGGAGAATTGTTGGCTCCCACACAAAACTGAAAGCAATATGAAATCCAAAGTTATATCATATGCTTCTTTGAATTTCCCATAGGGTCTTCTGGGTAGGGCTGCCAGGAACTCAAAGGGCATTAATTTAATTAAAATGAATTTAAATTTTTGCTTAAAATGGTACAGCTATTAGCAACACAGGACTGGTGAGCATAGGGAACTGTTTTAAATGTTGTTGAGAGTCATTATGAAGGTGGAAATTAGCTCTCCTTTTGAGAATAGCATCTTTTTCTCCTCAACTTTGGTCCTCTAGTTAACTATTTCAAGATTATACTCTGCCTTCCTGAGTTCTTGCCCCCTCGTCTTAATTCCACTCAAGCCTTGCCAAACCTCAACTCAAGTACTTCTACCATCTGCTTACTACTCTGAGTTTGCTGAATGGCATTGGAATAAGTTCTCCCAACTCAACTGACTGGGTCAGCTACAAATTTATCTTAACTAATTTCAAATGGTTCTCATTACAGTAAGAAACTTCTTTTATTCCTCCCTCAGTGATCTATATCTCACTTATTGTATTTGTTCCAAACTTTTTCTTCTCTCCTTAGCTCAAGCACACCAACACTTCCTCCCACTTTTTTTTTATAGGGAACTTTCAGTTCTTTTGAGGAATGTATTATGAAATTCTCTGACATTATTTCTCATTTTTTTCTTTATGTCAGTTCATGGCAAATCCAACTCTTTAACATGTTTCTTTGATCCTGTCTTCTCCCATTTCCTCTAAAAGATTACCCTCACAATCCTTTTCCACCTTTAATCTTTAATTTCTCTATCTACTTTCCCCCTATCTTTCTGTGTTCAATGAACCCATGTCTCCTTCATCCTTTAAAAATTTACTTCCATTGTCCTATACCCTTTCCTACTTTTTTGCAATAAATTCCTAGAAAAAAAATCATTTTTCCTCTTCTAACCCCTTACAATCTTATATCTTTCTTATATCATCACTCAGTTAAATCTCTCTCCAAATTAACCAATAATAGCTTAATTGCCAAACCTTAAGAACTCTCAATTCTCATCCTTTTGGACCTCTTTGCAGATTCTTTGCTGACCACAGTCTCCTATTGGATTGTCTCCCCGGGTTTCCATGACATCACTTTCTGTCTCCTATCTGTCAGACTACTCCTTTACTTTTTTTTTAACTTTTTTTTTTTTTATCAATACTTCACCTCTTCTTTGTGCGCCCCAAGTTTCAGTCCAGGTCCCTTTTATCTCTCTACACTTTCACAGTTGGTGACTTCATTACCTCTTTTGAGTTTAGTTATTACCTTTACATAAATTATTCCTAGATCTGTATTCAGCCCAATTCTTTCCTGAGATACAGAATCAAATCATCAATTCTTAATTGGAAATTTTTGAATTAGATGTTTTAGATTCGACATGACTAAAACACAGTTCATTACCTTTTCCTTAAAATCCATACTTCTTTATTTTTGTCAAGGTTTGGAAACTTAAAGTCATTCTTTGCTCTTCTCATTTCATAATTAATTTCTCATGACTGATCACTTGCCAAGTGTTGATAATTCTATCGTCATAATATTTCTGTAAATATGTATTCATTTCTCCATTTACATGGCCACCCTACTAGGTTAGGTCAACATCTCTAGGCTAGACTAGAAATGGTCTCCTTGCCTTCATATCCCTGCTTTTAAGTATCAGCAACAATGGCCTCCTTTCTTGCTCAGGACACTCTTCTTCGTGATCACTGGTGATCTCCCATGTGTGGAATTCTCCTCCTCCTTTTCTCTGATTCTTGTATCCCTTGGCTTCCTTCAGAATCCAGCTAAAATTCCCCTCTTCTGTAAAAAGACATTCTGGATTCCCCTTGATGCTAGTGCCTTCCTAACTTATTCTGTATATATCTTGTTTGTACATGGTTTTTCACATGTTGTCTACATCATCACACTGTAAATTCTTGAAAACATTAATCACTATCTTATACTTAGGACAGTCTAGCAGAAAGTTGATGGTTATTATATTTTAATTATTATTAACTTGACTTTGCTGCTTTAAGTACTTTTCACTCTATTTTCCTCATGGACGGCACTGACAAAGTGCCATCTGACATGTAAATCCCCAGGATAGTAATCTCCAATGGCTTTATAAAACCTCTTGGATTAAAAACAAATTTGTCATGTGGTTGGTATATAAAGCCCTTTTGTGCATTTCTCCCCTTCTTAAGAGAAAGAGGGAGAGTTAAAGAATAAAATAAAAGTTTCACAGATCATCCTGTTGTTATATTTTAGGCTGTCTGGTGTTCTTTTACTGGCTCTAGTTCTTTTACTTTACTGTTTTGTAAAACTGGTTTAGGGAGAGACCCTAGTCTCTCAGGGACCCATCAGGAAATGTCTCTCTCATGGAGCCTCATTGGGTTATTATAACAAATAGAAAAGAAAGAGAAGCTTATGGTCTTAGGGGAAGTCAGAGAGCTTTAAATTCTGTTTCAGTTTTGCTCTTGGTAAATTAGATATGAATCATCTAGGAGAAATGTTTTATCACTTAGGTGATTTCTTTATCCATTAATGAAGAAGAGAGGTCCAGGCTGATTGGCACTTAAAAACATACACAGAAAAACAATGGAGAACAGAATCTTGTTTTAGATACTCCAAGTTCAACAACAACTTATTGTAATATATTATAAAATACTGTTTTAAATATTTTTTTTGCCAAATTACTTTTTTGTCTCAGGCATTTAATGAATAGAGTTATAACCCAAGTAGTTTATGCAGTTGGTTTACTGATGGCTAAGTTGTTGATTTTATTATTTCATAATTTTGCTAAACTAGTATGCTACATTGATATACTTTTAATTTTTTAAATCAATACCAAAAATGGTTTTGATAACAACTTCTTTATAACAATGTAAAGTGTGAAAATGTTATTTCTCATTCTTTCCTGTATAATTCATAACTTCCCTTAAGGTTCTAGACTTTTTGTTCCTCCCAAGTAATTTTATTACTATTTTGTTTTATTATATTTTTGGTAGTTTGATTATTATATGTTAAACCTATAGATTAGTTTACATAAAGAATTTATTTGGCTATACAATGTCTTCACTGTGGCTGATAGCTCCAGTGATACAAGTCACACGTCAACCTGTTTTGTTTTTCTCCTTAGCCTCCCCTAAATTTTCCAAAAGGGATCTACTACATGGACTAGAGGTCTTCATTTGTAGTTATCTTAAAATTGTGAGGATATGAATAGAGCCTAAAGGCTGACCATCAGTTGTCCCACACTCTTGCTATGTGACTGGCATGTTATTTTTTCAAAAGCAATCATTTTTTTCCTGATGATATCCTTTATCTTGTTTCTACCTCAAAGTTCTTCATCTGTAATATGCTGTGGTCTTCATTACCACTGTGCTCATCTCCACTGCTCTTTGAGACCCTTAATTTTAAATCTTTGGAGTCTGTGAGGCTCACAGTCATAGAGCAACACCAAAACAAACCAAAATTTTTTTTAAAAAAATGTTTAAAAAAGCTAGCATTTCACATAGTTCTTTATGGTTTGCAAAACACTTTATATACCTCATTTCATTTGGTCCTCACAAGCAAATGAGAGAGATTAAATGACTCTCACACAACTAGTCATGTCTAAGACAGCAGTCAAACTTAAATTTTTCTGACTCCGAGATCAGTACTCTGAAAAGTTTGATTATTAATGGATAGAATCCATCACAAATCTCTTAAACTTCTATTTGCTACTCAAAAAATAGAAGGTTGACTTATTTTTGCTTAAATTGTAAACTATATTTCTGCTAACTTGCATCTCTCTCGGTATACTACAGAAAACAAAGTCTAGAATCTTGGAATAAAAATTTATATCCATGAATATGTATTATAAATATACATACATATATAATTACACACACATATATGTGAATCTATTTGTGCTAACATTTACAAAGCTATTATTACCTATCAGACACTATATTAAACACTTTACAAATATTATTATCTCCTTTGAACCTCACAACAGCCCTGGAAGGTAGGTGCTATTATTATCCTAATGTTATAGATGTGTACAGTCGGTCACCTCTTGGATTGTTGAAAAAGAGTATTTTTTTTTTAAGATTAGTGTATTTTCTTTTTTTTAACATTTTAATATTTTATTTGTTTTCCAATTATATACAATAGTAATATGTATCCATCATTTTTTGCAACTCTGAAGTCTTCAATTTCCTCCTTCCCTCCCCCCCCCAAGGCTGTCTGATAGTATTTACATTGTTTTCATGCTATACATTGATGTAAATTGAATGTGTTATAAGAGTAAACATAAACTCCCCCCCCCCCCAAGAAGATGAGAAACCTCAAGAATAGAGAGAGAGGAAAAAAAATTGTACTTAAGTCTATGTTCAGATTACAATGGCTTTCTCTGGGGTGAGTTGTGCTGTGGCCATGGCTTTTTTTTCCAACCCCCGGTCTTGGTGAAACACACCTTTCCCGTGGAACTTCTAAGTTATTTTGGACTGGGAAAATGTATCACTCAGTCTTTCTGTGGGTCCTTCCCCTCTAAATTTTGGTTAGAGCCATCATTTGTTTGTTCTTTTGGAGGTTTGGGGTAAGGAGTTCCCTAGAAATGCTGCTTTCATGCCACCATCTTGGCTCCACCCCCAAGATTAGTGTGTTTTCTAACAAAATTCCATTAGTCTCTGTCTACCCTGATCAGTTTTATACTCTAAGACCAAACTTGCCTGTTATTCCAATTATCTTTTAATTTCATTCCAATCCCTTAAAATGGATATAGCACTTTTAGCAGTCCAATCCCCTGTAATGAATGTGACATTGTTGGGCTTTTGGGGATGTTATTTCTAGATGTAGGTCTTCATTAAAATGACCAACTTTGGTCTCTTCAGCATCAATTATTGAAGTAAAGACTTGTATTATGGTGCGATTGAATGGTTTGCCAAGGATTTTAATAAATATCATTCTGTCATTTTTGTACTTCTTTTTTCACTCTTTCATTGACTATAGGGCCTCTGTCTCTTCTAAGGACTCTTGTCCACAGTAGTATATGTAAAGACCATCTGATTTAAGTTCCCCTATTCCTAACCATTTAAGTTCACTTACACTCATGATGTTGTTTAGTCTGTCTTTCTCTTGTTTGACCACATCCATCTTGGGTTCATCGATCTTACAATCTAGGTTTCTATACAATATTGAGCTTTTACGGCATCTGGTCTTATTTTTGTCATTGGATACATCTGCATCTGAGTTTCCTTTCAGCTTTGGTCCAGCTGCTTTATTAGTATTATCTACTTGTAATGGTCTTCCATTCTTCCCTAGTAGTATATGGGACACATTCTGACTTGAGGGGCTCATCTTCCAATGTCATCTCTTTTATCATTTTAGTACCATCTGTTGGAGTTCTTTTGGCAAAAATGCTGGAGTGGTTTCCCATTTTTTTCTCTGTGGATCATCTTTTGTTAAAACTCTTTACTATGACCTATCTGTCTTGGATAATCCTGCAAGCCATAACTAATAGCTTCATTGAGCTTCACAAATCCTTCTATCATGACAACACAGTGATCCATGAGCAGAAGCTTGTGATACTTTGCATGTAAATGTTTGTGATAGTTTCACATACTTAAATAGAAAACATAAAAGACTGGCATATATATTGATACATATATATAATTTATACTTGTTATTTATGTTGTTGATTACATTTAGCATATCACATATATGCTATTGCATATATATTAAGTATATATAATCTTTCTATTTATATTTATAAATACACATATGCCAACACACATTTACTAAAGTCACAATCTGTATGTGAATTTATCTGCTTTCTTGACTCCATGTATAGGAGATGACAGATAGGGATTAACTTCTCTGTTTACTTGTTGTATTGTAAAATAGATTGATAGCATTTTCAGATCTCTTAATTTCCTTTGTGCAGCTGAAACATTTTTCATATAGGTACTGTATATATTGCATGGTCTCAACCTTAATAAATTTATATATGCTAAGCATTATACTATGTTTTAAGGATATGAATGCAAAAATGAAACAGCTCTTTGTCAGAATTTACATTCTGTCAGGGGATACAATCTGTGCATACTGTGTATGTCAAATAAATACAAAATGAATGCAAGATTCTTTTGGGAGGGCAGGAACTGGCAGCTATGAAAATCAGGAAAGGTTTCATGAAAGAAATTATACTTCCTATGAATCTTGTCCAAAGCAAGAATTTTTAAAAGGCCAAAGTAAGGAGAAAGTCTTTCAGATATGGTGGGAAACAAAGTCAGGGAGGTAAGGAGATGAAGTATGAGAAAGAGCAAGAAGTCTTGGTCATAGAATACTGTAATAAGGACATTAATATCTGGTAAAACTGGAGACAGCAAAATATTTTAAAGGACAATCATAGGCACTTATCCTATGGACAATAGGGTGCTATTTAAGCATATTGGAAAGGATAATGATCTTCTTTAGGAATGTCACTTTCACAGCTGTATGGAGGATGGATAGGAAAAGGGAGAGACTTTAGGCAGAGAGACAAATTAAGAAACATTGGAATAGTCCAAGCAAGAGGTGATGAGGGCCTGAACTAAGGTGGTGGCAAAGTGATTGGTGACCAGGGGATGGATGGTAGGAAAAAAAAAAAAGATTTGGTTACTCATTGGATATGTTAGATGACAGTGAAGAGGGAAGAATATGTGTTGAGGTTGGTGCTTTTTGCAGAATCAGGGAAAGAGATAAATTTTTAGGGAAAGATACTAAATTCTATTTTTGGACATGTTGAATTTGAAATGTCTTTTTGTACTATAATTGGAAATGTCCAATAGTCAGTTGGTGATATGTGACTGGAACTCATAGGAGAACTAGGTTTAGATATAAAGATTGAGGATTTACTTGTTTAGAGTTGATAATTACACCTATGAAAGCTGTTCTCATCAAGTGAAAGAGAGAAGAGAGAAGAGAAGAGAGAAAAGAGCCTGGGATGTAGTCTTCTATTATCTCAGGTAAGAGATGTGATCAACTTGTAGGAGGAGTATTAGAGAAAACTAATGGATGAAAGATGATATGGAGGAGAGATTCAGAAGGGTCAGAAAGGATGAATATTGAGAAATGGCTATTGGATTTGGCAATTGAGAGATGATTGTTAAGTTAATAGAAGGAGAAAAGGTATAGGTGCACCAGTAGGGTGAATACTCAGTTAAAATGATCCTTTAAGTATTGGAATAGAAATGGTTATTCTAGTAATACAACCTGGACATTTTCATAAGTAATCTCTATTGACTCTCCAGAATTAATAAAAAAAATAATTCAAGCATCAAGACTCTACAAAATGTAAATTAGTAGGCTTTTAAATTCCAAAAGTATTTTTTTATAGTAATGCATGAATAGGGTAGTTTATCCAAATCTTGATGTCCCACATAAGGAATCCCTTTCAACTGACTGAGTGTAGTAATCCATGCAGAGATGAAGTAGTAGAATAGATCACTGGATGAATGTGATGGACAAACGAAATGAAAGAGGGAGTCTACCTACAGAATACAAATATAAAGGGTAAATTCCTTTCTAATCCAGGCAGTTTCTAGCTTTCTAGAGGAGAAAGAAGAAAATGCTTAGAAAGTAAGGTGTGAATAGTATTCTGCTCAACAAAGTGCTACTATAATGAGACTGATATTTCATGAAATATAGCAGAATTTAAACATCAGTGTTTAACAATGATAGATAATTCAAGTAAATCCTCTTGGGAGGTCACATACATATTTTTGTGAAGCTAACATTACCTGAAACTGTTTCGGAAACCCTTTAAAAACCGTCGTCCCAGTCTGCAGCATTATCTTTTTGAATCTTTAAGGATTATTTAATTTTTAGAAAAAAGTGAAAAGTTGCTTTGAACTGACATGGTGAATAACATAATTATATAATCTACAAAAATGCCAGTAGTTTAAAAAAAAGAAAAAGAGAAAGAAATAAAAAAAGAAAAGCTGTATAATGTATAATCATAGTTAATGTCTAGAATTTTGGTCCTACTGATTTTATTTTCTATCACTTTACATAGGTTTTTCCATATCAGCCTGTATCAGTATTAGTATTTATTTTTATAGCACTATAATATTTTATTGCATGAAAATACTATAATTTAATAGATATATTATAATTATAGAAAATGAAAATTTTTTAACATATAGGAATATTTTTTCCATGTAGATATAGTTATGATCTTTTTTGATATTTCAAAAATATTGAAGGTCTTTCCCCTCTTTTTATAATATTTTTAGTTCAAAGTCCCAGCAATGTAGTTTTGGGTCAAAAGACAAATTTGATTTTGTGACTGTTACTATAGTTCCATTTATTTCCTTAGATTATGGCACCACTTTCAATAGCAGCTCACCAAAAATGTTCTAGGGATTTTGTTTCCTTAGACATATGCCAATATTATTTTATCCTTTTTGCTTTTAGTTTCAGCTTGAATTCCCTTCAGGATTTTTACTTTCTTCAGTTTAACTGCATATGCCATCAACTCCAACCATGTTGAGGTAATCTCAGCTTTTGGTCTATCTATTCTGTACAAGGGGGATCTTCCACTGGAAATGTTCAAAAAGGTTCATTAGAAATATATTATGTTGAGGGGTGGCTAGGTGGCATAGTGGATAAAGCACCGGCCTTGGAGTGGAGTACCTGGGTTCAAATCTGGTCTCAGACACTTAATAATTACCTAGCTGTATGGCCTTGGGCAAGCCACTTAACCCCATCTGCCTTGCAAAAACCTAAAAAAAAAAGAAATATATTATGTTGAAAAGATTGGATCTAAATATGTAGATCTGTGGGAATGCAGAAAACATAATTAACATTTATAAAGTACTTTCTGAATAATGACCCAGTGAGGATATGGTGGCAGAGAGAGGGGAGCATTTGAATTTCCCTTGTATTATATGAATAATGCCATTTTAGAATAAACTTTCAATTTAGCTGTAAATGATTTTGTTTTGTTTTCATTTTGTGTTCATGTGCAAGGCCAACTGAAAAAATAGTCTTCATTGAGTTGATTTACCAAGGCTAATCACTAATGAGTTCAGATAAAAAAAGTTTCTGTGCAAGTGGTAGAGTCAACATAGCTGAGTAGCAAGAAGTTCAGTCAAACATTCCCAAACAATTCCTCCATCAAAATGAGGAAAATGCTCTACACTAACTAAACTTATTTGGGGAATCTAAGAAAAAATCACCATGAGTCATTTTTCCAGATGAGGTTGGAAAAGAGAGACAAGAAAGAGGTCTACAGATATTGTAAATAGGTCTAACTATGATTGGCAACAGAGAACATTCCTTTCTAATCTAACAATCCTTTCTAATTTGAGGCAGTTTCAGAGACAGAAGAAAGAGAAGGGAAGAAGAAACATTAAGGGGAAGGGGAAAGAAGAATCAGGGAAATTCTTACATAATCCAAGTTCCCAAATAGAAGTCTACAGAAACAAAGATTAAGGGGTGGATTAGCAGGTGAAATTTGTACCTCAACTGGAGTGGTCAAAGTAGGAAGAATACCTATACAAATTTGGATATAGAGATCCATTTTATTCAATAGATAAGCAGCAAGGAATAGAAAGAAGGGATGGGGGAAAATAAGAGGAAGAGTAGAGTAATTCGGTGGCTAGTTTGAAACAAAAACAAACTCTAAGTATGAATAAAAAATATCTAAAATAAGAAGATAGGGCAGATTTTCTTTGACTGAAAATAAATTAATTGAAAAAATATTGAAATATTTAATTGATCAGGGCTCTCCTGATCTACTTTCTACTTTTCACAAAATTAAATTTAAGAGACAAGTACATTCCTGACTTTTCACCAGCATCTTTCTTTCTTTTGAAGGACTTTTAAAAACGAATTCTGCAATTATATATAGAGATAATTTTCAACAATCATTTTTGTAAAGTTTTCTCCCTCCCACCCTTCCCTCCTCCCACCCTAGGATAGTAACTAATTTATCACCTGTATCTTTCAACAAAAGCCTTTTCAAGGCTTTTTTCCTCACTCGACGGCTTGACAACATGTTATATAACATGTTATATATGGAATTCAAATTTAATGTGAGTCAGCATAATGTCACGATAGTAACAATGTTATTCTATGCTGGAGTAAGAGAGACAAAGTGTTTTGAAAGGGGGAACTAATACTTTTGTGATAGCTTTCTGATTAGGCTACATCTAGATTATTGTGCTCAATATTAATAGTCACATTTTCATATAGACATGGGCAAGTGTTACAATATATTCAAAAGAAGATGACCAGGCTGATGAGGGTTCTGTCATCTACTAGGAGGTCACTTGTCTCTTTTAGGGTCCTTGGGTAGAGTTTTTCTACCTGAGTCAATAACTGATAGTTCTATAAACATTTATTAAGTGTCTGCCAAGTACTGGGGCTAAAAATATGAAAAAAGAAAGACAATCCCTATCCTCAAAGTGCTTACAATATAATAAAGGAATACAATAAAAGAAGCTAACAAGAGTTCAAGGGGGAGGTACAATGGAGAAATCAGAGAAGTATCAAAGTAGGATGGGCAGGTGGGAAATAAGAAGATGTCTACACTGAGCTACCTCTCTAAAGGGAGGTTTTGGAATTCATGGTTTCACTCTCCAATCAAGGATACAAATGAGGTGTGAGTATCACAACTAAATAAATCTTGTGGGTCTTTGAGGTCCATGGACCTCCAAGAGAATTTAGCTATAGATTTCAGGAAGTCTATGAACTGTTTATTAAAATAATATTTTAATAAGTATATTTTAATATTAATGATTGCATTTGTAAACCTATATTTTTATTAACTTAAAAACAGTCTGAGAAGATACCAACAGACTGGCAAAGAGTTTCATGACACACCTACCAAAAGGGTAAGAACTTCTATTCAAAGGTGGGCGGGGTCTTAGTCCAACAAGTTCTGGGGAACCCAGAGGGGAGCTCCTTTCTTGTGTAGAGTTTTGGCTGTGGGGTCTATGATATTATTGGGAATGCTAATAGTCAGCCTGGGCCTTCCAGCTCAGGTATAGAAATGAATGAAGGTCAATAATTCTGTGAATACTGTCAGACAATCTGGTTTATCATTGAACTCAGCGGCATAGAAGTGTCAGTAGGCAGGAGATGTTGAAATCATCCAGTATGTGACCAACTAACTTTTAAGCTATTAGAGAAATGGTTACAAATGTCACTGTTAATATAAATGTTAGATAAATTCTAATGTGAGATAATGAAGTTTAATATTGAAGTAGTGTTCTTAGATTAAAGGAAAAGTCTCTCCCACCTTACCTGAAGCATACATACATATAAAACTGCCCTCAAAGTCATGGTTGTGAACCCAGCATGACTATGTATTTTCTGTATATGGTACCTGTGGGAAATGGCTTTTATTGAGAAGCCCACTTGCCCCATTTCTCTAAGTACCTACTGAGGTTTCTCCCTGCTGTGGCTGCCAGTTCAGGTACTTTTATAATCCTTTACCGATTTTTATTCTAAAGTAAACAGTGGATTTTCTTTCCAGGACAGGTAGGTGGTATATTTATTATTATTCTCATTTTGACTATGTAGAGCTCTTATATATTGAATGTAGAAGGATGAATTCTTAATAAATCCATTAAGAAAAATATCTTAATGTGCTCATTTATTTAGTTAATAATTTTTTTTAAACTGAACTGCTATTATCTGCATATCACAGTTAGGTTCTAAGCAGAATACAAAAGAAATGAAAAAGACAGAACTAGGATCTGGGAATCTCCAATTTTCATGTAGTCTCCTCCAGAAATGGAATTTTGGGGGAAATCATAAGATGAACCCTAACATGACAACTTTATAATTAATAATAATGCTGTGGTATTTCATCTCTTCTTCATTCTCTCTATTGTGTAGTTTTGACTTTATTCATGAAAGAATTCTATGAGAAGGGGTAAGAATATCTTTAGGTATGTTTCTTTCTCTATTGCTGTCCCATATTCATTCATAGAAACAAAATGGATTATGAAATAGGAAAATGCAAAACATACCGTCTCACAATTTTCTTTGGGGTTGATACATAGCAGAGAATGATATAAAACACATTGAAACAATGAAAGACCCTGTAGAAGCAAAAATGTTGCTATAGTTTCTAAGAGTTTTACTACTATTTTGAAACATTTTAGGAAATAAATAAGACTACTGCATACTTGAATATTTTTCTTTTCCAATGACTTTCCAATATAATACATTACATTTTTGGAAATGCCATTTCATTACTCTTTTTATTCCCAGAAACATTTCTGAATATGTAGTTAGTTTAACAGATTTGCCTGAAGCTATGACAGCTTTCAGCTCTGATCAGACCTTCTTATGGACTAAGTTGGGTCTTGGGTGAGAAGCCTCTAAAAATAGGCTAGGTTAAATCCCTTAAGCAATGGGTCAGACTTTTGAAGTGTTGATACTCTCTGGTAAAATATGTCTTATATTCAGAAAATGGAGCAGTGGGATGAGTATTGAGCATAGCTTGTTTTTCTTTTTATCTTCCCAGAAGGGCTACAGGAGGGGAGGAGGACAGAAGGAAAGGAGAAGATAAGAAAACCTTTGCAGTTTCTCTGACAGTAGGATAGCAGGATGACCTTTTTCATGGGAAGATTTGTGGTGAGAATACATTTTGCAGAGAATAAGAGGAACTAGCCAGCAAGAGATTATGTCACGGGGACTTTGATTAGTAATATAGCTAGGATAAACCTATGTGACTTAGTTGTAATAATTCAAATCTAAGCACATGTGGAACTTGATGTGACCTTCATATTAGCAGAGAAATTAAATTTATTTTAGAGACTTTGCCAGGAGAAAAAGGATCAAGGCTGAGCTGGTGGAGGAACACTATACTGATTCCATTTAACAAGTCAAAGCTGAAATCTTTCTTCATTCTTTTCAGGAATGAAGTAATTGAGGGAGGAGATATTATGGCATGATATTGCAATATAATAATACTTCTAATGTAACAAAAAGAATAAAATGGAAAAGTCCTATACTTGGGTGGGGTCAATGGAATAGGAAGGAGAGGATGGAGATAAGAGATATTTTGGAGTTGGAAGTGACAGGTCTTGGCTACTGGTTGTGAGAACCGAGAAATAGAAATAGAAATAGAAATAGAAATAGAGAATAGAAATAGAAATAGAAAAAAAAAAGGCAACAAAATTTTATTTTACTTTTTTCTCTTGAAACCTAGATGATTGTTAGTGCTGTTGACAAAATGGTGAAATAAGTAAAAGACAAAAATTTGCAGGCTGTAAGGTCTTTCCTGTGTTACAATCCCAAATCACTAAATGACCTGCTAAATGATTCTACCTCCAAGTTCTTTCAACATCTCAGACCCAAAATACTTATAATGCAACTCATTGTCTTTCTCCAAACCCACTCTTCTTTCAAATATCCCTGCTTTCATTCAGCACATGTATTTGTGATATTTTTTCAAGGACAGGTTTTTCTATCTCAGGCTAGATGTCGTTCATAACTCTGTCACTCATGGTCCAATTTTACTGCTGATTTCACGCTGATGTGTGGAAGCTTTGATTTGTTCCATTTCCAGCCTGGTCCAATTTGATTTTCTTTAGGTAGCCTGGTGGCCCTTTATTGTTGGGAGAAGGTAGCACTCTTCATTGGTGTTGGATTTAGTGTGAATGCACAATTGGCCTGTCTTATTGTAGCTTAGAACTACTGAGCTCAAGGGATTCACCAACCTTAGCCTCCCAGTAATATAGATTCAATGAGAATGTCATTGCGTGTGATTGACATCCAGACTTCATGGAGGAGGTGATATTTGAGTTACATAGCTATAAATCATGGAATAGCTCTACTTAAAATAATTGTAAAATTAGGAATTTTTCAAGGTGGAGATGAGGAGAGAGTGAATTACAGACCAGAGATGGAATGTTAGTTTGGCTAGATTGTGCAATGTGTGAAGGGGAACAATATATAATATACCTAGGAGGGAGACTGGACCCAGGCTGTAAACGGCTTTAAATCGCAAACAGTAGAGTTTGTATTTGATTTTTAGGGGTAATAGGATATTACTAGAGCTTATTGAGTAGAGGAATGACATAGTCAGTCTTATTCATCACACACATGCACACACACACACACCACACACACACACACCACACCCTTAGTGAGGTTGGTTTGGACAGGGGAGAACAATTAGAAACCAGTTAGGAGGCTATAGCTATTGTCCAGGTGAGAGGTGATAAAGTCTTGTACTGGTGGTGATTGTGTGACTGGAGGCTGCAGATGTGAGAATTTTTATGAGGTAGACTGAACAATATTTGGAAATTAATTGGATGTGTGGGGTAAATATGAGGAGTCAAGGATGAATATGAGGTTGTGAATCTAGGTGACTAGAAAAATACAGAAAAATACAGAAATTCGTAAAAGGAGAGACCATTAAGGGGGAAAAATAAGAAACTCTTTTTTTGGATAGGGGGGAGTATGATATGCCCTTGGGTTATCTGGTTCACAATGTTCAATAAGTAGTTAGTAATTTAGGACTTGAATTTAAGAGGAAGAATTGGTATGAGTGACATGTTGTTATGGTTGTTGTTAATTGTTTCAGTCATGTCTGACTCTCCATGACCCAGTTTGGAGTTTCCTTGGTAGAAATACTGGAGTAGTTTGCCATTTCTTTCTCCAACTCATTTTACAGATGAAGAAACTGAGGCAAGCAGAGTTAAGTGACTTGCCAAGAGTCACATGATTAGAAAGTGTCTGAGCTTTGACCTCAAGTGAGGTCAAATGATGAATCTCCTTGGAAGTCCCAAGTCCAGTGTTGTATCCATTGTGTTACTTAGCAGCATGTCTACTCTATCATCCATCCATCCATCTATCTATCTATCTATCTATCTATCTATCTATCATTTATCATATATTTCTCTATCTCTCTATATAGATAAGAATACCCAGGACAGATAAGAACATCTTTGGGTATAAACACAGATATAAGAAATGATCCAGCAAAGAAGAATGAGTGAC
This sequence comes from Macrotis lagotis, assembly GCF_037893015.1. Classification (NCBI taxonomy): domain Eukaryota; kingdom Metazoa; phylum Chordata; class Mammalia; order Peramelemorphia; family Peramelidae; genus Macrotis; species Macrotis lagotis. The sequence goes on from NC_133659.1 coordinate 88,558,516, forward strand.
CTAATGGACAGTTAGGAGTAGATCTTAGATAGGGTCCTGGTTACCAAAAAATACCCCCACAACCACCCGCCCCCCAAAAAAAACAGAGAAGAGAGGATGTCTGAGACAGTTTCTAATCATGTATCCTTAAGTGTCCCACCTCCTTTTTAAACTCTAGTTCTATACTGTGTAGTCTTTCCCCATTGGATTGTAAGCTCTATTAGGGCAGGGATTGTCTTGCCTGTTTGTATTTGTAATTCTATTACCTAGAATTCTATTGCCTAGAAAGTAGTGATCCTTTAATAAAAATTTATATTCCTTCATTTCAAAAAGCACTTGTGGACTCTAAAAAAAGCAATGAAAATCAACTTATTAATTAAACTTTAAAAAGACATGGTTCAAAATTTTAAAAACAATATAAAAGTTAAGATAAGGTCCAGATAGAAACATATTAGTCAGAATTGGTGACATAAATTATAGAAAGAAGGGAGAAATTATCTTTTAGATTATAGGGCAATTCATGACTAAATAAGGAGTAGATAGGAATTACAGATAATAAATGGATAATTTTCATTATATAAAGTTCAAAAGTATTAGCCCAAACAAAACTGAAGCAGCTAAAATTAGAAGAAAACAAATAATTGCTTTGCAGTATTTCTTTGATAAAGGTCTCACTTGTAAAATATATAAGAGAAAGATTTAAAGTGTATGAGACTTAAAACCATTCCTCGGTAGATAAATGGGCAAAGGATATACACTGGCAATTTTTAGATATAGAAATCCAAGTTATTAATAAACATGAAAATTATCCAAAATCACTAATAATTTAAGAAATTCAAATGAAAACAAATCATATCCTTTAAATTCTCCAATGTGGCTAATTTTGTTAAAATGGTTCTATGGAAATAATAGTTAAAGCAATAGTTCTTGAGGTGGCTAGGTGGCACAGTGGACAGAGCATCGGCCCTGGAGTCAGGAGGACCTGAGTTCAAATCCAGCCTCAGAAACTTAATAAGTACCTAGCTGTGTGGCCTTGGGCAAGCCACTTAACCCCATTTGCCTTGCAAAAACCTAAAAAAAAGGCAATAGTTCTTGAAATTTTGAGTTTATGGATCCCTTTATCCTCTAAAGAATTTTCAAGATGGTTAATATCTAAAGGAGTGTGAATTAGAAAGGAGTGAAATGATTCTTCTGTTACAGTTAGAGTTTAAATAACATCAATTTATAGGAGACTCAATTTGGTTGTGTAACTTTCTCCAGAACCACTTAGTTTTAAACGAGTAGGAGCAGAGGATGCAGCTATTAAAGACAATATAAAACTGGGATTTGGCAAGGTATAAATAAAGAGAGGGTAAGGGTACAAGGGATTCCAGAGTAGAGTATAATGATGGCCTATAAGAAAGTGAATTCCAAATAGGGATTGTGGCCTGGGAGAGTATGCAGGGAAGAAGAATAAGAGGAGAATTTAAAGTATTGAATGGCACAGATTTTTGTTAAGGTGTTTTTAGGAATGAAGCAATTATTTCTTAAGCATCTACTATGTGTTAGACACCATGTAAATATTTCACAAATATTTCACACCACTATACAAATATTTCATTTGAATTATATCAAGTTTATTGAATGTATTAGGAAAATATAAAATGCTATACAAGTGTACAACACTATTATATATCACAGATGCTCTAAATTCTAGAGTTGGGAGGGAAAGATCTCAGTGGTCATGTAATCCAACCCATATCACTGCAACACACTCATCAAACAATCAACCAGCTTTTGAATACCTCCAATGAAAAGAAGTGGGAGAATAACACTATAGTGGGATCCAAAGCCTGGGAAAATAACCCATGTCTCCACAGAGAAAGTAAACTACTTTGAATATATGTAAACAGCAAATGAAGTTCCAACCGTTCCATGAGAGATCTCTCATGTGTCCCTAGACCATCCTTGGCAACATGCCTTCTTTGTTTTGTTACTATATAATATTTGGCCTGGTCTAAGGTTATAGCAGGGATTCAACATTTTGTCCTGCTGCAGGATGACTAGCTTTTTGTTAATACACTCCCCCAATTAACCTAATTAATTCCAATAAAAGCCTATTATTAACCAAGCTGGCAAGGACCCTTCTCTTTTTGGTTTATCAGTATTGCCTTGGAGGGCTGTCAATCTACATTGGCAAAGTCAGGGCAGAATGAATCTTTCCCCTTATATTTGGCAAGATTCCAAAGAAGTAGGCTTGAAGTTAGAGGCCTCTGAAAGGGAAATGCTAGCCAATCTCATTCCCAAGGGAGAGGTAATGCATTGATTACAGTAGGATGGCCAGAGTTGTATGAACACTGGGAAATCTGGAAAATGCACAGTGAGTTTTTTGAATGGTGTTCTCTAGGAAAATCCCATATGCTGCCAAGGGTCTGTATTGCTTAATGGAAGACTTATAGTCTAGGCAAACATAAGAACTTTTAGTACCGTTAGGAGAGACCCTGAAATGAAAAATTTCTGTCTATAACACTGGAACAATAGGAAGAGGTTCTCTTTCTCTGTCTGTCTGTCTCTCTCTCTCTGTGTCTCTGTTTCTGTTTCTCTTTCTCTCTCTCTCTCTGTCTCTCTCTCTGTCTCTGTCTTTGTCTTTCTGTCTGTCTCTCTCTTTGTCTCTGTCTCTGTCTGTTTCTCTGTCTTTCTGTCTCTGTCTCTTTGTTCCTGTCTCTGTCTCTCTGTCTGTCTTTGTCTCTCTCTCCCCCATTCCCTTTCTCTCTTTTTCTGACTGTCAGAGGGATAGGAGAGAAAGATAGAGGAGGAAAAATGAAGTTATTTGGGATATTATTGGTAAAAGCAATTAGAAGAAAATAAGATAAGTGAAAGATGTGCAGTTTTAAAGGGCTCTAATCAGAGCCACTGATATATATCTATCAATCTATTTATATGTGTCTATGCATTTATCTCTCTCTATGCATCTCTCTCTCTCTCTCTCTCTCTCTCTCTCTCTCTCTCTCTCTCTCATATCATCCATCTATCCATCTATCAAAACTTTAAGCGAATAGGATTGATAGGGAAACGGTTAGAAAGTTTTAAGAAGTCATAATTAGCACTGACAGTTTGAACACAAGATTTGAGAGAAAGGCAAACAAGGAGAAGTAACTTTTAATATTGGGGCCACTGTCTCACAGCTGTTGGTTTGTTTGTATGTTTTTCTGTGCCTGTTTGTGTGTCTCAGAGTCTGTAATTATATACACAGAATTGAGGAACAAAAACTATGCTGGCAAATTTATCTCTTCATGTCTTGTTAACTAACCCTTTCCTGAAAAAAAGAATATAAGTCTCCAAAAGCTTTCAGGAAAAATTCTTCCTTTCCCTTTATAAATTTGAACTATACCAAGCTCAGGATATGTGGAGGGAAGGGTTGATAAGGAGGAAGGGAATCTTTTTCCTTAGGCCACATAACTGTTTTTCCATTGTAAAATAATTAAAAACTGAGTTTGACAAAAAATATAAATTCTCTTCTGTGAATCCCTAAATGTGATTTCAATGTTTTTCTTAAATGCTGAATATTCTTTAGAATTTGTTTTTAAAGGAATTAAGAGCATCTCCCACCCTCATTCCTGAATGACAGATTTATTATTTTACAGCTAGAGAAGGTCATCTCACTGATTAATGAGAAATAGGTTTGGGGGTGGTACCAGGGAAGTATCAAAAAAATAATCTTGGTACTTAGAAAAAGGTTTGTGTGAATTAGGAAACACCCAAAAGGTATTGAATATGATTAGAATGTCTAGCTAGATACTTAAGGAGTCCTACAAAATAAAATTTGTAAACTTGCCATTTGAGGTAAAAGCTCTTGGGACTGTAACTGATATTATTTTGAGTTTTGAATTCAGACATAGTTCTATGATGGTATATTGTCAGTAATCCAGCATTGGAGAGAATTGTCACAAGCTACTGAGAAGTGTGGATCTGATTTGCAGGTGTGCATATCTATATTTGGGAACAGAGGGGATGGTCTTGCATGTGACCATGCAAGTAGAATCCTCAGTTTCTCCAATGTGATGTTTCTTTTGAAGACTATTTCCTACCTTCTTATTCCTGACTCTGTGGGGATGAGTTGTTCCTGCATGCTTGGTTGTTAGTTGTGACTCTTAGCAAACAGAGCTAGGGATGCTCTATTGTGGTATAAAGTGTATTCTGTGCCCTTAGAATTTTGATGCTGATATGATATATCTCTGCCTTTTCTTTTTTATATCGATTAGAAGATATGAGCAAAGTGCAATTATGTAAGATATTACTATTTTCAATCTGAATATATTCCATATCCCAAACAACTAAGTAAATTGTGCTTGAGTTTGTTATCTGCCTACTAATACTTGCATAATAATGTATTAGATTAAATCCCTGAAATAGCTCATTCTTTTAGAATGTTATGGGAATAATTGGACAAAAGTGAAACACTTGTGAAACAAAGATATGAATCTATTAATTTGTGAGGTTAAAGTCAGAAACATCTGACTTTTTTAAGGAATTAGAATTTCAGCAAATCTGTCATCTTAGCAGAGAATAATATTTAGTTAGCTTTTATACCATTTGAATATAGAAAACAACTAACTATACTATAGACAACCCATTTTTGTAATTAATATATATATAAATATATTTATGTTTAATATTCTCTATATACAACTGGGAATTAATTGCTTAGTGCATTTACACATCCTATTCCATATTCTTTGTTACAACTGGAGAATAGCCAGCCTCTAGTAACTAAATTCATGTGTATAACCCAGAGCAGTCTTTACCTTCAAAGAGTGCTGTTATACATGTTTTCATATATATCTATATATCTATATCTCTCTCTATATATTATGTATAGATTACATCATTAGTAGCAACTGATCTTCTGAAAGAAATTGGAATTGGTCGGAAAAGAAAATTTTGAGATATAAGAAGATTAGACAATCCTATATGTCAAAAGCAAATGGTTCTAATAGGGCATGTAAAAACTCAAATTCCAGAAGTTTCAAATGAACTGTGGGTCCCTTCTTAATATGATCAAAACCATAGGTTTGAACTAGGTTTTAGCACCTGATCTATTTATTGTAAGAGTAACATTTGATAGGCTGTTTTGAATCTAAGAATGTAACTTGGATTCAGATATACAAATCTACTAATGAGGAGTCCATTTCAGAACAGCCCCTTGAAGAAGATATTATCAGAGACCAGACATGGGAAACCTTGAATTCAAGTCTTGGATTAAATGGACATTGGAAGTGGGTTACTAAAATACAAAAAAATTCCATCTGTCCTATGGGAAAACTTGCATATGATCAGTTTTTGTGGGAGGGCAGAAGCTTTTCATATCACGTGGGAGTTTTCAAGGATTGACAGAAAATTAGGAGAGAACGGAGAGGGTAGAGATGGTCTAGAGGTCAGCAACAGTTTGACTGTGACAGCCAATGGTCATGGAACCTTCAAGACCAGGAGAGAAGGTATTGTAACGTGTTCTTATCAGAGGCACATAGCAACTCTGAGAGAGAAACAGGCAAGAGGAATGGGATGGACCTTACCCTACCTCTATGATATGTTTGTGTGTGCATGTCTTAATTCTTTAAAAAAATCTTTTGACAGAATTAATCTTACTTCTCACACATGCTTGTGGCTGATGCTGTCCTTATTTTGCCTGGTATCCTTTAAGGCAAGACAATGCACAGTGACTCTGAGAATTACAAAGGAAAAATAGGTTTTTCCTAGCCCCAAGCTGGGATGTTAATACTCAGCCCTTTTTTAGAGAATTGTGCTTTCTAACTAGGGACATGGGTATGAGATATTTCCTAACTGTGCTTCCAAATGTAGAATTGTTATGAACACGGAGCATTTTAATAAATCTACTTCAGAGGCATGAATCTAATAGTAATTTGAAGATTACAAAAGTAAAAAATTCCACAAGAAAGACAGAACTGTAACAAACAATTTTGGTGTGTAAAGAAAGCTTTCAAAATAGCCCAGGGGCAAACAGCTTGAAATATATACTTACTTTAACCTTTTAAGACAAATTAAATATCCTTCCCCTCCTTTTTTTTTCCTGAGGATCAAGACCCTCAGATATGTTTCCATGGAGATAAAGACCAAGCTTTTCCTGAAGAAGCAACCTCCCAGGATGGAGAGTGAAGGGCAGACAGAGCTTGAGCAGGGAGAGGTTCTCCTGGTATGTCACTGAGGAGGGTGAGCTGCTTACCTAGGAGTTTCCTATTTTCATGAATTACTTTTGCTAATTAGGTCCTAAGCTGAGTTGTTTCAACATTCCTAAAGGAGTCTAATTTGCTGTCACAGTGGCATCTAAATTTGAACTGCCTGGACTAGGTGACTCATCATTGCTGTCTCTGAAGCAGGATGTTAAACTTGTTTTGAAAATAATTGAATGCAGATTTCAGCAAAGGAGAGGGTAGTAATGTTTGCATACTCACTCATTTTAAAAAAATTAAAATGAAAGAGCCTTTCTTATAATTGACTCTTAAAGAGGTAGCATTCTATAATGGAGAGGGCAGAGTCTCTCTAGTCAGATGAATTGGGTTCAATAGCTGCTTATCAATCATTTTCAGTTGTGTACAACTCTTAATGACCTTATTTGAGATTTTCTTGGCAAAGATATTGGGGTGGTTTTACCATTTCCTTCTCCAGTCTAAATTACAGATGAAGAAACAGAGGCAAACAGGGTTAAGTGACACAGCTTGTGTATCGTGTAAGTTCACACATAATTGTGTATATGTGTGTAATGTGTATCGTGTGAACTTACACATACACTCAACACACATACATGCATGCCTGCATATATGTGCATGAGCATGCAACACACATGCATTTATGTATATACCTACACATATATACAAATACACACACATATAAACATGGAATCATGAAAGAAGAAAAAGAAAGAAGCTCAGCAATAACAACATTGTTCCATTTCCTTTTTATTTTAGCTGCTGCCTGTGTTTAAACAAAACCCATTCTTCAACAAAATAGTAGAGTAGGCCATTTTTCTCTTCTTAATCCTACATTCTGTCTACCATCTTTGACCTAAGTGGAGAACCTTGCCTCTTTCATCTCTGAAACTGCTGCCTTCCCTTGCCATTCAGGCAGCCCTTTAGAAGTCACCCTAACAAACAACATCAGTGAAGGAGCATTACTTTATTGTGACAAATTCATTACTGGAGTCTCTCTGTTGAGAGAATCAGTGAAGACACTATTTTTTCCCCTCTACTGTAAGAATTTATCCTTTGAATAATCTGTGCCTGGAAAGGTTGAATTTTGTAATCATTATTTTGTAAGTGAGAAGAATGGCATGAAGTCCTTCTTATAATAGAGCTGTGTTCTCTGGGGTCAAACAACTCTTATTTAGCTTGTAGTTTTTTTTCAATAGTGGCCACAGTATAAATCATGAGAAAAAAATATGTATTTGTTGGGCTTCCACAAAGCAGCAAATTCAACCAACAAGGGAACTTATAGAGAAAGTGCCCTTCCTTTTATGCTCAGAAATGCATTACATTATTTCCTGTATTTATAAACATGCATACAATTGTACATATATAATATATATATTTAAAATTGTAATTTGCCCATACACATAATACAATAAATACATAAATTAATGTTTTTATATAAACAAGATTTATATATGCATACAATACAATTTATTTTATAACTAATCTTCACAGACACATACATAATCCAATTCAATTCTGAGAATAAAAGAAAGTACACTTTCTCTGCATGGTTCCTTGTTGGTTGAATTCACTGTCTTGTGGAACCTCAATAAATCATCAGATGGCAAAATTTTAGGGTGGGATGCAAAACTGATCTTTTGAAACTAGATTTCCAGATGGACTAGTAATTAAGATATCAGGTTAGAGACATTGCTATAAAAAATATTGCTGCTGTTAATTCAAGGTCACATTATTCTTCCTCAATTTAGGTTGTTGGCAAAGGAGACAACATAAATCCAAATAAACAATCTTTTAAAATTCCAAGTTCATTTTAGCATCTTTATCATCCAGTTGGAGCACACAGACTGAACAATGATCATTTCACATTCTTACTATGTGACCAGTCCATCATTTTTTTCATTGTACATTTTTTGGTAATATCCTTTACACCTTTTTTCCTTTACAATTTCTTGTTTTAATGTGCTGCATCTTCATACACCTATCAGGAAAATTTATCATTTACCCTTTGGATGATTTTCAATTTCCTTTCTTCAAAGCCTGTAGTGATTTAGCCCATTAGGGTTTAAATCCAAGATTGTATATACTATACATTTTTAGTGACTATTTACATTTCTTTAAAAATGATATGATTTTACTGAGGACAGCACTCCTTCCATTTATGCATATTACTTTCTCTCCAAAACATAATAGTGATCTTAGTTTTTTCCCCCCAAGGCAATGAGGTTAAGTGACTTGCTGAAGGTCACACAGCTAGGTAATTATTGAGTGTCCAAGGCTGGATTTGAACTCAGGTCCTCCTGACTCCAGGACTGGTGCTCTATCTACTGTGCCACCTAGCTGCCCCCATAATAACAATCTTTTTGAATTGTTATGGACAAAAAAAATTCATGACCATCTGGTCAATTTTTTGATATTAAAATTTTCAAACATAGAAGGCAGATTCCTGGATGATACATAACCCATACCCACTTGCATGCCCATACTCAAAGCCTTTATAGTTTGGCAATATTTATTAGCACTTAAGCCCCACTAGGACATCCTTCAAGAACCTAGTATCTCCTTAACATCATAATGAAGCATTGAAGAAGGATTTTGGTGGAGGTATTTTTCAGCAAATTCTGAAAATATGTAAATTTAACTTGTGAATATTCACTGTCATTTGTGCATCAGAAAAAATAAATGAACATGTATTCAGAGTCTTCAAGTATGTAACTGACTTTGGTAAGGAATGATAAATCTTAGGATTAAAAAAGCAAGACTGAGAATTTAAGAACTGTTTTTTTTTTAGCAGAAATAAAATAAAGGACACTCTGAATAAAATATTTTTGGTGCCCAAAAGAAACAAATTCAAAGGGTATTCAAACCAATCTGGTTAAGTATAAAGTAGTTACAGTCATTTTATACATATGCTCTAATTTTCTTGTCATCTTTTGTAACTTATTGTGTGTCTTGGCTGATCAAAAAGAGTGATGGAGATATCACTCTGAGTAACTGTAATCTTATCTTAATATCAGCATTTTAAAAGATTATTTTGTAGACAAAATTACTTCCGTGATCTTAAAGTCTGTTAATTAGTAATGTTTCTTGATGTTATTGATGATAAATTCACATATATGTTTATACAGTCATATACATTTGTATACATCCTCAATAGTCAGCTCTTAACTGGATTCTATCAGACTACATCATTAGTTGTCAGAGTGATTGAATTTAGTATTTTCCATTTCCATAGCTACCTTGCATTCAGTAACTAGCACATCTTGAAAGGTCAGTGATTTCCTCAGAACTGAAAGTTAATTTTGACACTATCCATCCAAGGAAGGTGAGAAATGTGACATGCATGATTGATCCACAGGAATCTAAAAGGAATGATTCTAAGAAAGGATTTTCCCAAGCAATCCTTACTCTATTTTTGAAGTTTACTGTGCCCCCCAGTTTTAACATCCATAAAGGCAATTGCTTTCCTTGCACTTCTGGTAATCTTCAGAATCAGAAGTAGGTATATAGGGAAAAGAAAATATATATATATATATATATATACATATATATATATACATATATATATGTATATATATATATATATATATATTTTACCTGTAATTCTTTCTGACAAGAACAGTAGTTAAATAAATATTTCTGCATAAAAGCATGGGTGACAAGCACATTGAATTAGAGATCTTCATGTATGGAGTATAATTTGACCTGATAGGTATCATAGTAACTTAGTGGGATAGAACTCATTACTTGATCATGGCTCTGAAAAAGTTTATTTTATTTAAAAGGAACAGATTAAGGAGGTGGTAGGTAAGGGGAAGTGAGCTATGCCATATAAATTAAGAAGATATATTTATGTGAGGAAACTAGGAACCAAGTGTAGGAAGAATGGTTGAAGAACTTTTGGCTGAAGATAAATGGAGGGAGAAATGAAAAAAGTAGTATCTAGAGTATTCTACAGACCATCTATCTTTTTTAAAATAATATTTTATATTTTCCAATCACATATATAATAATTTTTAATTTTCATTTAAAATTTTTTTTGTTTCACTTCTTTTCTTTCCCTTCCTCCTCCCCCAAATTATAAGCAAATTGATATAGGTTATATATGTGCAATCAGGTAAAACATTTCCATATTAATCATGGAAAGAAGAAACAGACTAAAAGGAAAAGAAAAACACAAAAAATATTAAATTTTGATCTTCATTCAGGCTCCACTAGTTATTTTTCTGAAGGCGGGCAGCATTATTTTGGATCACTGTATTTCTGAGAAGAGCTAAGTCATTCATAGTTGATCTTGGAATAGTGCAACTGTTTTTGTGTATGATGTTCTCCTGGTTCTGCTCATTTCACATTGTATCAGTTCCTCTAAGTCTTTTCAGGTTTTTCTGAAATCATCCTGCTCATCATTTCTTATAGCACAATAGTATTCCATTATAGTCATATACCACAACTTGTTTAGCCGTTCCCAAGTGATGAGCATCTCCTCAGTTTCCAAATTTTTTGCCACCACAGAAAAAAATCTGCCATTAATATTCTTGTATATATATATATATATATATATATATATATATATATATATATATATGGGTCTTTCCCTCTTTTTTATGTTCTCTTTGAGATACAGACCTAGTAGTGGCATTGCTAGATGAAAGGGTATGCAGAATTTGATTGACCTTTAAGCATTATTTCAAATTTCTCTCTAGATTGGTTGGCTCAGTTCTCAACTTCACTAATAGTGCATTGTGTCCACATCCTCTCATGTCCACGCTTATTTTCTTATTCTGTCATAATAGCCAATCTTAAAGGTGTGAGGTTCTACCTCAGGGTGGTTTTAGTTTGTATTTCTCTAATCCGTAGTAATTTAGAACACTTTTTCATGTGACAATAGATAGCTTTGATGTCTTCATCTGAAAATTGCAAGTGGGGGGGTGTGTGGAGCCAAGATGGCGGCATGAAGGCAGCATTTCCTGGGAACCCACAGAACCCACAGAAAGACTGAGTGATACATTTTCCCCAGTCCAAGATAACTTAGAAGTTCTGCGGGAAAGGTGTGCTTCACCAGGAGCGGGTGGTTGGAAAAAAATCACAGTCCAGTCCAGCCCAGCACAGCCCAGCACAGCCCAGAGATCACCTGCAACAGTTTGAAGGGGTGGGAAGAGAATTCTCCTCCACCAGAATGAGCGTGGAGTGAGGAGCACCCTCTGCAGAATCTTCAGCGAGAATCTGGAGAAAGCAGCCTACACCCCCAGAGATGGTAAGGGAAGTCTGCAGAGATTGCTCTGCTCTCCCTCAGGGTAGGATTCTGCTGTTTGCCTACACTCGGATCCAGGTTGCAGTTTGGGCTTCCATACTCAGACAGCAGGATCCTCCTTATAGCTCCAGGGCAGAGGGAAGTATGGGGGCCATCTACATATCAAAGCACAGGCAAGAGAGCATAAGAAGGAATAAAGGTTCCAGTGGGGTGTCCCAACCCCCCCAAAAAAAACCCAAAGCCTCAAAAGTGCTGTATTGGGCTGTGGAAATGAGTAAACAACTGAAAATGAAGAATTTACCATAGAGAATTACTTTAGTCCCATGGAAGATCAAAACACATACTCACATGATGACAAAATCAAAGCTTCCATATCCAAAACCTCCAAGAGAAATAGAAAATGAGCTCAGACTATGGATGAGCTAAAAAAAAAAACTTTGAAAAGCAATTAAGGGAGATGGAGAAAAAATTGGGAGGAGAAATGAGAGTGATGCAGAAAAAATCATGAAGACCAAATCAACAGCTTTGTGAAAGATATGCAAAAAAATACTGAAGAAAATAATATGTTAAAAACCAGTTTAGGCCTAATGGAAAATAAGTAAAACAGAAGGCAGATGAAGAGAAGAATGCCTCAAAAAGCAGAATTGGACAGCTGGAAAAGGAGATAAAAAAGCTCTCTGAAGAAAACTCCTTCAAATGCAGTATGGAACTAAAGGGAGCCAATGACTTTGCAAGAAATGAGGAAGAAATAAAACTCTTCCAAAAAAGCCAAAAATTAGAAGAAAATGGGAAATATCTCATTGGAAAAACAACCAACCTCAAAAACAGATCCAGAAGAAATAATTTAAAAATTATTGGGCTATCTGAAAGCCACAATCAGGAGAAGAGCCTAGACTTCATTTTTCAAGAAATAATACAGCAAAATTGCCCTGAGATCCTAGAAGCAGAGGGTAAAATAGAAATAAAGAGAATTCACCAGTCACCCCCTGAAAGGAATCCCAAAAGAAAAACTCCCAGGAATATTATGGCCAAATTCCCAAACTCCCAAATCAAAGAGAAAATTCTAAAAGCTGCCAGAAACAAAATATTCAACTACCAAGTCTCCATAGTCAGGATTACACAGGATCTGGCAGCATCTACATTAAGGGCTCATAGGGATTGAAATGTGATATTCTGGAAGGCAAAAGATCTTGGTTTACAACCGAGATTCAACTACTCATCAAAACTTAACATCCTCCTTCAGGGGAAAAGATGGATTTTCAATGAAATGGGACTTTCAAACTTTCCTATTGAGACAACCAGAGCTGAACAGAAAGTTTGATCTCCAAGTACAGGACTCTGGGGAACTATAGGGGAAGTGGAAGAGAAGGACTAACTATGAGGAACTTAATGATATTGAATTGTTTGTATTCCTGCACAGGAAGAAGATATTGATAACGCTTATGAACTTTCTCATTTATAAGAGCTGTTAAGAAGGAGCATATATAGACAGGACATAGGAAGAAGCAGAATATAATGGTATAAAATAATAAAAAGATTGAGTCAATGGGTGATAAAGGAAAGTACTGGGAGGAAGGAAAAGGAGATGAAGAAGAAGCTAAGAAATTTCACATAAGAGTTGAGACAAAGCTTTTTCAATGAAGTGGAAAGGTGGAAGGCAAGTGGGAATGACTGAGCATTCTCATCAGAAATGGCTCAGAGAGGAAATAACATACACACTTAATAGGGTGAGGAAATCTATCTTACCCTAGAGAAAAATAAAAAGAAAGGGACAGGATATAAGGGGGAATGGGGAGGGAAGGGGGGGGTAGGGAATAGGTGATAGAAGAGAGGGAAGATCGAGGGAGAGGGTCCTCAAATTCAGCACACTTTTGGACAGGGAGAGGATAAAAAGAGAGAAAGAATAGAATAAATGGGAGTGGGGAGAAATAGAATGGAGGTACAGCTAGTGATAGCAACTGTGGGAAAAATATTGAAGCAACTTCTCTGGTGGACTTATGATAACCAAACAACTCACCCTAGAGACAGAGCCATTGAAATCTGAACACAGATTGAAGTACATCTCTCTCTCTCTCTCTCTCTCTCTCTCTCTCTCCCTCCCTCTAGTCTTGAAGTTGCTCATCTTCTTGGCAGGGAGGGGGTTTATGTTTATTCTTAAAACTCATTCAATTTACATCAATGTATAGCATGGAAACAATGTAGAGACTATCAGACAGCTTCTATGGGGGGAGGGAAGGGAGGGGGGAAAATTGTAAAATTGAAAACCTTACAAAAATGATATGTACATATTACTATTGTATATAATTGGAAAACAAATAAAATGTTAGAAACAAAAAAAGGATATGATTTCTCTCTCAACACATTCAATTTTTTTTTTTTTTGCAAGGCAAACAGGGTTAAGTGGCTTGCCCAAGGCCACACAGCTAGGTAATTATTAAGTGCCTGAGGTCAGATTTGAACTCAGATACTTCTGACTTCAGGGTCAGTGCTCTATTCACTACTGCCACCTAGACACTCCTCAACACATTCAATTTTAATCAATGTATAGCATGGAAACAATGTAAAGACTATCAGACTACTTTCTGTGTGTGTGTGTGGGGAAATTGTAAAATTCAATAAATAAAAAAGTTAAAAAATTGCAAGTCCATATCTTTTGACATTTATCAAATAATGAATGACCTATGCTCTTATAAATTTGACTCAGTTATCTATCTATCTATCTATCTATCTATCTATCTATCTATCTATCTATCTATCTACCTATCTATCTATTTATATATATATCTGAAAAATGAGACCTTTATCTGAGACACTTGCTGTAAAAAGATTGTTTCCCAACTTTCTGCTTTTCTGACAATCTTGGTTGCATTTCTTTGTACAAAACTTTTTAATAAATAAAAATTATCTATTTTATGTCTCCTAATTCTCTCCATCTGTTGTTTGGTCTGAAATTTTTACCTTCTCCTTAGATCTGACAGATTATTTTTTGCTCTCCTAATTTGCTTATAATATCAATTTTTTAATGTCTAAATCATGTACCCATTTTGACCTTTCCTTGATATTTAAGTCAGAAAGCAGTAGAGCAGAAACTAGGTATAAGTTGTTCTATACCTAGTTTCTGCTCTACTGTTTTCTGACCACCTGACTTAAAAGGGGAAATGGGTGAAAACTTCAGGAAATAAATTTAGAAAAGGATAAGAAAGGGGACAATTATCTATGTGAAAAAGCAGAACAACTAACAACATACCTTGATGATAATTTCATCCATTAAAACAAATAGGGAGGAGACCTAATTCTGGACCTACCATATTTCCTCATATATAAAATGCTCTCTTTTTACAAAAATTTGGAGTCTAAAAACTGGGAGTGTCTTATATAGTGTTTGTAGATTTTTTACTTTCATTTTCCACTTTTTCCACACTTGTGGTTTTTGCGCTCATTGTTTCGCATTTGTTACCAGTATATTAGGTTACATTTTGCTATGTTCTGCCCAGAAATGGCTCAGAAAAGATTTTTGTACCAAGTTCAAAATGATCCAGTGTGCAAAAGTGAATGACAATCATGCTGCTGAACATCAGTTTGGTTCTCCTCCAATCTGAGACTGGCTGTGGGAAGAAGAAATCTTACTGAAAACTCCATGGCAAAAGATGATGATGAGAGGCAAGTCAGCCAAATAGTGATTTAGAGAGGGAATTGAAGAGATGGATTGAAGAGCAAAGGGCCTTTGGGATTCTTGTATGAGGCAAGAAAAATTCTGATGAAAAAGAAGTGACTGATTTTCAAGAACACAACTGGTGCTTCAGGTTCATGAAGCAGAATGGACTAAGAATATGTCCATGCACCAGACTTGCCCAAAAGATGCCTGAAAGCTATGAGCAGAAGGTCCTTGAATTTCATGATGTATAAAACTTGAGTTCAATAACTTTATGTAATACATTGTTTTCCCCAAATTTCAGGCCCCCAAATGAAGGTGTGTCTTATACATGGGGAAATATGATACTTCTCACCTCAAAAGTACTGATTTCTGGAGTGGAAGTGATGAGGACTTGATGGTGAGAGATTTGTGATTGGATGGAGAAGAAAGCCAAGATTAGTCTGACAACTTCTAGTTTAGAGAAAAGCAAATTTCAAGTGGTGGGGGGAGGGAGAAGAGAGAGAGAAATAGAGAGACATGGGAAAAACCATGAATAAAAATTTTATAGGGGATGTCATAAAAATATGAAAAGCTCCCAAAAGTAAAATTCTGAAGTGTGAGTTGCTGAAAACTGGTTCTGCTGCTATGGCCATGGGAGTCCCTTCCCTCTACCCTGTTTAACTTGTTGCTGAAATATTACCTTTAGGCTCAAGTTTTCTACTTCTTGCCTCATTCTTTTGTTGTTGTTGTTTAGGTTTTTTTGCAAGGCAAATGGGATGAAGTGGCTTGCCCAAGGCCACACACCTAGGTAATTATTAAGTGTTTGGGGCCGGATTTGAACTCAAGGACTCTTGACTCCAGGGCCATCACTGTGCCACCTAGTTGCCCCCCCTCATTCTTAATTTAGAAAATACTCTTACTTTTCTGGCTCTTTAGACAACACAACAATCTTCTATTGTTTTCATACTGGCTCCACATGTCAAATGATGAATAAGTCTGAGCCTCAAATGACTCAAGACCTTTCACTGGAATGTGGATACCCCTCCCTGTGGGTTGCCCATTGTGGGTATGGAGACTGCACCCCCACATCTAATCTTACTATCTGCTCTTCCCTTGTGGGCTACTATACAGTTAAAGTTATCTATGTGGCCGATTCTTTCCATCTGAGCTCTACTGAAATTATCGTGAAGAGGAAAAAGGGAAGCTGATTAAAGAATCACTATGCATGTGTAGGGAATTTGTTATTCATGTTAGATTCTCTTTCTACCTCTCTTTTTCTCTCTGTCTCTTCTTCTCTCTTTCTCAGAAAAGAACCACTTCTAGGAGAACAAAGTGTAAAGTAGCTGTTCTTCCCTGTTTTGTGCCATCCATGTGACTGTGGAACAGGTTAATTCCTTAGGAAACCTGACTTCTAATGATCAGGGTTAACTTCACCTTTCTTCCACTCAATGGCTGCTAACAACAACCTTCCTAATTGTCCCAAGAAAATGCTAATTATAGTAATAATTATAGATCAAATGTCTTAAGGGGTTGCCAAAGACAGTAAAAATATTACCAATAAACAAACAAATATCAGGTTAAGGCAAGGGATATTTTTCCTAGAAAGGAAGAAATGCTAAACATAGGAAGAATCCTAGTCTGCATTAACAGAAAAATTTAGACAGGATCATAAAATTAATTTATAATTAGTATTTTTGTCTTTGAAAAAAACTAATAAAATGATAGATAGGAGAATATTCTAGATTTAATTTCCCTACATTATTTTGAAAAGTTTTGCTTTTGCTCTTAGGTTTTTTAATACCCCTATCACTTCCAAATATTTCCTTTTATCACAGAACCCATTCTTGAGAAGATTTGTTTTTTAACTATATATATATATATCACAGTCGTAAGATACCCTTGTCCAGTTCCTCAGATGAGGAACTGAAGTACAGAGAGATTAAGCAAATAGTAAGTGATGCGTTAAATTCATATTCAGGACCTTTAATCTTAAAAAATGGTATCAAAGTAAAATAGAAATGGGACCCACTAATTTATATACAGGGATCCTGTGGCTTGCATAATGAGAAGAAAATTACATATTTATAAAAATATCAATGTATTTCACATATTTCTTTTTATTAAAACATAGACATTAAAATCAGATAGGAAAGCTTAAGTAACTGAGCCTATTTAACCTGAAGAAGAGAAGATAATGATAGATGGTTCCTGATATTTGAAAGGCAGTCACAGAGAAAAGGGTCCCAGAGGGCAAAACTAGAAGCAATGCATGGAGCTTGAAGAGAAGTACATTTTCGCTTGATGAATCAGAGATGTCCAAAAGTAGTACAAGTAGTCTTGGGATGTATTTGGCTTCTTCTTCCCTGGAGGTCAGGTAGGAATTAAACTAGATTGCTTCAGAGGTCCCTTTTAGCTTTGAGATTCTGTGATTCAATGATTTTAGAGGAGATGAAAAGTGTTAAACTAATTAAATGGTATTGTCAAAATTTATTATTCTATCAAAGAACTGTTTAGAGACAAGAACCTCTATCAACTTATATTTACTAACCTGATATAAAAATGTCATTTCTTTGCAGAGGTTTGTTGAGCCTTTGAGGTTAGAAAAAATTGAGGATAGAAAAAAAAAACTTTAGTAAAAAAATTTCTTGTATTCTGTAGTTGCAGGTTATGTTATGCTGAAGACCATAAAATATAGCATATACTTATAATACTTTCATTATCCATGAAAAAATCTTGTAGATATTTCTCATTAGAGTGCAGCTTTGTGATGGGACTGGCAGGATTAGAATGGTCATATTTCATTATTTTATATAAATAATGATGGACTGATAATTTTAGATGCAATGTGATAGCTGAAATTTGTAAAAAAATTTTTTTGTTTGAATTCACAATTTAAAAAAAAAGTTAGGGAGAAGCCAAGATGGTAGGGTTGAGGCAGGGCTCTGCCCTGAACTCTCCCCCAAACCCCTTCAAATGCCTTTAAATAATGACTCTAAACAAATTCTAGAGAAGTGGGACCTATAAAAAGACAGTGAAACAATTTCCTAGCCCAAGACAATTTGGAAGATTGGTAGGAACCAGGGTGAGAAAGTGGCACAGAGAGTACCAGCCCCATCAACAAAGGCTGGCCCTGGCAATTCAGGAACAGCTGTGGGGTGACTGGTCAGTGGTGGTTTCTAGATTTCTTGGTCCAGAGAATGCCAGTTTGGAAAGTCAGCAGGAAAGGTCCCTTACACTAGCATGAGACTGGAGGACGGTCAGCACAGGCTTCAGGAGGGCAGACCAGAAGTAAATCTTGGGAACCACTGAATCAACCACAGGGGCAGCTGCTTTCAGAGCTCTCAGTCCAAAGATTGCAAGGGAATCAGAAGGAGATTACAGGGATCTCTTTGCTATCACTGAGGCAGGACTCTGTTACTTGGTCCATACTCTGATATGGGTCAAAGTCCTGATTACAGTCCCAGGAAGAGGAGGAATTTGTTGTCTCAGAGTTGTAGGGACCCTCCTCAGAGTTCTAGGACAGAAAGGTGGGCTTGTGGTCACCCAGAGACTATAGCACACTTCAGGAGAGTAGCAAAACCCTCTCCTTAGATCATGACACCTTGGAAAACTTGCAGATCCCCAGAAGTATATCTAAAAACAGCTGCAAAAAATCCCCCCCCCCCGAAAGTTTGGGACAATATGCCCTCCACTCTGGAGTTTAACAAAGAGTTAAAATCAAGTCATTGACTGGGGAAATGAGCAAACAACAGAAGAAAATAAAGCTGAGCTACTATAGTGATCAGGAAGGTCAAAACACACATTTGGAAGAAGATGACAAAGTCAAAACTCGTGCATCCAAACCCTCTAAGATAAATTTGAATTGGTCTCAGGTCATGGAGGAGCTCAAAAATGAGTTTGAAAATCAAATAAGGGAGGTAGAGGAAAATTTGAGAGGAGAGAGATGAGAGTGATGCAGGAAAATCATTAAAAAAATGAGTCAGAAACTTGGTGAAGGAGACACAAAAAATCCTGAAGAAAATAACTGTTATGTTCCTTCCAGAATAGCTGCTCAGGAAGTGTTAGGTTCCTGCTTGCTAGCTTATCCTTACCCAGGCGAATGTTGAGGGGGCAGGTGACAAAGGGAGACAAGGATGACAAGTTCTCCTTAAAGTTCTCCCTAAAGTTCTCCATTTATCAAACCAAATACAAGTGCTTAAATATTCTCCCCAGCCTCTGGTCCACTCCACTCCTGAGGCACTCTGCAATCAACCAATAAATAATGCTCTGGTGCTAGAGGACACCAGGTGATGAAAGTTTACAGTATTCCCCACACACAACAGTCCCTTACACACTCCCCTTTTTGTTTTTTGTTTTTTTTTGAGGCAAAGTTCCTTAGTTCAATTAATAATCCACAGATTTATCCCAGAAGGGGATCATGATTTGTGATATTTCCCTTACCATAAATGTGTGATGATGGATGAGACAAAGAATATATAACATAAGTAACTGTTTGACAACTATATCAATTCAATATCAAAACAAATCAGACAGTACAAATATCTCTTTCCCAAAAGAAATCAGTAGATTATATATGATCCAATATTCCAAAATTCCTTGAAATACAATTTATCCCAATTATATTTTCTTTCTTAACACACAGAAATTCTCAACCCTTGTTACAAAACTTAGGTGACTAAATTACTCTCAGTTTCTTTTTTCTTTAAACACAAGGTAGAGGCTTTTTTCCCTTCTTTCTTTTCAAAACCTTCTGAGGGCAGGAAATCTACCCCTCTTTGGACTGCATTCCCAAGTAACCCAACTCCAAAGGATAAGTGGAAATGTCACAGGTGGTGGTGGTGGTGGTAGTGGTCCTCCTCCTCCAGCCTGCTGCCTTTTACTAAATGAAGGGTAGAGGTGTTGGGAAGTCTACATTTACTAAATATTAAAGTCTCAATTAACATAAGCTGAATACAGTTGTCAATCAATATTAGGTTAACAAATACTTATCCCACAGCTGAGATCATTTCACAAACTTTTCAACTTACAAATTTTCAAATGGTATAAGCAGATAGGCTCAGATCCCAACTATATTACTTAAATTAGACCTTTTAAAGCAATTAAATTCAAAACTCAGACTAAAAGGAGTAACATTTAACTTTACCTGACTATTACAGATCTGAATTACACAGACACAGGAGTTTAGACACTTGCAGAAACAACTTTCTTGTATTACATTTACCAAGCTGAGATTGATACCCTGGCCAGTTCCAGATCTCAGAATATAGAAACATTTTCTCACCTCTCTAGGCCAGTAGAAAGATGTGAAAATGTTCTATTGATGATTAAATACACATACACACACACACAGCACACCAAAATATTAACCATAAGCACAGGCTTCATTCAAAAGATGAAATCTGAATTTCCCTGTTCCAGAAAAAAGTCTTCTTCCCCTTTTTTCTTAACTAATTGACCATGAAGCTTCCCAATCAATAGCCTTTTGCCCAACTGCCCCACCCCAAACTAGGAAGAAGGCATGGGCGGGGTCCCTTGATTTCTAAAATAGATTTTTGGAGGGGTCTTTTCTTGTAGCTAAGTCTGCATTCCTTCTGAGACATAGGCTTGAGTTTCGAAGTTCTAAAAAGGGAGATTTCCCGTCTCCCTCCTCCCCTCTGCAGAAGGTGGAGGCAGCAGAGAATGAGAGAAAACATTTGAAATTACTTGAGTTGTTAACAGCAGTACAATTTGGAGTTGTTGCATTTTCTGAACAGTAGCCAGCACCATTACAAACTGTCCAATAGCATGTGACAGTTTTGCTCTCAACACATGAATTGCAGTTAGTGTGTACTTCATGGCTTTCTGGTGCCCAAGCAATGGAGTGGAATTTGTAGTAGGTGTCCGAGTCAACATCAGGGTCTGTGGCAGTGACGAGGAGTCTGTGAAGTTGGCCATAGGTTTAGGGGTTTGGGTTACATTTAGCATGCATAGTACAGTCAGACAGGTAGCAGTGGCCAAAAGGAACAGCAAGCAGGTCCCCCACATCGCGTTCATGGTGCTGGCTGAGGAAGAAGCACAGCGCCCCTGCAGCTCTGCCTGGAAGACTCCACTTCCCACTGACTCCTCAATGCTGAAAACTTACTTGTTTCTTCTTACTTTCGCTTTCCTTCACACCTCCTTGTTCCAGATTCCTTAAAATCTACCCCATGGTAACATCCAACCTGTTAACTCTCTGAAGTCTTCTGCTCCAGGATGTCACCTGGAATTTTTTCCTTGCTTGTATTTGCTGGTCCTTATCTCAGACTCCAGTCAGATAGCTCCTCCTTCGTGTCCCTGTTAGGGTGCCATTGGTTGAGTTCCTGTTAGACTAGCTGCTCAGGAAGTGTTAGGTTCCTGTTGAAGTACAATATCAATATATTTATGTAATCCCTGTATAGAAGGAGTCCTTGACACTTTTCTGATCCCTGAGAAACTCCTCAGAAATACAACTGGCCAGGTGCCTTTGGGTCTGAAAATAATCTGACAGGACCCAAATGCTTGACTCTGGGGGTCACAGATATACCATAAATTTTCCCAAGATTCACAAAGCACCCTTGTTAGCCTAATTATCTTGCTGTATCTGTAAAATTCCTGCTTCCTCCCAGGACTGCCTCCCCTTCCCCAGATATGGCTGAACCATAAGATAGTAAATTTTATTCCCTCAAACCTGTGGGAAGCCCGTGAATATGTGACTCCCTCCATCTCAGGAAATAATTTCAGACATAACACAGAGACCTTGACCCTTTCCCACTCTGTCTAGTCCCCTCTCTATACTGAACCATATGTTTACGCATGTTTGTAGTAGTATGATTGCTTCTATATCCTGCTTGTTCTCAGTACTACCCCCCCCCCAAACATTATTAAAAAAAATCCTATCCCCTGAACACTCAGGTACTGTCTGATTTGGGTACTCTTCATCCCCAGGCAGTCCCTGGGAAATTAAAGATCTCCAAACTTATCAAATTTTTGTCTCTGTCTTGCTCTTTGGGTTCAGCACTGTTGGCTAGCTTTTCCTTACCCAGGAGAATGTTGAGGGGGCAGGAGACAAAGGGAGACAAGGATGACCAGTTTTCCTTAAAATTCTCCCTAAAGTTCTCCATTTATTAAACCAAATAGAAGTGCTTAAATATCCTTCCCAGTTTCTGGTCCACTCCCATTCCTATGGTGCTCTACAATCAACCAGTAAATAATGTTCTGGTGCTAGAGGACACCAGGTGATGAAAGTTTATAGTATTCCAACATACAACAGTCCCTTACAAATAACATCTTGAAAACCGGATTGGACCAAATGGAAAAACAGAGATCCAAAAAACAATGAGGAGGAGGACTTAAAAAGAAGATGCCCAAAGAAAAAGGAGATACAAAAAGCATACTGAAGAAAATAATTCCTTAAAATATAGAATGGACTAAAGAGAAGCTGATGACTTTCTCATAAAGAGAAATCAGGAAGCAATAAAACAAAACCAAAAGAATGAAACCATAGAAGACAATGTGAAATTAAAAACAACTGACCTGGAAAATAGATCCAAAAGAGATAATTTAGAAATTATTGGATTACCTGAAGGCCATGATCCAAAATAGAACCTAAAACATCATCTTTCAAGAAATTATGAAGGAACACTTCTTGATATAGAAATTAAAAGAATCTGTTGATCACCTCCTGAAGGAGATACCAAAATAAAAACTCCCAGGAACATTATAGACAAATTTCAGAGTTCCCAAGTCAAGGAGAAAATATTGCAAGCAGACAGAAAGAAGAAATTCAATTATCATGAAGCCAAGTCAGAACAGCACAAGATTTGGGAACTTCTACATTAGGGGATCATAGGGCTTGGAATATGATATTCCAGAAGGCAAAATAGTTTGGATTGCAACCAAGAATCAACTACCCAGCAAGACTGAGCATATTCTTTCAGGGGAAAAGGTGGACATTCAATGGAATTGGGAACTTTCAAAACTCTCCTGATGTAAATCCCAGAGTTAAACAAAAATTTGATCTTCAAATATGAGATTCAAGTGAAACAAAAAAAAAAGTCAACAGGAAAGAACTTAATGATGTTGATCTGCTTATATTCCTGTATGGGAAGATGATATTGACTACTCATATGAACTTTCTCATTTATTAGGACAATTAGAAGGACCATATGACAGGGCATTGGTGGGACTTGAATATGAAGAGATAATACATTAAAAAGGTAGAGTTAAGGGGTGAAGGATGAATGTTCTTGGAGAAAGGGAAAGGGGAGATAGAATAGGGTAAGTTGTTTTACATAGGAGAGGGAAGAAAAAACCTTTGCAGTGTAATGGAAGAGAAGGAAGTTGAGGAGGAGTGTTTGCCTTACCTTCATTGGATTGGCTAAGAGAGGGAATAACATACACACTCAATTGGGTATAGAAATCTGACTTATTTTACAGTAGAGTAGAAAGGAAAGGGGATAAGAGGGAGTAGGGGGTGATAGAAGGGAGAGCAGATTGTTGGAGGGAGTAGTGAGAAATAAAACATGTTTGAGGAGGGACAGGGTAAAAGGAATTAGAGAAAATAGAATAAACTGGGGTGGGAGGGAGTAGGAGGGAGGAAATGCAGTTGACAACTGTGGGAAAAATGTTGAAACACATTTCTCTGATAAAGGTCTCATTTCTCAAATATAGAGAATCAAATTTGTAAAAAAAAGATTCATTCCCCAATTGATAAATGATTAAGAGATAAAAAGTTTTAGGATGGAGTTATCAGTGTTATCTATGGTCATATTAAAAATAAATTCTAAGTCACTATTAATTGGAGAAATGGTAATTCTAACAATTCTAAGGTTCTAACTTGTACCTATTGGATTAGCCTATAGGATAGAAAGGGAAAATGACAAATCTTGGAGGGAATGTAGAGAAAATGAAACATTAATGCACTGTTGGAGTTGTGAAATGATTCAACCATTCTGCAGGACAATTTAAAACTATGCCCAAAGGGCTATTGAAACCCATTGCCATTACCAGGTGTATATTTCAGAAGAGATGAAAAATGAGAAGGGAAAGAACATACATACATACATATATATGTATATATATGTATATATATATATATATATATATGTATATATTTCTATTTTTGTGAGACAATGGGGTTAAATGACTTGCTCAAGATCACACTGCTAGGTCATTTTTAGTTGTCTGATTTCAGATTTGAACTCAGGTCCTTCTGACTCCAGGGTCGGTGCTCTATCCACTGCATCACCTAGCTGACCAAGGACTCATATGTTTAAGTATATTTATAATAGTTCTTTTCTGCTGGCAAGGAATTAGAAATTGAGGGGATAACTGTCATTTGGGGAATGGCTGAATGAATTGTGGAATGTGACTGATGCAATGCCATTTTGCTATAAGAAATGATGAGCAGGATGTTCTTAGTAAAACTTGGAAAGAGTTTGAGCAGATGCTATGTGAAATGAACTGCATGCAAAGTAATAGCAATATTGTAGGATGATCAACTGGGAATGACTTAGCTTTTCTTTTTTTTTTTTTAATTGACATTTTATTTTCCCCAAATACATGTTATGAAAGTTTTCAACATTCATCTATACATATATGTATATTTTTAGGTTACAAAATTTCCTTCCAATCTCCCTTTCCCTCTCCCCATCCCTCAGCAGTGAACAGTCAGATTAATATTGTACATACAGATTTGTGTTAAACATGTTTACAAATTAGTCATTTTTGGTGGGACAGTGTTGTGATCCAATACAACTCTGAAGGACTTATGAGAAAGAATACTATCCATCCCCAAAGAGAGAACTGATGGTTTCTAAATACAGATTGAAGCATACTTTTTTTTTACTTTATTTTTCTTATGGTTTCTCTTTTGGGGGGGGGCAGTCTGTTTTCTTTCCCAACATGACTATTATGGAAATGTTTTGCTTGACTACATATTTTTAACCTATATCAAATTTCATGCTTTCTCAATGGGAGTAGAGGAGAAAAGGGTGGGGAGAAGGGAAACTCAAAGTTTTAAAAAATGAATCCTAAAACTTGTTTTTGCATTAACTGGGGAAAAATAAAATAAAAAAATGTTGTCCCACACAAATGTCTACCTGTGATAAAATAAAACAAAACGGAGTAGTTGCATGCATTATAATGTTTATATATTCATCAATCCCACAGGCATTTATTGAATGTTTACTATATGTCAGAAACTGAGAGGCATGGGGAGTATAAAAACAAAAAAATGAAATAAGGGTACTTGCATTCTAGCAGAGGCCTATAAAATGGACATAGATAAGTATGAACAACAACAAAGCAAGTATGGAATAGTTTAATTAGTTTAAATTGCATATTTGACTTTCTGTGACTTTATTGTGTTTTCAATCAAATGTTTTGTCTTAGCTTTTTTTTTTTTTTTTTTTTTTTTTTTAGGTTTTTACAAGGCAAATGGGGTTAAGTGGCCTGCCCAAGGCCACACAGCTAGGTAATTAGTAAGTGTCTGAGACCGGATTTCAACCCAGGTACTCCTGACTCCAAGGCCAGTGCTTTATCCACTACGCCACCTAGTCGCCCCTTTGTCATAGCTTGTTGATAGAGTTTGTACAAGGGAGTGAGGCAAGCCTAGATTCTTTGAAGCTTATTGGGGTTATTAATGTTATTCCAGTCTTAGTTTTATTCAAGATCAACTTTCATTAACTATCTTGTGTAGCCATTGAGTGAAATCTTGTTTTAGTTTAAAGTGCCTGTTCAGATACCAAGAAGAGAGCTGTTTAGATACCAATTCTACCACAACTAACATTTGTTAACCTATGCAAATTCTGTAAAATATGAGATGTGGCTAACCTATTGCTAATGTTTAGTTTGAGGGCTTCTTTATGAGTCAAATACTTACAAGTTTGTATTGATGTTTTATTCTGTGGAAATATAATATGGTTCACCAATCGCTAACTCTAAATAATTTAGAAGTTTAGGTAGTTTCTTCATTTTATCTTTCCTTTGCTTTTTTAGCTCTAACTCACTATTTTTTTTGATGGTGGTACAGAAAAGCTCTAGTTTAGAAACTACTTTGACTGACAAAGTTAACTACTTTGCCAGTCTTAGAGAATTGCTTGGGGGCACAGAATGAATGAATGAATTACTAATTATTGCCTAATTTCTGTGTCAGACAGAAGTAATCATTTGAACCCGGGTCTTTATGAATCCAAGGTCAACCATCTAGGCTCTATGACATCCAGGCTTTCTATTTTGTAAACCTCACTATGTTAGTAGCATAATTCTCATTCTTTTACTTCTTCCTGTCCCTATTTTTGGCTCATCAGAGTTGCAACAGATACAGAAAAAACATGAGTTCATAGAGATAATAGTTATGTTAATATCTATAATCAAAATAATAATTGCTAACATTTAAGGTATTTTTTTGTTGTTGTTCAATATTTCAGATTCTTTGTGACTCCATTTTGATACTTTCTTGGCAAAGATATTGGAATGGTTTGTTATTTCCTTCTCTAGTTCATTTTACAGATGAGAAAACTGACTCAAATTTATAAGAATACATGTTATTTCCCAATTGATAAATGTTAAAGGAGGTAAACAGGCAATTTTTAGATGAAGAAATTAAAGCTATCTATATTCATATGAAAAATTATACTATACTAAAGCACTATGCTATAGAGAAATGTAACTTAAAACAACTCTGAGGTACTACCTGAAACCTATCAGAATAGTTAATAAGACATAAAAGGAAAATGATAACTATTGGTGGGAATGTGAGAAAACTGGGATACTAATGCATTGTTGGTAGAGTTGTGAACCAATCTAATCGTTCTGAAGATTAATTTGTAACTATGCCCAAAGGAGTATAAAACTGCATACCTCTTAATCCTCCTACTATTAGGTCAGTTTTCCAAAGATATCAAAAAAAGGGGAAAGGATCCACATGTAAAAAAAAAATATTTATAGCAGCTCTTTTTTTTGGTGTGTGTGTGTTAACAAAGAATTAGAAATTGAGTGGATACCCATCACCTGGGGAATAACTGAACAATTTGTGCTATATGAATGTGATAGAATTCTAATGAGCAGATAGATTTCAGAAAAATCTGGAAAGACTTGAACTGATGCTGAGTGAAATGAGCAAAACCAAAATATAGTACAAAGTAATAACATTGTGTGATGATCAACTATGATATTTTCTTATTTTTTTCCTTGTGCTTTTTACCTTTTTTCTGATACTTTATTCTCAGCATGATTAAAATGGAAATAAGTTTTATCTATAGTAGACTGCTTTCTGTTTTGAGGGGCAGGAAGGGAAGAGAAAGGGAGAAAATTTTACAAAAATGAATGCTGAAAACTATCTTTTCATGTAATTGAAAAAACTAATAAGATTTAAAAAATAAAAATGAGATTCAAAAGTAAGGTCTGCAAATTATTTGCAAGTTTCAATAATTTGTTTTAATTTGTGCCACAATTAACATACACAGGAGAATCATGAAGAATTGATGGTTTTCATGTGCTCTACTCATTACAGTTCTGATAATAGAAGGGATTTAAGATTTCTGCTATGAAACAGCTAGTAGGAGTCTAGGAGTTAGGGTCATTCACTTCCTAAGGGATACATATATTCCACTTTTAGGCAGTTTGGAGTTCTCCTGCTAAATATTGCTATTATTCTTTTTTATTTTAGATTTTATTTTCAAGGCAATGGGGTTAAGTGGCTTGCCCAAGGCCACATGGCTAGGTAATTATTAAGTGTCTGAGGTTGGATTTGAACCCAGGTACTCCTGACTCCAAGGCCAGTGCTCTATTCACTGCGCCACCTAGCCACCCCCCCCCAAATATTGCTATTATTCTTAATAATGCTGGGGGCTGGATAATAGGGCAAGTCAGCTAACCAATGAACTGAATTTGTTTTTACTTTTTTGACAAAAATGATTTATTTATTAATATTGATCTGTCCTGACCTGCTTGCTAACTGATTTATCATTCAGGAGGTTGTGATATATTAGTAACTGCAAATCAGTTATTAAAGATCTAGATACATCTCAAACTAGGGTACCCTTTGTATTAGACCGGTTGTTCTCAAAATTCTTTTATGAGAAGTTTTTGGAGTCTTCAGGAAATAATTTATTCTAAAATCAGGTGAACTATTTAAACAGATTCTGAATCATTCGGCAGTTATAGAAGGGACAAATATCTCTTTTTGTGTATGTTGGATTATTACTGTATAAATTATTTAGTTAAAAGCATCCAGCCTCATGGAATAGATGGCTATCAACTCTCTGCTGAGTTTAGCTATAATCATTCATTATTTTCTCCTGCTGTTGCTAGTGATTTCATCTTGTGGTTTCTGTATTTAAAAAAAAACCCACATAAAAGCACAGAAGAGTTTTAGAAATTTTTCAATACAGTATATTTAATCTAAAAAATGTACAACAAATATATTATGGGATACGTCTTTAAGAAAACACTTAGCACTTTAATGGCTAGTAACCTGTTGATTGCCTCAGAGACAGCTGTCTAATCACATCTGAAACCATTTTATAAATTCCATAAGTTTTCAAGTTTCTTGTGGCTCAGCAATTGCTTCTGTGTTCATTTGAAAATAATATAGCCTGAAGATAAACTAGTAAGTATACCCTATGTATATATTATACAAATGCCTTCTGGGCACTTGGAAAATAGTTTTATGTGGATAACAGCTGTCTCAGGAGTTCTGGCCTAGATAGATAATTCATTTGTGATAAGGGTTGCCCAGTGTTGGTTTCACTGTTCAGTAGTTCAGAAGAGTAAGACTCTGCAAATATGGTTCATTGAAGGTATAGGACAAAAGATATATAACCTAAGAAAGTTATTCAAGTCCAAAGATACATTGTCTACCAAAGTGCATAAAACATTGCAAAATTTATTTATTTTACTTTTAATTTATGGAATAAAACAAACATTTCCCTAACAGTATAATAAAAATATGATTGTTCATGAAACTGCAAATTTTCTATTCCTCTTATACCTAATAAAGTTATCAAATAAATTTCTTTTTTTCCCCCCTTCCTCTACTTCACCCTTGAGATGGCTACCATTATACAAATGTGTGTGTATAGAAAATTATGTTTTGATCCTTTCATGAGAAAAATGAATCTGGTGTTATTACTATTGTTAGAGATTGTGGTTTTAAGGAAAAACATTTTTGTTTATTTTTAAGTCAAAAAGAATAAGAGAAAATGGAAAGTTTATGGCTGAATTACCTCCCAAGTTTATGGAAAGCAAGAAATATCAGTCAGAAGAAAGATAGAGAAGAGTCTTCAGAAAAATTTTTAAGCCTGTCCTGGGTATGCTTGCCTTGACTAGATGAATAACCTCCTGTTTTCTCATCATACTGAAGTCCTTTTAAAAGTTTGATGGATGTCATGGATCACTCCCTATTGCTGTGGATTTATTTTTCAATGGAAAACTTCTGTTACTCATCTCCAAGGGAATCATCAGGAGATTCCTTTGACATTTTGATACCTTTGTTTTTTTTTTGTTTCACATAAACAGCTGTTTGTTAGCATACCTTTTGAAGCTTTAGGGGAACTAAGAAAATCTGTATACTAAATTTTTTAATATCCCACCTGTGGTTTAGTTTTTCAGCTTGAGATTTACCTTCATGCCAAACTGAAGAGAAAAATTAGCCCCAAGTGATGTTAACTCTTGTAAAACTTTATTAAGGTCATCACTTATAAAAGTGGCTTTGGGTGGGTGGTAGGTTCAACTTAGGGGTTGATTCCATTTTCTGTTTGTATGAGAGATGGATAACAGCCTTTCAATGGAAATGTTTCCTTTTTATTGTATTTTTTGTTGCTTTCTCAATTTCCCTCTTCTTTAATACCGATTTGTATTTACTTTCTTCAAGTAGCAAGGATATTTTGGAGTCAATATGCCTGGTGGGTGAATGAGTTCAAAAAAAATGAAAAGGGAAAGTAATTTCACCAGATATGCCTCTTTCCCTCTCCTTTAGGAAAGATGTAAATTTCATGGCAATAGTCAATGTAATTATTTACCATCTCTTGCTTAGTATTTGTGCTTGTGAATTATTTTTTCTAAGTTAAACTATCCTATAAAAGAAAATGAAAGCCAGAAAAAAAATCAGAAAAGAAGAAAAAGGAAGAAACAAAAATGTTTTTCTTTCCATGTATTTTCTCTATAGTGAATCCTCCTTTATCCCTATCTATGAAACAAGGAGTAAATTGCACACTCTTCAAGATATATGCATGATTTCAGTCACCATCTCTATTTATAAACATGAGAAAAAGGAGTGTGTAGTTTATCCTGGACACTTATCTAGCTAACTCTACCTCAAGAAAAACTTTGCATTGATGGAGAAACTCCAAAGCTCCTTTTTTTTTTCTTCTTGATATAGAATTATCCTGTTTGTTGTATGTTCGAAAGACATATGTATGGTGAAATTTTGGATATGCTTCTAATGTTTTAAAATATGTTTTATTGCCATATGCATTGGCTTCTTCTGCTTATATCAGTGGTCTCACTTAAATTTAAAGGTATAATTGATTTCTCCTCTAAGATATGAATTTTTATGTAAAAAATATAATTTGTAATAATATGTGAAGAATGTAGAGTGTTGGTCTTCACAGGGTGTGGAGGGGGAGCCCTTAGGGAATCTATTACAAAGGGAGAATGGCCCCAGTCAGTCACAAAACTGGGAGAGTTCTAATCCCATTCCAAAAATGACAAACTAGATTAGAAGAAACTAGTCCTTAACTGGTCAAGAGTAACCTAGTCTTGACCTTCTCCTGCACATGCTCAAAGAGAGCTATCTGTTCTTGCTCATTAGTATAATTAGCAGGGTGGGGAAATATATAGGAACCAATGTATTAATTAGATTTGTGACCCCAGCCTATGATTGGCATGAATGAGGCAGGAACAAAGTCTTTCAAAGTGCATAAAAGAGCTTGTATGTTGGGATTTCCCCACTCCTCTCTTCCACAATGAGAGAGGTGTGCCATTTTGTTAACATATCTTAATAAAAAAAAACATTTTAATCACTCTAGACTAAGTAGTCTCTAGCCATTTATAACACAATATTCAACTAATTACTTCCTGATATGCATACAAAGAATATGTGTGTGTGTGTGTGTGTGTTATCCTTCTCTTTCCTGTACTCTCTCCTCTCTTTCATTCACTCCCTTTTCTTCTCCTTCCCCCCCTCTCTCCCAACCTCCCTCCTCTCTCTCTCTCTCTCTCTCTCTCTCTCTCTCTCTCTCTCTCTCTCTCTCTCTCTCTCTCTGTGCCTTTTTTCCCCTCTCATTTGGTATGGATCCGTGATTTCATTAGTATCAGGATCTTTTCTAGCTCTAAACTTATTAGCAACTATTCTGTAATGTAGCCTTAGCAGTTTTAGGTTGCTAAAATTTAAAACAGTGATTTAGATTTGCGGAACATTATGTAGGGTGTTAGCAATTTGTCTGGGGATACTGAGAAGTTTAATGATTTTCCCCGAGGATATATAACCAGTATATATATTAGAAGTAAGGGTTAAACCTGGGACTTATTGTCTCTGCTACCAGCTTTCTATCCATAGATAAGCCCACCTTAGACTTATGAGTATATGAGGAAGATAACACTTTCTCTGGCCCTTTAAAATATAAATGACCCCTCCCATCTTGCTTCCAGTATCTTGGAGCTAGAGAATATATTTCAGCTATTTTTATCATAACTATATGTTAATTAAGCCCAAATAGAAGAATTAAGCAAAATACAACTGCTTTGTAGGTTATCTAGGGAAGGTAATTCAATTTATTAAATGAAGAATATAAGCTCTGTGAGAGTAAGCATTGTTTAATTTTTGTTTTTGTATTCCCAGTGCCTTACATATAGTGGACATTTAAAATGTTTTTTTGAATTGTATTGTAAGGTAGTTTCATAAAATGAAGCACAATTTCAGTTGAACCCTATTTTGAAAAATGATATTAATAATTCTTTTAAAGAAGGATCATTGTTCTTTTCATACTCCACCTCCCCACCTATCTCACACTCAGTGAGCTACATTTCCAGAAAAAAAGTGAGAGATATATTTTCTTATATTTTCTCTGAGACTGAGATAATTCATTAAAATTATGTAGAATTTAGCTTCATTTTAGGATACTTTCCACTTATTTGTTTTTATATCATCCTCTTGATCTTACTTTTTTCTACATCAGTTCATGAAAATGTTCTCATGTTTCTCTGAATCTCTCATAGTTTCTTTTTTTTTATTTAAGGCAATGGGTTAAGTGACTTGCCCAAAGTCACACAGCTAGGCAATTATTAAGTGTCTGAGGTTGCATTTGAACTCAGGGTCCTCATAACTTCAATGCTGGTGCTCTATATACTGCACTACCTAGCTGCCCCTATAGTTTCTTACATTGCAAATGTTCTATTATGTTTGCTAACCTCAGTTTTGTATATCTGTTTCTCAAATGATGGACATCCACTTGCTTTCTAATTCTTTACTAGCACAAAAAATATTGATGTGAATTTGATATCTATAGGTCCCTTCTGATTTTGACTGACTTAGTCACTTTACTAGCAATGGAAAATCTAGATCAAAGAGTAACGGCATTTTAATAACTTTTCTTTGCATAAAATTAAGTTGCTTTCCAGCATTATTAGATGTGTTCACAACTCCATCATCAGACTATTTGTGTATCTATCTCTCTTACTGCACCCCTTCCAAAATTGACCAACATTAACATCCTCTATCTTTTTTTTCATGTTGCTGGGGGTGAAGTAAAACTTCAGGGTTATTTTTAATATATATTTCATTTTTCCCTGGTTACATGTAAAAAAGTTTTAACATTCATTTTTAAAACTTTGAGTTCAGAATTCTCTCCCTTCTTTCCATCCCACTCCCTCTAAAAGTGATGTGATATAGATTAAAATTGTGTAGGTATGAAAAACATTTTCATAATAGTCATGGTATGAAAGAAAACATACCCCCCCCAAGAAAGATAAAGTTAAAGATGCATGCTTCAATCTGTATTCAGACATCATCAGCTCTGACTTTGGAGGTGAATAGTATTCTTTATCATAAATCCTTAAGAATTGTCTTGAGTCACAGCATTGCTAAGAAAAAGTAAGTCATTCACAGTTGATCATCCCACAATATTTCTGTTATTTTGTATATAGTACATTTCCTACTGCATCTGCTCATGTTCTTCTTTCTTGGTTTTACTGGAAGCATCCTGCCCATCATTTCTTGGAATAGAATAGCATTCTATCATAATCACATGCAACAGTTCTTCAGCCATTCCCCAACTGATGGGAATTCCAGTTCCTTATCTCTCTCTCTCTCTCTCTCTCTCTCTCTCTCTCTCTCTCTCCCTCTCTCCATACACATATGCATTTATACATACACACATATATACATATATATGTATACACATACATACATACTCTTTTTCATATCTTCTGGAATATAGACCTAGTAGGGGCAATGCTAGATCAAAGGGAAGGAGTGATTTTATAGCCCTTTTTGAGTATAGTTACAACTTGTTTTACAGAATGGTTGAATCATTTCAGACTCCTCCAATAGCTAATTAATGCTTCATTTCCCCTACATCCCCTCCAACATTTGTCATGTTCTCTTTTTGTTCTATTTGCCAATCCAGTAGGAATAAGGAAGTACCTCAGAATTGTTCTAATTTACATCTCTCCAATAAATAGTGAGTTAAGAAATTATTTAAATATGGCCACAGATAGCATTGATAATTTCATCTGAAAACTGTTCATATCTTTTGATCATTTATCCCTTGAGGAATGGTTCTTATTTTTTTATAAATTTGATTCTGTTCTTTACATTTGAGAAATAAAGTCTTTATCAAAGAAATTTGTTTCAATATTTTTTCCTGCAGTTACTATTGCTAACTGTATTTCTCTATCCTATTCCCCCCAACCCCAGTGTATTCCCCTTCTCCTTTCACCCTGTCCCTCCTCAAAAGTGTTTTATTAGGGGGCAGCTAGGTGGCACAGTGGATAGAGCAACGGCCCTGGAGTCACGAGTACCTGAGTTCAAATCCGGCCTCAGACACTGAATAATTACCTAGCTGTGTGGCCTTGGGCAAGCCACTTAACCTCATTGCCTAGCAAAAACTAAAAAAAAAGTGTTTTTCTTCTGACTATCCACCTCCAACAATCTGCCCTCCCTTCTATCACCTTTCCCCCTTTCTTCTATTCCCTTACCTTCTTACTTTCAACTAGGGTAAGATAGATTTCTATACCCAATTGAGTGTGCTTCTTATTCCCTCTCTGAGCTAATTTTAAGAGAGTAAGATTCATTAACTTTCCCAAGTCTCTCGTTCCATTCCACTGCAAAAGCTTTTTCTTGTCTCTTTTAATATATGCTCCTTTAGTTGCCCTAATAAATGAGAAAGTTCATGAGAATTATTTTCAGTACCATTGTCCCTTGCAGGAATATGAGCAGCTCAACACCATTAAGTCCTTTATGATTTGTCTTTCCTGTTTATTTTTTAGTCTGCTTTTGTGCCTCACATTTGAAGATCATATTTTCTGTTCAGCACTGGTCTTTTCATCAGGAAAGTTTAAAAGTTTTGTATTTCATTGAATGGCCATCTTTTCACCTGAAAGAGTATGCCCAATTTTGCTGGGTAGTTGATTCTTGGTGGTATTCCAAGTTCTTTTGCCTTCTGGAATATCATATTCCAAACCTTACAATCCCTTAATGTAGAAGCCGCCAAATAGTGTTTTATCCTGACTGACTTCATAAAAACTGAATTGTTTCTTTCTGGCTATTTACAACATTTTTTTCTTGACTTGGGAACCCTGAAATTTGTCTATAATATTCCTGGGAGTTTTCATTTTCGGATCTCTTTCACGAGGTGATCAGTGGATTCCTTTGATTTCTATTGTATTCTCTGGTTCTAGAACATCAGGCCAAAATTCCTTCATAATTTCTTGAAAGATGATGTCTAGGCTCTTTTTTTTGGATCATGGTTTTCAAGCAGTCTAATAATTTTAAAATGATCACTTCTGGATCTATTTTCTAGGTCAGTTGTTTTTTCAATGAGATGTTTCACAGTCTTCTGGTTTTTCTTTCTTTTTCTTTCGTTTTATTATTTTTTGAATTTTCATAAAGTCATTAGCTTCTCTTTGTGCCATTCTATATTTTAAGGAATTATTTTAAAGAATGCTTCTGTTTTCTCCTTTTTCTCTTGGCCAATTTTTTAGTCCTTAGCTTTCTCTTTTCTTTTCTTTTGTTTTCTTTTTGCAAGGCAATAGGGTTAAGTGACTTGCCCAAGGTCACAAAACTAGGTAATTATTAAGTGTTTGAGGTTGGATTTGAACTCAAGTCCTCCTGACTCCAGGGACTGGTGCTTTATCCACTGTACTACCTAGCTGCCCTTTCATTGGCTTTTTGGACCTCTTTTTCCATTTGGCCCAATCTGGTTTTTAAGATGTTATTTTCTTCAGTATTTTTTGTGTTTTATTCACTAAGCTAACTGACTTTTCTTTATTTTCTCACATTACTCTCATTTGTCTTCCCAAGTTTTCCTCTATCTTCCTTACTTGATTTTCAAAATCTTTTTTTGAGTTTTTTCCATGACCTGAGACCAATTCATATTTTTCTTAGAGGCTTTGGATATAGGAGTTTTGACTTTGTTATCTTTTTCTCTGAGTATCTACCATAGTAATTGTCTATGGTCAGATTTATTCTCTTCTGTTGTTTGCTCATTTTCCCAGCCTATGACTTGATTTTAACTCTTTGTCTGCTTCCAGGGTGTAGAGCCCACTCTCCTAAGCTTTGAGGTTTTTTTTTAAACAGCTGATTTCAGAGATACTTCTAGGGACCTACAATTCTCCCAAGGTGGTATGATCTAAGAAGGGATTTTTATCATCCTCATAGTCTCTGCTGTGGTCTGAGTGACCTTTCTGCTCTGGAACTGTAAGGAGGGTCCCTAGATCACCTGGGGCAGCATGCTCTGTTGTGTTATTGTTCTTCCTGGGACTTCAACCCACATCCAAGCACAGTCAAAGCAACAGTGTCCTGCCTCAGGGAAAGCAAAAAGACCTCTGTAATCTTTTTCTGATACCCTTACCATCTATAGACTGAGAGCTCTGGAAGCAGTTGTCTGCTAATTTAGTGACTTACAATGCCTACTCCTGGTCCACTGGGTCTGAGTTTGTACAGCTTAGACCTATGCACTGGACAGTGGCAGAGTTTTCCTGCTGACATTCCAATTTATCCTTGGAAATTTCTGGGCTGATAGATCTGGACACCACCATGGCAGCCACTGACCCAATTCCCCTGCTGTCTGTTCCTGGATTGCTGGGGTGTCTCACACTGCTCTGTACTCTTCTCTCACCCTGGTCTAACAGACCCTTCAATCTTCCAGATTGTCTTGGGTTGGATGATTGTTTCACTCAGTCTTTTTGGTGGGTTCTGCCACACCAGAATTTGTCTAGAGTCTTTATTTAAAGGTGTTTGGAGTGGTTTGGGGGAGATCTCTGGCGAGTCTCTGCCTTTTCTCTGCCACCTCAGCTCCCAGGGTCATTTTTAAATTTACATATCTCATTTTAACAATTTGAAACAATATGACTGTTGATAGTTTTTGATTCTTAATTTGAATTTACTCATATCTCTTGAACACCTGTATTGGGGAATAGTTTTTATTTTGTATCTGAGTCAATTCACTATATAGTTCAGATGTCTCATTTTTATGAAAAACTTTTGATGATTTTTTATCCTCACTGCATTTTACTACTTTTATTTTGAAAATTATCTATCATTTCAAAATTGCTATTTCTTTTTGGTTAGGACTTTGCCTTCTATCTACAATTGTGAAAATTTTCCCTTTTCATTTTTCTACTATCTTAAAGTAATAACTTTTAATATTTTAATGTGCATATTTGAGATTATGTATTTGGTTTGACATACTGCTCTAAACCTATTTCTTGTCAAAATGTTTTCCAGTATACCCAAGAGTTCTTATCAAATAGGGAATAAGTTTATTTGAGGGTAGAAGAGTTAATGAACACTGGGTAGCTGAGTTAAATAGTTTTTGATTCTTATTTATTCTGTTCTACTGATATGCTTTGTTATTTTTAAGCCAGAAGTTTAATTAATTTAATTTAATTAATAATTATGATTTATGATGACTGTATGATGAGGCTGTAAGATGAAGTTGTTGTCTGGATGAGCCATTTCCCTTCTTTGTTACTTTCTTCCTGTTTTTTTTTTTGTGAATGAAATTTGTTATAATTTTGTCTAGTTTCATAAATCAACCACTTAGCAGTTTGGTAAAGCATTAAGATGGTAAATTAGATAAATAATTTTTATTAATGGCAAATCCCAACTATAAATAATGACCATTCCTCTAATTGGTAGTCATATTTATGTCTTAAGTGTTTTTTGGTATCATTACTTACCTTTTTCTGAGGAAAAGTTACACCTTGGTTTTAGATTTCTTATCATTTAGGGTAATAGGTGACCATAGGATATGTTTATAATAGACCAAATATTCTGAGGGAGGGATGTGTGGAAACAGTTTAGGTTGCTGGGAAGAAAGTGGTATTGCCAATTTAAATGATGGCCATGCTCCCCTCTCCATTGGAAATGCATGAAAACCACAGAATATGTTGTGAGTCAGCCGTATCTATCTTCCTTAAAGACTAACCAGTTAAGACTTCAAGATAAAGTGGTCCATCATGAATGCTTCAATATAAATCCCCCAAAGGAGATTGTTGCATCCTAGAAGGTTTGTAGGCAGACATTTATCTGAATTGGCAGTATATTACCTTCATCTTTCAGAAGATGTCTGACTTAATGAAAGTATGGTTTCTGAAAGTGACCTGTTAGGAAGTAGTGTAGGTGATACATATTTATGGGATTGTTCAGGAAGTTTTGAAGTATAGAATCAGTGGTAATAGGATGAATATATGCTCATTTTTGAGCCCAAGATGCAGGTTATAGGGGTATGTAGATATGAGCTAGAGCCTCATGTGGGAAGTTGAGACGCATAGCCTGGAAGGACTGTGGCTGGGAAGAATAGCTAATGGAGAAGAAAGAATCTGTGAGTCCATGGACTGTGGTGACTAGCATGCCTACTTTGTCCAGAGAGAATTAAATATGAGTTTTTTGGGAGTTAGTGATAAGTTTATTATAATTTTCTGTTTCTCTGGAATTTATAGACAGGGAGGTTTCAATTTAGTGTAAATGAATTTACTGGTTGCTACTTTCTTAAAGCTCAGGCGAATCAAGAGATGAGAAGTTTGAAAGGTAGATATGACTTGGAGCTGGAGCTTGGGAGAATGTTTGGGAAATTGCCTGTTAAGCTGCAAATGGCTAATACTTTGATTTTATCATGCATTTAGTAATGTAATTAAATGTTAACCACAGATATTAAGGTTTTAGTGATTGAAATGACACACTGGATCTGGAAGGAATGACCAGTTGCTGGTGGTGTTGAGGTTTGAACTGTTGATCGACAAGGCAATAGTGAAGTTAATAGAGCTCTTTGATTTTGGAGTTGGGAAGACTTTACTTCAAATACTTTAGGTAGTTGAAAGTAACTCTTACTAGATATTTGACTCTTGGCCAGTTATTGAACCACTCTCAGCCTCATTTTCCTCTTTTATAAAATAAGAATGTTGGACTCGATAACCTCTAAAGACTCTTCCAGAATGAAATCTAAGTCATGATTGATAGGTATTCCAAGATAAAAAACTTTTTTTTAATACCAAAGTATATTCCAATGAGAAGCAGAGTGCAGGTTGATAGAGAATTGAATAGTTCTAATAATATAGTCAGGAGAAGGCAGCTTCCTATGAAAGGAAGGTTCAGGACATATTTATTATCCTGCTAACTGAAGGTTATGAGCAGTTTAGAAAAGTACTTTCTTCTCAATGATTGATGATTTTGGGTAAGTTATACTTAGTTATTAGAGAAAAAGCAGAGTATGCTATCATTATCTAATAATAATAATAATAATATACAATAATATGTAATAATAAATAAAATAGTGATCATGAATAATTAGCCTCTACCAAATGACCAATGAGAGAGATAGCAAAAAATAACTGTCTTTCTTATTTAATTGGAGGAATAGAATATGCCTGGACCATTTAAAAAAGTATTATTCACAGGAAAGACTCTAGGGAACTACTTCTGGAACATTAGAGTACTACAGCATGTGTGTACATTTTATGTAAAATTATCTCATGGTTGTGAGGAATCTATTTTCTATTGATTGTCTGGCTGGAACTAAGTGTCAGACATTAACAGTGCCTAGGTCATCTCCTTTATCTTGGGTCGTATCAAATCTTCCTTTGGTTTACATCTCTTTAAATCTTTTTCTGCAAGATTTCTTGCACTATTTGTGAATTGTGAGTGAGATTTTTATCCCTGTAGATATTTCTTTAAAGTATTCAGGGGCATGCTGAAAGCAGCTCCTACCCATTTGCAAGAAGCTAATTGTTAAATTTTCAGTGTGAGCATTCAAATTGCAGAAATTGCCAAACAATACAAAATAGAGCTTTCTTTATTATTCTGCTGATTAACTACTCATAAGACTTAAGGCAGAATAAACTTAAAAGTGTACCTCCCTCCCCCCAAGCTGGTTGTTAAACATTTACCAGTATACCCCTTGGCATATCAAATGACTTATGTTGTTTCTTGAGGGAATCATGATTCTCTTTCTTGATATAACTTTTTCCCTTTCTTTTAGTGTTGTGGCAATAATCAAGTCTCTTCTGCATTCCCAAACATTTGCTTTTCTCTTCTAGTCCTATAGCTTTGAACACCTTGGGACAAGAAATGAATTTTTGGCCTGGGGGAAAAATCCTTTTAGCTCATCTCAGTCTGTCCTGTTTTTAGCTACTCTTTATTTTTTATTCTCTCTCGTAGAGGTGATTCAGTACTCATATGAGAATTATTCATAGTGTTATGAAATTTTATAGCTAGAAAGAACTTCAGAGACCATCTAACATAATGCTCATTTTATATTTAAGGCAGCCCTTAAATATAAGGTTGAAAGAGGCTGGAAGGGGTTAAATGACTTGTCCAAAGTCATACAATACTTTCAGCAGTCTACCATGATCTAACCTCTAGGGTCTCATCCTAGCTCATTCAGCCCAGCAACCAATCTACAAACGAAAGTTGAATTAGTTCCATTTTGGTTTGTAGAGACCATTTTATTTTTTTAATTTTTAATTTTTTTTTAGGTTTTTGCAAGGCAAATGGGGTTAAGTGGCTTGCCCAAGGCCACAGAGCTAGGCAATTATTAAGAGTCTGAGGCTGCATTTGAATTCAGGTACTCCTGACTCCAGGACTGGTGCTCTGTCCACTGCATCATTTAGCCACTTCCACTGCGCCACCTAGCCAACCCCTGGAGATCATTTTAAAATGGAAGGTAATCAGTCTTTCCTATCCATGTTATTTCCTACATTTAATGGGCAAGTACCTCTGTAAGTGATTGATTTTTATGGCAAATCAGTGTCACACAAAGAAAGAAAAAAAGAACCCATGCATAAAACTTATCCATCTGAGTGAGATTTATTGAAAGATAGTTTTTTATAATTTACCAAAGCCTAAGGGCCAGTTATTGAACCACTCTCAGCCTCATTTTCCTCATTTATAAAAATAAGAATGTTGGACTCAATGACCTCCAAAATCTCTTCCAGCATGAAATCTAAGTCATGATTGATAGATATTCTAAGATAAAAAAACTTAGGCTTTTTAATGTACCCAAGTATATTCCAATGAGAAGCAGAGTGCTGGTTGATAGAAAATTAGTTCTACTAATATGGTCAGGAGAAGGCAACTTCCTATGAAAGGAAGGGTGAAACTCCAAGTTTTATACTCTGCCTTGATGTGGGCTTCCAATAGTTTTGTGGGTGACTACCCATGGGAGGTGAACATAGTGGGAAGTGAGAAGCAACAAATATGACATCCTGGGTTTTTTTTTTTAACATACTCTGGTAGTCCTGTCACTAATATGTTGTTTTGTCCCCCCCAATGATTTACAGAACCAGAAAGAATTAATTAATTAATTAAATCAATTGAAACAATTAAAAATAACAAAATTATGGAATGTAAAATAAATCCACATAAATAAAAAAAGTTTCTATATAATACCAGCAAACTCCACTCAAGGAGAAAACATTTAAAACAATTAAAATATAAAATCCTTGTGAATATACTTGTGAAGACAAGCAAGAATATAGAAATACAACTACAAACTACTCTTGATATAAAACTACTTTTAAGTATTGAGTTCTACATTTTTCTACCTATCTCTCTTCTGTCTCTCCATGACAAAGAGTAATCTGATATTGTACAATTATGTTTAACATATTTAATTTTTTTTGTGTGTGTTTTGCTAATTTCCTTTTTTTTCTAGAGTTCTTGGTTGGTCTCTATACAAATTTTTTTTGTTCGATATGTTACCTGTACTCCTTAATCTATACTTTGGTTAATCTATATATTGGTTGAGGAATTTTAGGAAAGAGGAAAAAAAGTCACAGATTCTCACCCATTCCATAGTTAACTTGGAAAGCTTAGTAAACTTGTATTTATAGAGACAAGGTCTACACTTACAGTCTGGTCTGGACTCTGAGAAATTTACATAGAGGCATATCCTTTCTTTTCTTTTTTTCCCCCTTTTTGGTGAGGAAATTGGGGTTAAGTGACTTGACTCTAGAGTCACACAGCTAACAAATATCTGAAATCTGATTTGAACTTAGGTCCTCCTGATGCCAGAGCTGGTGCTCTATCCACTGTGCTACCCAGCTGCCCCAGAGGCATATCCTTTGTAATTATTTCAATATGAAGCAAAGAATGATTCCAGTAAGTTTTTTAGTGGCCTTAATTTCTAGTGTTAGCTCTTAATTTCTCCTGAGCTAGTTTCTACATTTTAAAGCCTTATATAACTTCAATAAGCAGGGGAATATTCATAGAGTACATTTTGTTTCATATTTTATAACTGGAATGTCTTCTGGTTGTGAGGAGGACTACTATGTCCATTTTCTCTACCCTATCACTTGTAATACATGATGTAATGATCTCTTGTATCATTAGAACGTAAATTCCTTATAAATCAGAGTTAATCTTAGTTTTTGCTTCTATTTGTGTACCTGGAGCTTATCACAACACTTAGCAGTTAGTAAACACTTAATAAATGTTTGTTGATTTGACTTAAGCACACTCAGCTAAATAAACTTGTGAGGTAGAATTTGAAACCGGATCTCCAGTTGTGGACTCCACTATTCTTTATTCTATCTCTCTTCTTAACCATTGACATTTTTAATGTAATTATTTGATTGGAAGTTCAATAATTGGAAAGCATGACTACATTGGACTGAAGCAAGCAGAATAGGTGAGATGTACATTTCAATTTTGATTTTAATGTCACTTTGATTTCAAGTTTTTAGGGTATATTTTCTTACACTTGTAATGGAATTTGCATGTGTTTGATACTTTACATTTTCTAAATGGATTTTACATTGGAGAATGTTTGAAAAAGTGACTTTGAAATTTATTTTTTAACTTAACCTTGAGGGCCAATGTTGGAAAGTAAGGGGCTTCTTAATGTTACTTTGTTAAATCTTATAATTGCCTCTATATCTTGTACTTAGGAACATTAGCATATTATCTTTTTTGATAAAGTCACATTTTTACATTGAGTAGGATTTTTCTGTCAGGATTTCCTCTGAATTTCACACACTGCTGATTGTATAGATGTCTTTTTATAATATTTGTCACATATAATATCTAACCTAAATTTGATATGGAATAATGTTGAGCATGTTAATTTCTAGTCTGTAACGAGTTTTTAATTTAAAATAAGAAAACTCTCTTTCATTGGCTGAATTCCACAAATGAAATATTATCACATTTTTACCTTTACTCATTTTAAATGACTAGCTTTACAAGGTCACTTCATTTATGTCACTGATCTCATTTGCCAATGTGATTGAAATTGTAGTAATAGGCTGGGTTTGTTTTTCTTTCTCTCCAACATTGACATAGAAATTATATTTTAATATTTATATGGCAATTACAGACCTGATTCAAATCTAAATGTTAATGCTGAATGTAACTTTTATGACAAAATGAGATTTTCTTTTTCTGGGAAAAAAATCTTCATAAAAAGTTTTATACCTGTTATTTGGTTGAGTTGATTGCCAATAATAAGTTTTCCATAATATTTTCTGGGATAGGAAAAAAATAGAAGAGTCTAGTTGCTAGGAGTGAGTTCATTTGTGTTAACAAGGATCACCCTAAGGTGTTCTACCTGTGGCACACACTGACTGTTTGATCCTGGGCAAGTCATTTCCTTCTCAGTACATCAGATAACTTTCCAAGACTAAAAGCTGAAGAACAATTGCAGCTTTGTATTGGTTAAGGAGTTAATTCATCAGTTATTTACCTTCACCAATGAACCAGTATGAAAAAATGATGCAACCATAAATAAATATTAAATGTAGACAAAGATAATCAAACCAAATTTATAGCTACATATCAGTCTTCAAAAAAGTCTCCTTCTTGTATCTTCTTTGTCCATATGGAGATGACCTGGGGCTCTTCAGGGAAGGCTAGCTGTATCAGTGGAGAGTAAGCTTTGATAAGGTGTGTTTACTCTCTGAGAATCTTTGTACCAAGTATG
This sequence comes from Macrotis lagotis, assembly GCF_037893015.1. Lineage (NCBI taxonomy): Eukaryota > Metazoa > Chordata > Mammalia > Peramelemorphia > Peramelidae > Macrotis > Macrotis lagotis. The sequence continues at coordinate 88,602,220 of NC_133659.1, forward strand.
GAAAGGCTTCACTGGCTAATAATATTTGAACTCAAGAACTCATGAAAGAGAGTGAGCCTCAATCCTATTTGGTCCCCTTCGTGGACAGGTGCTGTAGTTCTGGAGATGTCTATGAATATTAACTAAATAATAATCCACACATTTGCATAGAAATTTAAGCTTTGCAGAGCTCTTTCCTCACCCCCAAAATCTCCATGTGTAGTAGGTATAACAATATAATAATAAAATTGATAACAGTTAACATATAGCACTTACTATGGACTGCTCACTGCGAAGAACTTTATAGTTATTATTATTATTAGCTTATTTGATCCTCATAGCAACCTTGGGAGATAGGTGCTGTTATCATCATCATTTCCATTTTACAGATAAGGAAACTGAGACAAACAGCCTAAAGATTCAGTTTTTTGTTTTGCAAGGCAATGGGGTTAATTGACTTGCCCAAGGTCACATAGCTAGGTAATTATTAAGTGTCTGAGGCCAGCTTTGAACTCAGGTACTCCTGACTCTAGGGCTGTGCTCTATCTACTGTGCCACCTAGCTGCCCCTGACTAACCAATTTAAATAAATAAATAAACCTATTAAATAAATAATTTTTTTGAAAAAAAAACCTTAGTGATCAGATATCACCATTTTAAGGATTTTATCTAGCACAAAATAAATAATAATAATAATCACAGTAAAGAGATTTTAAAAGAGTCTAAAACTATCTTTACCAGCAAATATTTGCTCTTTTTGTGCAAAACCCCAAGTAACCAATAGCAATGCTCATTTAAACTGCGAGTTCACTTATAAAATATTAAGACAGGAAAGTCATAGAAGCATTGCCCAAGAAAGAGCAAAAAAAAAAAGAGAGAACAAAATTATCCTTTAGAGGAATCTATCTGATACCCAATTAAGTTAGACCATCCTGAATATATTTATAGATGAATTTGGAAGAAGAACAACAAACAGACTTGAAGTGGGACATGTCTATTGATATTGCTGTAATATAATAGAACCGCCACATTTCATCAGAGCAGATTAGTGATAGAGGCTAAGAAGAGGAAGGCTGGGAAGAAAAGTTGGATCTCAACAAGTACACAGAGGAGAAATCCATATTGGAGATGATGCAATTTTTTTTTTAACAAATTATGGCATATATTCATTAAATAGATAACCAAATAAGAATAGTGCAGAATTAAATGAAAAAAAAACATAGAAGAACAATATGAAATTGAAAGAATAAAAAGAGAATTTTAAAAAATGGTGTAAGAGATCATAGATTTTTAATGACACATAGTGGACATTGACATAATTTTGAATATTTTTCAGTATAACTAAAATAATTTCCTACACCAACAGTGGGGAAAAGATCAATGATGGTACTTTTAAAAAATTTAGACATTAGTAACTACTTACCCATATACTTGTTTTTTCCTTACAAATTATTTATAAAAAATAATACTTGCAGTGAATTGAGACTATCTTTGAAGAAAATACAAGAAATAAACAGAGGATCTGTCATATAAATATCTAGTGGATTACACCTACATAGTTATATAATTAATTGAACAATGTATAGAAAATAAGACACAATTATGCACATTTGTTAGCTGGAAAAAAATTAACTAGGTAGGAAAAAAATACTACCTTTAATATTCTCTTCCAAGAAGATGTCTAATATGTATGCTAAAATCATTCAAGATTCCATGACAGATGTGATGACAGAAATTACTTTGTTTAACAATCTACTGAGTAACAGCATTGTATAAAACATAAATCAGAAAGACATATGGCCTTTTAAATATTCACTAGTATCATGGTGATTGTGCTATTAAGAGACCAAATAGTAGCATTCTCCACTAATGGTGAAGTTCTCCACCATCCTATTGAATGCAATGCAACATTATTATAATTTCATCAAGAGCTATAAAACTATAAAGCTTCCTCAGAGAAATAGTAATTTGAAAAAGAAATAAGTTTAATCATCCTCACTAGAAAAAATGGGTGAAAATTGTAGATCATTTAAATTGTGACATATAATTGTACAGGACAGCAAACACACACACACACACAATTTCTGTTTATGTATGTATATGTACATGGAAAAGTACTACAATTGGGCAATGTATTGGGTCTGGAACTGAATAAGAGGAGCATATGTGGCTGGAAGCACTACCATACATTGAATAAATTAAAGGAATGGCAAAATTTGATGAAAATCTTGATTTGCTATCCAAAACATAGTGCATGAGATTGTCTTTATCTTTGTAGACTACATCTGGAATAGTGTTTTCAGTTGAAGGTTTTTATGCCTTTACTGAAGAACATCCTGGAGGGATATGTCCCATATAGGAAAAAGTCTTTAGGTCACCACATGAGAACTAGTTGAATAAACTAGCAATATTTAGTCTAGAGAAGATAATATTAGTGGGGGATATGATAACTTTCTTCAAGTATTCAAAAGACTATTATAAAGAAAAGAGAGATTTCACCAGAAGACAGAAATAGAAGCAATGGGTAAAAGTTACAAAGAGGAAGGTTTGTTTCATGTCAGGGAAAACTTCATAAGAAGTAGATTTTTTTTAAAAAAAAGCCAAGGGGTGTAGTGGGTTTCCCTTCATTAGAGACCCTCAAGTGAAGGTTGGGTGGTCACTTATTATTTAGGAGTGATACTAGAAAAAAGATGGGTATGAGTTGGGCTAGATGACTTCTGAAGCACTTTCCAACCAAGAGACTTTGTGATTCTATGATCTATAGTCACATGTCTGGAAAATGGTGGTGTGTATCAACTCCTGGCTCATGATTCCAAATCCAGTCTTTTTTACCATTATACCATACACATCAAGTGCATGCTAAGGGAGGCTTGTTGTGTATTAGATATATTTTCTTTTAGTTCCTTTGAATACCATACTTCAAGGTTGAGGACATTTTAAAATGAACTTTACACAGGATAGTTTTGCAGTAATAATGTTGAATAATGTTTTTTACTTTATCTTTTACTTCTACCTTGACACAACAGTGAGTCTCTCTCTTTAGGATATCTCATTGATCAAAAAGATATCATATCACTTCTCCTCAATTATAAATCTCCATTCTATGAAAGACTGATCCTATGCTAAATCTTTGAAGTTTTTTTGGTTCATATTCCTTATTACCTTCCCTAGCCACTGTGAATCATAGCAAAAGTTGACTTCTCTATTGCTATAGAAAGTTGGAAAAAATTCAAAAAGAATCTAGGGATTTTTGAAAGTAGGTTTTATTACTATTTGAGGCAGAACTCCGAGGTTTTTATTTTTAAAGTAGTGGTTCTTCTACTCCTAATCTTTAAATTAATTACATAACCATAAAATATTGCATCTTGGCATTTAAAATTTGGTGTGGTAACCATACATTTTTCTTGTCCTCCTGGGAGCTGTTAAATTCTTTTTGTTTTAAAACTGCACTCTAGGGGTGGCTAGGTGGCATAGTGGATAAAGCACTGGTCTTGGAGTCAGGAGTACTTGGGTTCAAATCTGGTCTCAGACACTTAATAATTACCTAGCTGTGTGGCCTTGGGCAAGCCACTTAACCCCATTTGCCTTGAAAACACCTAAAAAAAATCCCCCAAAACTGCACTCCATACAAAAGTGAGGCTCTCAAAGAGACTGGAACAGGTTTCAGTATCCAATGTAAAGAAACACTTGTTAACTTTTTTCTATGATTTTGTTTGCCTATCTGGGATTGTTTGTAGTTCAGGAGAATGGATTCTCAATATACGGATTCATTATGTCGAGTAGATACAGATTCAAGGAGATAAAGTAATGCTTAAATGAGTAATAGCCATAGTTTTCTAAAAGGATGATTTTTTTCCTCCCTTTTTTCCCCTTGCCTTGAGCAGTGGATAGGGAAGTTTTATCCAGTCTAATTTCCCCTGAAAGGCTAGTAGTGATGCTTTTAGAAGAACTGGGCTGAGAAGCAAGAGCTTGGGGATTTCTCTACTAAAATCTTGGGGGATATTTATGAGAAAGATATAAGATACCTACAAAATTATTACTGAGGGTTGATAATAGCTTCTCATTGATGGTATTTAGTGAACAAATGACCCTTTACTTGATAATGTTTCCAAGCTATTAATCCAGTCCAAACTGATGCATGATAGTTACCACATAATATCTTCTCTGGAGGAATCTTTGAATCTACCCAGATGCTCAATGCTCATCTAATATAGTAAAAAGACAAGCAGGATTATAACATAACCTCCAGGGAATATCTGTGAAAGAATAAAGTATCCTGGTAAAATTTGTTAGTTTATTTCACATAGAGGACATGGAAAAAATCAAAGATGCTCCTAAGGCTGAAGAGATCTTTAGGAATCACCTGAAACCTCTTTCTATTTTAAGAAAGGATCATACTTAAACCTTCCTAAAATGATAATTGTCTTTCTCTAAAAAAATATTCAGTTTCCATCATAGAATGTAATTGAAAGAAGACTAAGAATTCATAAAATATCTCTTGTATGTGGGCAGGAAAAGGATGTTGGCAATTGCATTATCACATGTAAATCTCTAACTAGAATTTTTGCATCTTGAGTTTTGACTATATCATCCCCCTGGGTCGAGGTGGACACTTCCAATCTACATTTAATCCTGTAACAGCTTTACTTTTTGTCCCTTCTCGGATAATGAGAAATGAGGAACCATTAAGATTGGCCCTGAGGGAAATGGCTTGGTTCCCCCCACCCCATCTCTGCTCTCTCAAGAAATTGTCAAATTTAACTGGGTTATTACTAGTAACCTCCTTCTCCCCTTACTGACAGTAGTTTTTCTGGACACAATGTGGCTTGTATATCCCATCCCCAGATTCTGTTCCTTCTTTTGTTTTAGAGAAGTACAAATTCTGTCCTTTGGGACATATTTTCCACCATTGGCAACATGCCATCCCTCTGCTCTTGTCACAGCTCTGATCATATGCATGAATGGATACAGACTCCACTTTTGGAGGAGCTCTGTTCTCGGTTTTGTTAGAGCAGCTGAGCAAATAAGAGGATTGTTAATATGGGAGTCAGGTTTCAGGAGGATGTTACTTGCAAAAAGGGTGGGAAGACACCAACGGATAGATTTCCCAATTTGAAATGCCTCACGATTCCTCCTGTTTAAGTACAACTGGGTTAAGTTTCCTGAATTTAATGATGTCCGTAAATACAAAATGACAGTGTGTGGAACTGGTGCAAAGACAATGCATGCCGCCACCCCTCTCGTCTCCGTGTGAGATCTGATGGGATGACAGATGGTGTGTTTGACAGCAAACTATTAGCTATAACACAAGTCTGAAATTTTTTTTTTTCATTCAGGAGCAGTGCTGCAAGCCATGCTCAAACTGATGATTTGTGGTGATTGCTGAAGCCCTGTTGTTTTTTCTAAGCAATGTGTTCCTCCACATCAGGTCAACTGACTGATGGTGGCCATACTAAAAATAATTCAGTCCAGTCAGGTTTGAAAAATCAAAGATTTCCATTTATGTTATTTCCAGGTCTTTGTAGTAGTTAGAGAGGCATGAATTTGGAGATGTCTCAGTAGTAGTGTTTGGTCATGTGCCTTATTGGTTTTTGTTTCCTTTATCAGTTCATAGATTGGAAAAGAAATGATGCATTGGTTTTTAGTAGAATACAATTTCAAATCAAGGCATGTTTTAATTAGAGATTTTCTATGACATATCAGAAAAGTTAGGTCTTAGGAATAGTTTTAATGTTGTAATGACAGGAGAAAAGGAGGTGGAGTAAAGAGCAGGTTGGTAGCAATATGTACCAGAAAAAGAAAAAAAACAGCATTCTAAGATGCTGAGGGGGAAAATGTCAGAAGTAGAGCATTGTTAATGCATTTATAATAGCTCAAACTTGATATTTCAGCTGAATTTCAGCCAAAAATTATCCTGTCACATTAAGATGTGACATACACAATTCATTTCAACAAATATTAATCTCCTACTCCATTATAATGGTCTCAATTTGTTCAGAAAACGTGCACTAGAACCTCTACTAGCATATATATACATGTGTTGAGGGGGAGAGCTCTCAGAAAGATGGTGAACTTCAGAAGCATATGGAATACTTTCACAGAATCATAGACTCACAAAATTTCTGAGTTGGAAGGGAACTCAGAGGACAACTTGCCAAATCCATATCTGAGCAAGAATTTCCTCCTATTATTTCCTCTCAAGTGGTCATCTAGCCTTGGTTTAAAGGGCTGCAGTGATGTGCAAACCCACTACCTTGAAAAGTAGAGAAGTCCATCTAATTATTAGGTTTATCCTTATTAAGGCTAAATATGCTTCTTTGTAACTTTGCACCCATTTTTTACTAATTCTGACTTCTGGGGTCAAGAAAGGTAAATGTAATGATTTTCTGCCTTTTTCTTTCTTTCTTTTTTGCTTTTCCAAGGTAATGGGATTAAGTAACTTGCCCAACGTTACACAGGACTTGCCCAAGGTCACACAGTTCTTCATTTTTCAAGGACATGAATTCAGATATATCCTCCTTAAACAAAACATGTCCAGTTCCTTCAGCTGATTCTTAGATGGAATGACATTTGGAAAAAAAAAGCCTTCATTTTCATCTTCATAGGACAAAAACTAGTGAGGAAATTACTGGAATGGAGAAGTGGGCACTGACATAATTATTTATTTATTCTTCTCATTATTCCAAGCTTTAGAACTGGAAGAAATCTTGAGACTCAAAGAGGTTCAGTGACTTTCCCAAAGTCAAATAAGTGATCAAGAGTAGAAGTGGGATTTGAATACAGGTCTCTGATGCCATTCTATGTTAGTTCATGGAAAGACCAGAGGATATAGAAAAGAGGCTTGGTAACTTTGATTTCAAGAGGAAAAGAAGGGTCAGGATTAGAGGAGACACTGGGAGAAGCAGAAATAGTTGGATTTTTTGAAAAAGAATAGCAGTTAGTTTCACAGAATCTAGTATAAGTCGTACACAAAGAAATCCCCACTATATCATATCTGACAAATGGTTGTCTATCTTCTACTTCAAGATCTCCAAGGAGGGGAGTCCTACCATCTCTTGAGAAAAGAAATTTCATTTTTCAATAATGTTGTAAATTTGTTCTGACATTAGATCTAAAGTTGCCTTTTTGAAAATTTTACTGGTTGTTCCTGGACAACAAATCAAAGAGGCCTAATCCTTCTCCCATGTAAGCATCCTTCAAATAGGTGAAATACCCCTACTATCAGGTCCCCTCAAGTGTTCTTTTCTTCAGTTCCTTGAACTGATCTAAAATATATCATTAACTTTCATCTTCCTGCCTGCCCTCATTTGGGTAGTCTCTAGTTTATCAATGTTCTTAAATTGTGGTACCAAAAGGGGAAGGAAGAAAGGGGAGGGAAAGGTAACAGATATTTTCTACAGTCAAGACCCTATGCTAAGGGCTTTAAAATATTAATCCTTACAAGAAATTTGAGAAGCTGATGTTTTTTTATCCTCATTTTATAGTTGAGGAAATTAAGGCAATAAGAGGTTAAGAGACTTACTCAGGGTCACATAGGTAGTAAGATAGATAGAGACTGGATCTGAACTCAGGTCTTCTGCCTCCAGATCCAACATTCTAACCTAGATGTTAGAATTGAACACAATGCTCAATGAACTCTGACAAGACCAGGATATAGCAGGATAAATCATCTCCTTAGTTCTGGAAGCTATGTCTATCCTAATACAGCTGAAGATTTCATTAACTTTTTTGGCAGCTGTATCACACTGCTGACTCATTGAGCTTTCAGTCCACTAAAACCCCCAGACTTTTTTTTTCCTGAACAACTGCTGTGATATTTGTGGAATTGATTTTTTTATACTCAAGTGTAAGACTTTAATTCATCCTTATTGAGTTTCATTTTATTAAATTCAATATAATTAGAGTCTGATGTGCCAGCCTGTCATGATCCCTTTGTTTTCTGATTGTCATACAGTATGTTAGCTTTCTTTCCTAGTTTTGTGTCATTTGTGAATTTATTAAATACTTGATCTATTCCTTTATCTAAGTCAATGATAAAAATGTTTAAGAGGACAGGATCAAGTACAGATCCCCAGGGCACTGTGTTGGAGATCTTCTGCTATGTTGACACTGAAACATTAACAAATATTTGAGTTGTCATTCATCAAGTTATGAATGTGACAATACTTATATTATTATTATCTAATCCATGTTTTCCTTTGGAATATTATGAAATAGCTTATTAAATGCTTTGCTAAAATCTAGGTAAACTATATATACAGCATTCCTCTCATCCATTAGTTTAGTAAACTCCTGAAACAAAGGAAATGAGGCTATTCTGGCATAGCTTGTTCTTGATGAAACCAGACTCTTTATAATCCCTGCTTCCCATTCTAGATTAATTCCTTTCATTATCCTTTATGGATTTTTCCATAGTAATTGAAATCAGATTAAGTGGATCAAATTTAGACTTTCTTCTTTACTGTCTTGAAAACTGGAATAATATTTGTGATTTTTTAGTTTTGTGGTTCTCCAATTTTCTAAGATCATTCCAATATCATAGACAGTACAATGCCATATTCTAGTTCTATGGGCCAGGTGAGTTGAATTAATTAAGTTCAGTTAAGAACTCTCTTATTTTTACCTTACTTATCTTGGGTACCAACTTATTTGTCTTTGTAGAGAAAACAAAAACAACATAGCAATTGAGCAGAAAAAATAGCCTTTTGTCTTCTCTACCCCTTGCAAAAGTCATATCCCTTCTTTGACCATCCTTTAAAACCAATATAACTGTTAAAAAAACAGCCCTTTTTTGTCATCCTTAGCTTCCCTCTCCTAATTTTGAATTTTGGTATTTCTGACATTTTTTTTTTTTTACAGAATCATGGACCATTTTTCTATTAGTTTTCTGTTACTGGCCTAGCTAGCCTTGTCCTATTAGAACATTTATTTTAAAAAGTTGTTTCCAGTGTATTCACATAACATTTTTTAAATATCATTTTTTTAGGATTTTTCAAGGCAGTGGGGCTAAGTAGCTTACTCAAGGCCACAGCTAGGTGGCCTTAAGTATCTGAGGCTTGATTTGAACTCAGGGCCTCCTGACTCCAGGGCCGGTGATCTATCCACTGTGCCACCTAACTGCCCCTAAATATATATTTTTTCTTTTTTGTTGGAGGAAAATTCTATGTTTTCCTACTAATATTTTCCCGTTTCTTCAGAATTTCATTTGTGAGAATATTCTATCCTAAATAGGCTGACTTCCTTGATTTTTTTGTCGGTTGGATAATATTTGTGTTTTCTTTGAATCTAATGAAATCAACTTTCCCAACTTATAATGCATGTTATATTATGTCAAAATTTCTTGAGGGAACACTAGTGGCTACATGTCTATTCTTCCTTGTTCTCAAATGAGTAATTTTAAAGATAGTCATTTGTGGGATATCGTTTGTAAGACTTTGCTTCTCTCCTTACTAAACGTTAACCAAGTTTGTGAATTACGTTCATAAAGATTTTGTAAACTGGAAAAAATAGGTATATGTATCCATATTCTCCTTCTTGTCTTATTTTTCTTTCAAGTACTTAAAATATCCTTGATTTTCCAAGTTATTGTTATCCTCCTCGCTTTCCTGGATCTTGAGATTTAATCCCTCCCCATTTTGAAAACTGTCATCTTTAACATAGACATCCCCTTTGCTGTTTCTTCCCTTTTTTAACCTATTGTTCTTGAGAACTTGAATCACTGCAAATGTTACCATTTCTTCTGCAAATGATATATTGTTCCAGTTATTATTATATCCCTTGATTAGAAGGTAAGATTCCTGAGGACAAAGACTGTCTCACTTTTGTATTCGTAGAATTAGGCACATAGAAAATTGTCTTTTTGTTTATTTACACTTATGTTCTTTAGGGTCAATATTACTTTCACTCCATTACCAGCTCTATTAGGAATTGTGATTTTAGACTACAAATGTGTAATTCCACAATTTCAGAGCGGGGGAATGTGTTTACAAGAGAAACCTTTATAGCTCCCTCCACTACCACCCCCACCCCTGCTCCCGTTTTTCATCTATGGTATTCTCTCAGTTTTATTTTTAATTGTTCTTTGGAAGGCTTGATTTAATTGGATTTCTTATCAAGCTTTTTTTTATAATTTTGCTTTTTCTCCACCATTTCTTACTATTCCATGAGACAATATTTTCATAATTTTCCACTTTCTGTGAGATGTTTACAAATGAATTCATATTCTTAAATGTTGTTTCTCTTGGCTGCCATATCTCTCAGCTTGGAAAACAAATCCAAATGTCTGCTAGATTAGGTAGTTTCTAAGGTTTTTTTTGGCATCTTATTTGTGGTGATTGAAAAAGAAGAAAATAACAATTGTTGAAGAGCTCAACAGGCCTACTAATGCTCTATCGGTGGAATTATGAATTGGTTCAATAATTTTTCATTCTGGAAAATAATTTGAAATTGCAAACAAAATGTTCCTAAAGCAGAGGTTCTTAACTTGCAAACCATGAACTTGGTTTTCATTTTATATTTTGCTGCATATATTTAAAAATAATTGGTTTTCTTATAATTCTATGTATTTTAGATGTCAAGATATTAGGAGACAGTTGTTTTTCAGTACTAAGATCCTGCAAGCAAGCTGTTCCCTGAGCTCGGCTTAACAACAATCCTTCTCGCTCACTCTCTGAATGATTTCACTGTCTGGCAAAAATCACATAATTATTGTGTTGCTTTGACCAGCACCAGGAATTCTTTGAGTTTGGACAAATGCCCATGTTCCAGTTATGAGTCCTGCTATTAATCAAGTTTGTCTTGTTACTCCTCATCATCAGGTATCATCAGGGCCACAGCTCACTGTGTAGTCTCAGGTATATGTATTGTGATCTTCTGATACTGTCTTGGGTCTTCCCACTAGGGCAGGAGCCCTGGAACATGTGTCCTTGCTTCTAAGTTTTCCCCTCAGTTTGAAATTAAACTTTTGCTTGATTCCTGACTCTTCTGTCTCTGGCCTGGTCTGTTTGGCTCTGGCCACCCACAGGTTAGAGGTCAGTTCAGTCTGGTTGCACTAGGTTATATTATACATTTAAAAATGTTACATGAGAAGGAATCTCTATGTTTCACCAGATTGCCATAGTAGTCCATGATCAAGAAAAGTTGAGAAACCTTGCATTAAATGTCTGTGCTTTTTTGGCCCAGTGATTTTATTAGGCACATATCCCAAGGAAGGAAAGGATGGAGGGAAAGATTTATAAAGTCAAGAATAAAACAATTTCCATGGTAGTAAAGAGCAAAATGAACACTTATCCATTGGTTGAATAAACATGGTATATAAATATAATGAAATAGTATTATACTCTTTGAAATGATGAGTATGATAAATGTAGATAAACATGGAAACATTTGTATGCATAGCGAAATGAACTTAACAGGACCAGGACAATATGTACTAAGATGAAAAAAATTGAAAGATTTAGACAGCAAATTACATTCTAGTGTTACCCACCTCTTGACCGAGGCAATGTTTTAGGGATGCAGAATGGCTTTGTTTGAGAATGCATACAGCAACCTGTTGATTTGTTTTGACTCTACATTTGTTAGAAGACAGGACTTCTACATGGCAAAAGAGAGAAGAGTAGATTTATGGCTAATAATAGATACAAAAAATTCAGTAAAATCAGTTTCAAAATGCACAGAAAAAACAAAACTACAAAAGGGGTAATAAACAAATAGAATGGCTTTGTTACTACCCTCTTAGATTTTAACATCAACTATATCATCTGTCCTTCACAAAAATTACATAATAGAAGTTTAGAGTTCATTAGAATCATTTTTTTGCACATTGAAAGGTTTGTATTGATATTTGTATCATAACAACAATATTTAAAAAAAGAAAGTATTTATGAGGATAGGTGTGGGATTTCTGTGAAATCTACAAACATTTGGTTTATTTCTTATTCCCAGTCATATTTTTCAACAAATTTTGAGCTGTTCTACTCTATGTCTAATTTAGTATTGAAATAATTGAGTATTAATTTGTCTTACAACTATTTCTATCTGTATTCCAACAAAATGAGAATTTTTATATAATAATAGTAATGATAATAATGGTAATGATAATTAATAATAATAATAATAATAATAATGCAACAGTGCTTTATTTGCTCCATGTATAATGGGTTTAACTCAGGGTCATTGGGATCCCAGGACAGGTTGAGTTGCAAAAGCATGTTTAGTAATATCCATGATTTGGAATGCTCTATTCCACATCTCTAAAGAAGCTTTTGATATCCATCTTTGGGCAGAACAGTAGGACAGACATGGAGAAGGACATAATGGCAATCACTCCTTCAATCCCTATCTCCAAAAATGAGTATTGAACTAGAATTATATCTTAGCAAATCAAATTTTTGCCATTTAGGATACAAATTTTTATTGTGGGGTTCCAAATGAAATTCATTCTCCCTGGTCAATCTAAAGGGGAGAGGGTAAAGATGATCTTCAGGAGTCTCTCTGGCATATCAACACTGAGTATTAGAGGTCTCTGAGTTCTAGGGTATCTCATTTTCAACACTTCAGTACCCTGTTGGTTGGTCATTACTCACCCTAGGCTTTCATAGGGGAATCCTCTGTTCATATTTTCTCCTGGCATATTTAACTTGTAGGTAAATATATCTCTGGCCCATACCTGGTTAGGGTGGTGCTCACTTTTTTGGGAGCCCCTTTTCTTTCTTTCTTTTTTTTTTAGATTTTTTTCAAGCAATGGGGTTAAGTGGCTTGCCCAGGGCCATACAGCAGTAATAATTGTCTGAGGTCAGATCTGAACTCAGGTATTCCTGACTCCAAGGCCAGTGCTCCATCCTCTGAGTCACCTAGCTGCCTCTTGGGAGCCCCTTTTCTTACTGCTCTCAGGCATCTGACTGATCCTTTGTAAAGGTCTAAGTCAGAAAATGTTACATACTATAGTTTTTCATTGAATCTGGTATATTTACTAGAGGGAAATTAAAATGTTTAGGCTGTGAAAGTATTCAAATCTCATTGTGGATAGTAAAGAGAAATTTCAGACTTTCTGATGTGTACCAACACCAACTTTTGTTGGGTAGCTTGCTCTCCAAGTCTCTCTCTTGGTCATAGAATCCATACAGTGAAAATAATCTTGAACCCATGATACTTAAACAATAAGAGATGTTTTCTTGTTTAGTATGCTTGTATGAAATGGTCAGTCACTACTGAGAGATGATTTATGTTTTTCCAATCATCTTCCAGATATATATTCTATAAAACCAGGTCCAATTTATATTCGTCAAATAAACCGCATGCACTATAGGGATTTTCTTTGAAAGCATTTGGAACAGATTTTGCTCATGGAGATATCTGCAAACAAACTGAGCTATTAAATTCAGTTTCTAGGGTCTTTTCTTGACACATGTACAAGAAATAATGTAATTCATAGATACTGGGTGGTATGCTCAGAGTAGAACAGAGTAGTACAATCCTAATTCTATGTGTGGAAATAATCATGTTTGATACAATATCCCATTGCATAACCCCAACCCCTGCCATTTGCCTAAGCAGGAAGGTGTCTCTGTGGATGGAACTTAAGGTTTTGAAAGAATATTTCCTTTCTTTTTGACTTTCTATCTTGTCTTGATGTTTGTTCTTAATTCTTGAAGAAGACCATGCCATCAGGGAGTTGATGCCATGACAAGCACATGAATTGTATTTCAAATATTATTTAAATTGGGTTTATCTTTTCTTAGTTCTTCAACAGTCACATGTCTTACTAACAGTCATCCCCAGAACACTGGGACAAAGAACATTGGTTTAATGCCCTATATTTGCATTTGGGTACATTTCTGGAGGAAGTCTCAAGCTCATTTGATTGTACTTCAGCTCCTTGAGCTTTTATACATACCTCACATCTTTATCTGATAACACTACAATTCTTGTTTCATGTGTCATTCTGAAAAAGACATTTGCATCTCTATCAGTCTTACTAGGTCTTTAGTTTATATTGAAATCATAATTGACCTAACTCTGTCTATCATCATTCAATGGATGGATTAATATGAATTAATATGAATTAAAACTTGGAGTTTTATTTCATTTACCTTGTTTTTGAACTTTTCTTTAAGGTCAGGAGATCAAGCTTGAGAACAGGGTAATCAGTCTCACTGTCAGTCAGATCTCTACTGTTGAATTGCAATTGGTCTCTGATGACCTTCATTCTCTCAGTACAAGGCAGCTCCCAAATTTTCCAATCTGGCATCTTTGTGGAGAATAAAAGGCCTGTTTGGGTCTGTGTAAACTAATGCCTGTGCACGGACAAGGCAGTTGATTAAGTCTTTGAAACCCTTTGGACATTTACTTGTCAATCTATCTCCAAAAGCCTTTATAAGTTTTAAGACAATTAAGATTTTCTTCCTCTCTTTTATTTATGGGCCAGATTTAATGTTGATTCAGAACACTACTTTCAATAGATATTGTCATACTGATACTCATAATTTCCAAGCTGCTAGAAATGAAAATATTTTAAAATATAGAGACCTAGCAAAAAGAAATAAAATTGTGAGGGACCAGGACAAGTTACATATCACCTTGTCATCTTCTAACCTATAGGAATTATGTGGAGGATGTTTTTGATGAAACTATAGAATGTGATCCCTCATCCAAATAAGTTTACTCAACTTTAAACATGGTGATATTAAATTCACCTGAGTGAGTAGTGTCACACTCAAATAGAAGCAGGAGTCACTAAGCCATATATAAAGATTTATGCAGGTTGCATATTTACTTAGAAAACCACATATTATTATTATTATTATTATTATCATCTATTTTTGTACTTTATTATTTTCCAATTACATTTTAATCTGATTTGGACCATACTCTGAAGTGTTGTGGGCTGTATGTAGTCAGTAGGTCTTTGATTACAAAAGAAAATGACAGTTATAGGAATTTGTCCTATGATTACTTCTATCTGAACTCCAACATAGAATTTGAAAAGAATGAGATTCTTTTGCTGACATATGGAATTGAAAATTTGCAAAAACCTGGTGAGGTAGGGAGGGAGGGAAGTAGAGAAGACCTTTATTTTTATTTTTTTTAAGTTTTTTCTAGGCAGTGGGGTTAAGTGGCTTGCCCAAGGCCACACAGCTAGGTAATTATTAAGTGTCTGAGGCCAGATTTGAACCCAGGTACTCTTGACTCCAGAGCTGATGCTCTATCCACTGCGCCACCTAGCCGCCCCCAAGAAGACCTTTATTAAGGACCATTGTGTACCATTTGGACTCATAGAGGTGAAATTTTTAAGAGATTAGATGACTTTTATGCTCTCACATTGAATGTCTGGAGATAGGATTGGAAGTAAGGTCTTCCTGACGTCCTTAATCCAAGTCCCTCTATCTACCCTGAAAGAAAAACCACAAATCAAGTTTAAATTGTAACAACAACTAACATTTTATAGAACTTTGTAAACTTTAAGTTACTTTTACAGAGATGATCTCACTTGTTTTTGCCTACAACCACCCAATGGTTCAATTTGGATGAAGAAAAAAAAAACTTGATTTGTACAACTACTCCAGTTCAAGTCGCTTCCTCAGGACCACATAACTATTCAGTATCTGAGACAGTATTTGAACCTGGGCCTCCCCTGAGGAAACTTTAGTTTCTCTTGCAGCTTACTCAACAATATAATTCTTGACACAATTCTTTTAAATGGCACATTGGGCCATTTATAGTGATGACAATGCTTGATATTGTCAGCATGAGAGTCAGGTCCCATAGTGATCAGTCTATGATTAATAATACTCACAGTTCTGTAATCTAGCAAAACTTTCTCTATGAATTTTTTTCCATTCTTTTTCTTTTGGTGCTAATTCAAAAAGCAGCTACTAATGGTCTTTACCTAGATTTACTTTGCTTTGTTATTTGCAAATAATAGTCATTTCCCTTGCTCTCATGAGTGAAAGTTAATACTTATAACAGAAGCAAAATTGGCTTAATGATTCACTCTCATTAGTGTAGTAACACCTTCATATCACATTAAAAAGAACCAGGGAAGGAACTCGTTTGCCCTAAGAAGTACATGTAATCTAAACTAGTAGTTGGTGACAGCTGAGTCAAATTTATTATTATCTTCTAGAGAAAATCCTTGGCCCTTGCTAAAGTTGCTTTTGGCTAAAGGATAACTGGGTCAAAAATCTCCCTGTAGTATGAATATACTTGGGGGTTTTTACACATTTTTAAAGATCTTAAGGCCTATGGAAAAATGACAACATTGCATTCTTGCCAACACTCTGCTGCAAAATGATTACTACAAACAAAAGATACCTTACTCTCTGGAGGAGAGCTGAACATACACCATTTGTTTTCCCTGGAGGAGCTGGGTTATTTGGCCTAATTTCCCTGGTAAGCTGATGAAGGGTCAGAAAGAGCAGGAGCTGACAGGCCTAGGGACAATATGTCTAGAAGAGGCAGCAGAACCTGGGACAGAAACAGGTGGACTGGCATCCGGTAAAAACCAGAAATAGAATCAGGATGCAGGCAGGGTCAGAACCAAGAGACTGAGGTTAACTACTCAAAGCAATAGAGTAAGACTTTGAGCCCAAATATCAGTCAGCAGGTAGAATCTGGGAGACCTGGGGTTAATGAAGCCTGGATCTTACACCTAGAGTCCAGGACTTTAAGTCCAGAATGATTTAAAATAAACAAGCAAAAAAAAAAAAAACTCCTAGTAGGTAAGTCATGGAAGTCACCTATGTGAGATTCATAGGTAGATTATTGTCAAACTTCTGAAAACTTGTAGGTCTTTCTCTCCTTAATGGTATATTAACTCATATTTAGATAGTCTTAGATTTAGTTTCATTTTTCATAATAATTGTACAAATCATATCATACAGATATTATTTATCTTCCTCTTGCAGATGAAGAAATGAGATGAGGCTTTGAAAGTGTGACTTGTCAACAATTAAGAGACGTCACAAGGAGGACATATGCCTCAGATATAACACATTTTCTTTTTTACTTTTTGTAAAGTGGTGGGATTGGGTGGCCTGTCTGGGACCAAGGGGCTTGATGGTTGCTGGGTCTCTGGGGTGGCATGTAGACTTTGGGCCTCCTGGCCCCAGGGTTGGTGCTCTGTCTGCTGAGCCACTTGGCTGCCCCACAGCACATTTTTGAAGAGGAACAGAGTGAAAGGAGAGAGAAAATATAATAAATAGTGGAGAGGAATGGTTGGAAGGAATTACAAACAGCAACAGCAACTGTGAAAAATATGGAAGTAACTTTTTTGATGGACTCATGATAAAGAATGCAATGCACCCCAGAGACAGAGCTAATGGTATCAGAACACAGATTGAAGCACATTCCACTCCCCCTTTCACTTTATTTCTCATGAGGTTTTTATATTTTTGTGGGGGCGTGAGGGGATTATGTTTGTTCTTACAACTAGAATATTTTAGTAATGTGTAAATAAAGAAAAATAAAGAGGAAGGAAAAAAAAGAAAATAATACCTGATTTGATCCTTCTAACATGGTGGTAATCAGTTAGTTCTGTTATTATTTCCATTATATAGTTGAGAAAACTGAAGTAAAAAGAGGTTAAATAATTAGTAAGTTATTACCTGTGTCTGATTTTTTTGTGACCCCAGGGGTTTTCTTGCCAAAGATATGGATTGGTTTGCCATTTCCTTCTTCAACTCATTGTATAGATGAGGAAACTGAGGCAAACAAGGTTAAGTGATTTGCCCAAGGATATATAGATAGTCAGTATCTGAGGCTGAATTTGTACTCATCTACATGAGTCTTCCTGATTCTAAGCCTATTGCTTTATCCATTGTCCCAGCAAACAAATATTCAAAATGAATCTCAAATATTCCTGAATCCAGGCATAGCATTTTAGAAGCTGTCTCACAAAGAAAGCTCAAATAACTCATATTTTAATTAGGGAAGGCAAGGCATAAAAGGGAGCTGGAAAGCCTAATAAGTAGGGTGAGTAGTCATGTTGTTGGAGTGGGAGAATCAGAAGCAGAGTCAGAAGGGTAATGAAGATTAACCTGGATACTTCTCCAAATGGAGATACTGGAGAACAATCACCAGTGAGAGAGAAGGTCAGAGTAGCAGAGGTATTCCAGGATAAGACGGTTATAGGAAAAATAGATAATCCATGGAGGAGGCCCATATGCTGTGGGAAAATCTATTATGAGAGAGCCGCAAAATCTGAAAAAACCAACAGGACTGAATTTGTGATTTCATGGTAGGGAATGCCCAAAGAGGAAACATTCTTTATCATTGCCAGCCAGCATTCACTTTTAAACTTGCTAGTTTTTGAGAGGTACTTGGGTCGTTGAAACTTTGTGACTTGTCCAGAGCATGTATCAGTATGTATGTATCAGTCAGTAAACATTTATTGATAAACAATGGGGATAAATATATTGTTACTCATGGAGTAAACCACTAATAGTAAATAAAGGGAACACTGGTTAAAGTTAAGGTTTTTTGTCTATTTGTTTTTTTTAAGCATAATGTTTGTGATTGGAAACCTCTGACTAGAACCATTTAATAATGAGTTTTAATTCTACAATATATGAGAAAAGTATTGTAGGGAGATCCTGTCTTTTAACCCTTCATGTACATGCTTAAGTAACAATTTAGGTGCTCTGTGAGAATTCCAGGAATTATGTGCTAACTTTCGGTAATCTGTGCTTTTTGTTTTCTTTCTATGCTGGTCAACTTTACCATATAAAAATAATTACTATCTTCATCTGCCCCAAGACTATGTAAAGAAAAATGAACAAATTTCTACTCCATCAACAATATTTTTCAATTCTCCCATTTAAGGGTGTGTAGGTTAAAAGCTCTCTTCTTCTATCACTACTGAATCCTTTATTCTTCACCCCAGAATATCTTCAATAGTGATGTAAGGAATTTTTCTCCCACAAACCCAAAGCAATGTGTTTTGGAGTCAGCATATTCTTCACTCTTCACTGACATTTCTAGGCCCTCCCCTTGATATCATTATCTTTTGCTTTTGAGTTTCTTTCCATCCAGATTTATCACTATGTCTCGCTTCTGGGATCTGTTACTTACTCATCCTCAGGTCATTTTTACTACTTTCTTAAAGAATTTAGTATTAGTTTTCCTCTCATTGAAGTCTTCACTGTACATACCTTTATCTTCTTTCACACCCTTGCTTCCTAGTATATCAATTTTCTTCATGCCTGTGGCTTTCTCCTTTGTTTCAACTTAGCTACATATACTGTAGGGATGGTTATGTCTTTGATCCTGTATCACCTGCAATTATCCTGCCTCTAAGATCTAGAAATGGGAAATTCCTTCCGACCGCAATCTTCTATCTTCCCATCTTTCCTTGTGCCTTACTTCTAAACTTAATTTTTAATTCTCAAAATAACTTGCACTTTCCAGTCTTATCCTTACTCTGTTTCATTTTCCTTTCTAAAAATTTTGACCTTATGGCTAACCAGTTCAATTCTGTACTTTCTACCCCTTGAAACCCTTGACTTCTTATTCTACCAGTTTGGTTCCCCCATCCCCTTTCAATGCCAGACTTGGTGAGGAGAAGTGATTAGTTTGTGTGGTTCAGAATTTCTGAGCTCAACAGATCTGCGGGTTCAACCTCCTTTGTAGCAGGAAACACACATGTGGTACAATGTTAGCTTGAATCTTTTCTAAGCCTGTTCCTTTATTTATATCTTTAATGGCATATTCTTCCATCTCTTTGAGGAATTTGCCAGCCACATGAGTCACCTATTTCCTTTTTTCAAAACTTCTGACTGACGCTCTGTTATCCCAGATCTTCCTACTGTTAAAATTGTCATTTAATCTGGTCCTCCCAAGCTTTTTTTTTAATTAATTTTTTTTTCTCTGAAGCTTTAATCCAACATATCCTTTTCTTTTCATAGTCAAATACTTAGAAAAAAACCTGTCTACAGCAGTCTGTGAAAATTGGGACAAAGCAAAAATAAATATTGGAAGACTCTGAACCTTACAACTTTGCACATCTTTAAAACCTTTCAATATTAGCACATTCTTATTTTTCTGTAATATATCTTACACAAGCTGACAATAGGTTCAAAAGATTTTTGACATATTCTTTAATTCTTCATCATGAAATTACACATTATCTTGAATGTTAAGCATATTTGAAGAAATCATTTTTTTTAAGCTTAGCTTTTTAAAAAATAGCTGTAGGTTTTCTTTTTAAAATCATTTCATTGACATCATTTTGCTTTAATCAAACATATTTCCCACTGTATATTGCCCTAATATTTCCCAAAGCACTATACACTACAATAAAGAATAAGAAAATAGGAAAAAAGGGAAAATATTCTGCTAGACTACTAATGAATCAGAAAAGTCTGGTGCTAATATGTAGTATTTCACATCCATAGTGCCCATTTCAACAAAGAATCAGAGAAAATGATCTTCTTATATACATTCTCATATAGGATAAATAATTTAGGCTTTTCATTTCCTAAGATTAGCCATTATAATGCTATATTCAATTTTTATTGGTGGTTATTATGATTTCAATCCACTGTTATCATCATTTTGTGTGTTTTTTCCTTGTGCTATTTACTTCTTTTGTAGAAATTCCCATATTTCCTTGAGTCTCTGCCCTTACCAAGTTCACTTTTTAAAAATAGCTCACTAACATTCTATTATATGGATATAATACAGTTTCTTTAGAGATTTCTTTAATCATTATTGCTCACAGATATTTGGTTCTGCTTAAATTCCAGGCCACTCATTTATGTTTCTCTTGGATAAATTTTTTAACCTTTTGTGAATGACATTGTACAAGTTCATGCTGTAGGATTCCTTTTAGGAATTTCTATAATTCTGGCACAATTCTGCTTCTCATTATCTAAATATATTTATCAGAATTCGTCATTTCATTAATGGAGACTACAGGTTCACTGAAAATAAAAACATCTCTAAAATATCATTTTAGGTAAATGTCACAGTCTAGTGAAAATACATAGACCTTAATGATTCAACTGGATTTCTCCTAATAACAGTTTTGATTTAGTTATGAATGAAAAGTAAATTTTGTCAGCAAAATTTCATTTTTCAATCTCAATTCTATAATTTTAAAAAATTATTTTGCCTTTACCCACATTTTTTTTACTCATGCTAGTCTTCTTGATGTTCTTCCAATTTTAATAAGCCTAGATTATTCCGGGGAAGAATCAACAACAACCCTTTCAGCTTCTGAATCCTCTCAAGATTTTTGCTCATTTTCTGAGAATTAATTAGGCGGCTGCATAGCAATTGTTTGTCAATTCTTATTGGTATTTTCATTTTTTTTTTATTATTTCCCCCCACATTTTGATGTGACTAATCCTGTTTTACTTGAGTGGGTTTGAGTGACCATTGAAATGTTTGACTTCATCACATCCTTTATATATAAAATTAAATACACATATGTGGCACTAACAACTGATTTATAAAAAAGTGAGGAAATCAGCTTAATCTCATTTCAAGATCAGATGTTATGAATCATTCTGGTGTCAGTAGAAGCAGACACACATGTCCTAAAATGAAATGAAATGAAAAAATCCAGAAGCACAATTTCCTAATATTATCTCTGCTTTTAAAACTAAATTATCTTTTTAACAATTCATTAAGCAAACATATATTGTGGAACAGAAGATATTGTTCTCCTTCATTAGAACATGGAACCAAACTCTCAAATAATTTTGACTACAGATTAACTATAGTTTGTGGGCTGAGGAGGCAACTAGGTGGCACAATGGATAGAGCACTGGCCCTGGCATCAGGAGGACCTGAGTTCAAATCCAGCCTCAGACACTTAATAATTACCTAACTGTGTGACCTTAGGCAAGTCATTTAACTCCACTGCCTAGCAAAAACTGACCAACCAAACAAACTACAGATCGTGGGCTGAAACAAGAACAACATTGCTCTCTATAAATGTGCTAGAACTTTTCTGATCTCCAGTATCTAGTACTCTCTTGCAAAGCTCTTTTGCATTATTTTGTATGTAAGAGATTTGGTTCTTGAAAACTGAAAACTTAATCATGGAAAATGGGAAACAACAAGATGTTAAATTAATTATGAATTGTAAATATTCTAGGAGATACTTTTATGAAGTAGGACAAGTTACTTGAGTGAATTAGAGGAGTTTTACAAGAAAGGATAAATAATATTAGATTATGACTTTGGGTGGCTCTTAAAAGTCAGTCCAGGAAGGAGCAGGAGGAAATAAGCTTCTGATGACATGTATAGAAGACACAGGGAGCTAGAGAAGGGGAAGCTGTGAGAATACTTTTTTTGAATTGGGAGAATGGAAACATGGGCAGAAACAAAAAAAATGATTCTGGGATAGAGGCAATTTTGACTTATTGGGCACAAGGCATATAGATACACATATGACGTAGCTAGAGTACTTCTTCCCTCCTTCCCAAAGGTATAAATTTCCTTTCTTTCTTTTGGTCTTTTCTCAAGCAAATTTCAAACACTTTCCTTTAGTATGGAGAAAATTTGTTTACTTTTTTGGTCTTAGATACTTGTCTTATCTTTACAAATAAATTAGCTATTAGTCTATACTAGTGTGGGTATACTTTTTGAAAATATAGTTGGAGTGGTGAACATTCTCAGTGAAAAGAGAGAGGTGTTTTGGCAGAGCACTGTGTCTAGATTTGCTTCTGGATTAGATATTAAACATTTGTATCTAGGCTTCCTACCATAGCATGATGTAATGTGAATGCATGAATGTGAGCATTAAAAGTTAAATTTGAGAGTACATCTCTTTGACTAGAATATAAAATAAATGGATGAGCAGAGATTGGGTAGCTTTAATTGCTTTAAACTACATTGACTTTTGGAAACACCCTGTGTTTTTACCATGCAAATATAAAAGGCAGCTAAGAGGTACAGTGGTTGTGCACTGGTCCATTTCCAATCATTCTGATCCATATCTGGCCACTGCACCCAGATGACTCTAGAGGGGAAAATGAGGGTGGTGACTTAGCATAGCACTCCCCTACTCAAATACAATTCACTATCCATGTCATGGGATCACCTCCCTGATGTCATGGTTTTCTTTGAGAATGGATAGATGACAGCAACAGTAGATAGTCATTGAAAATTTTTGAGCAAGGGAGTGATATGGCTAGATCTACTTTAGAAAAATATTTCAATAATTCTACTTAGATTGGAGAATGGAAAAATAAAACAAAACTGGAATCAGGGAGTCTATTTGGTAGGTTATGATGAGGGACTGAACTGAGGTGGTACACATGTGAGCAGTGAGAATGTGATGGATTTGTAAGAGGTTGCAGAGGCAGAACTGGTAGTGTTTGGCAGCTGATTGGATAATGAAGATGAAGTAGAATGAATAGCCAGAGATTATTATTATTTTTTATCAGGCAGTCTATATTTTATTTTTTCAAATTGCATGTAAAAACAATTTTAAACTTTCATTTTTAAGATTTTGAATTTCTCCTTACCTCCTCACTTCCCTGAGATGACAAGCAATTTAGATATAGATTATGTGCAGTCATGCAAAATATATCTACTTATTAACAATGTTGGAAAAAAGCTCCCAAGAAAAATAAAGTAAAAAAAAAGTATGTTTCTATCTGCATTCAGATACCATCAGTTATATTTCTGAAAATGGATGCCATTTTTCATCTTAAGTTCTTTGGAATTATCTTGGATCATTGTATTGCTGAGAAAATCTAAGCCATTCACACTTGATCATCATATAATATTGCTGTTACTATGACAATGTTCTCTTGATTCTGCTCACTTTGCTTTGCATCAGTTCATGGATGTCTTTCTAGGTTTTTTCTGATTCACTGGCACTAGGACAATAGCATTCCAGGACAGTAATATATCACAGTTTGTTCAGTCATTCCCCAATTGATGGGCATCTCCTCAATTTCTAATATTTTGTCACCACAAAAAGTGGCTATAAATGTATTTTCTTTTTTAATCATCCTTTTCTGTGTTTAATGATCTCTTTGGGATACAAATCTAGTAATTTATTGTTGGATCAAAAAGAACTTTTTTGCCCTTGGGTCATTGTTGCAAATTGTTCTCTAGTTGGTTGGATCAATTTACAACTTCATCAGCAGAGAATTAGTATCCTAGTTTTTCTTCACCACCTCCAAACTTTTCATGTTCTTTTGTTAGTAATCTTATAGGTATGAGATGATACTTCAATGCTGTTTTAAATTGCTCTAATCAATAGTGACAGAACATTTTTCCAAGTGACTAGAGATAGATTTGATTTTTCCTGAACACTGCCTGTTCATATCTTTTGACTGTTTATCAGTTGTGGAATGACTCATATTCTTAAAATTTGATTCAGTCTTCATATATTATCCGAGACTTAATGTAATTTTTTTCTCAGTTTCCTGTTTTCCTTCTAACCTTGGCTGTATTTTTTGTATAAACCCTTTTTAATTCAATGTAATCAAAATTAATCAATTTTACCTTGTATAAAGGCTCTCTCTATATTTTTTGGTCATAAATTGATCTGCCATTTATAACTTTGACAGATAATATTTTCTTCTTCCCTAATTTACCTAAAGGATCACCCTTAATGGGTAAATCATCTACCAATTTTGGCCCAATAGTGGCCAAATAGCATGAAATATTGATCTATACAGAGATTCTGCCAAACTACTTTATGGTATTCCCAGCAATTTTTGTGAGTTTTTATCTCAAAATCTGGAATCTTTGTTTATCAGCATTAGATTACTATGGTTATTTACTCATGTGTATTGTGTTCCTAATCACATTTAATGAGCCACCACTCTATTTCTTAGCTAATGTTACTTAAAAAATCCTGTTTTGAGGATTACTGTACTACATTTTGAGATGTGTTACTACTAGGTTATATTCCTTCTCATCTTTTTCTTTGATTTCCTTGATATTCCCATCTTTTGTTTTTCCAGTCAAATTTTGTTATTATTGTTTCTAGTTTTATAAAACAATTTTTGGTAGTTTGATTGGCATGGCACTGAATAAGCAAATTAAATTTAGGTGCTATTATAATTTTTTATTATATTGACTTGGTCTGCCTTTGAGCAATTAATTATTTGACTGACTTTTTGTGAATAAGCACTTTATAATTGGCTTCATAGAGTTCCTTGGTTTGTTTGGCAGGTAGACACCCAAATACTTTATATTTTTAGCAGTTATTTAAAATGGATTTCTCTATGTCTTTCTTTGTTGGTAATTTATAGAAATGTAAAATGGGTTTAGTGTAATCTTTACAATTTTATTAAAATTATTAGTTATTTCAACTAGTTTTTTAATTGCTTCTCTAGGATTCTCTAAGCATGTCACCTTATTG
The DNA here is from genome assembly GCF_037893015.1 of Macrotis lagotis. NCBI lineage: Eukaryota > Metazoa > Chordata > Mammalia > Peramelemorphia > Peramelidae > Macrotis > Macrotis lagotis. Next base: position 88,627,531 of record NC_133659.1, read on the forward strand.
TCTGTAAAGACTTACAGTTTTATTTCCTTACTGCCTATTCTAATTTCTTTAATTGTTTTTCTTATTGCTATAGCTAACATCACTAATACAATAATATTGATATTGAACATTCTGACTTCATAATTGGTAACTCTTTTTCTGGCTTATCTTAATTACAAGTAATACTTGCAGATGGTTTTAGATATACTACATGCCATTTTAAGGAAAGTTCCATTTATTCCTATGCTTTCTAGTGGTTCTTAATAGGAATGACTACTGTATTTTGTCAGAAAACTTTTCTATATCTACAGAGATAATCATATGATATTTTTTTTGGTTTTGTAACTGATATACACAATTATGCTTATAGCTTTTCTATACTGAGCCAGCCTTTCATTCCTCAGATAAATGCTACTTGATCATAGTGTTTATTGTTGTAATCTTCTTGCAGGTATCTTATTTAAACATTTTGTAACAATATATTTTTGAGAAATTTATCTATAGCATGCTTTCAGTTTTTGTCTTCTTGTTTAGGTATCAGCACAATATTTGTGTTATAAGAGGAACTTATTAATGCTCCTTCTTTGCCCACATTTTCAAAATAGCTTACATAGTATTGGAATTGTTATTTAAATGTTCAGCAGAATTCACTTTTGAATCTATCTATTCAAGGGGATTTTTCCTCATTGAGTTCATTGATGGTTTGTTCAATTTCTTTGCCTAAAATTGGCTTATTTAAGTATTGTGTTTCCTCCACTTAATCTGGGCAATTTATATTTTTGTAATATTCATCCATTTCATTTATTATCTTATTAACATATAATTAAGCAAAATAGCTCCCAATAGTTGCTTTAATTTCTTCTTTATTGGTATTGAATTTATCCTTGTCATTTTTCATACTTGTAATTTTGTTTTCTTTTTTTAAATAAAATTAACCAATGGTTTATCTATTTTGTTGTTTTCACCAATAAAACCAGCTCTTAGTTTTATTCATTAGTTCAATGATTTTCTTACTTTCAATTTTTATTAACTCACCTGTTGATTTTCAGGATTTTCAATTTGGTATTTATTTGGGAGTGTTTAATTTGTTTTTTTTTGGTGGTTTTTTTGGTTGTTGTTGCAATATACTCATTTCATTGATCTGCTCTTTCTCCTTTTTATTGATGTAAATGTTTAGAGATATACATTTTCTCCTTTATGCTTTGGTTGCATGCCATAAAGTTTGGTATATTTTCTTGTCATTTTCTGAATGAAATTATTGATTCCTTCTATAATTTGCTTGACCTGCTCATTCTTTTGGATTAGATTATTTAATTTCCAATTAATTTTTAATCTATGTTTCCATGGCTTTTTATTGAATGTAGATTTTATTCAAAAGAATGCATTTAATATTTCTTTTCTACATAAGATTGTGAGATTTTTAATATCCTCATAACATAATCATTTTTTGTGTAGGTACCCCTTACCACTGAGAAAAAGGCATATCCCTTTCTAGTTTCATTTCATTTTCTCCAGAGGTCTACTATATCTAACTTTTCTAAAGTTCTATTTATTTATTTATTTTACTGATATTTTTATTTATTTTATAGTAATTATATAATTTATAGTAATTAATTCCAAGAGGGGAAAAGTCAGGTTCCCCCACTATTATAATTTTGCTGTCTTTTTTCCTCCTTTAATTTACTTAGCTTCTTTTTTTAAGAATTTGTATGCTGTACCACTTGGTGTGTATATATATATATATTTAAATATATATATATATATATATATATATTTAGAATTGCTATTACTTCATTGTCTATGTTACTTTTTAGGAAAATGTAGTTTCCTGATTTTCTCTTTAAATTAGATTTATTTTTGATTTTGCTTTGTTTGAGATCATTATTTCTGCCCCTGTTTTTTCTTTTCTTTTTTCAATAAGTAATTCTGCAAGACTCCATAGAAGCAAAAAAGCTAAATGGGAAAGATAAAGCTTAAGAGATTCAAAAATGTTTAGCTTTTTACATTCCTACATGGGAAGATGGTACTTATAACTCTTAAGAACTTTATCATTATTAAGAAAACTACTGCATACATACACACTCACACACACATAAATATATATGTATATATACATATACATATATACTTATATGTAGACAGAGGGAATAATTGTACTTGACTATGATGGAATGTTTTGAAAAAATTAGGGGTAGGAAGGACGTACTGGGAGAAGTGAGAATGGAGAGGTAGAATGGGATAAATTATCTTACATAAAAGAAGCATGAAAGAGTTTTTACAATGAAGGGGCTGGCTGGCAAAAATTGAACTTTACTCTCATTGGAACTGGTTCAAAGAGTGTGTGGGAGATGGGGGGGGATCGCAGAAGGGATAATGCTTTAGCGGGGCAGCAAATGAATAGAAGCAAAGCATTTTTGAGAAGGGACAGGATGAAAGAAGGGAGAGGAAATAGAATTGAGGGAAATGAATAATTAATAATACTAACTACTACCTTTAATGGGATGAACTCACTCACAAAACAAAAGCAGATAAGAGTGGATTAAAAACCAGAATCCAACAATATGTTATTTTCAAGAGACATACTTGAAGCAGAGAAAGCTACACAAAGTAAAGATAAAAGATTAGAGCAGAATCTTAAATTATTTCTCCTTAATTTATTTTCCAGACCAGTTATTTTTATACTGAGGTATTTCACATTTTCTTCTTCTGTTTTTGTTCTTTGATTTTTTTATTGCTTGTTGATGTTTCATATAGTTCATTAGCTTCCACTTGCCCAATTCCAATTTTTAAAGCCTCAGTAGACTTTTTTCTATTTGGCCAGTTATACTTTTTTTGCATTAAAGCTGTTTTAATGGTCTCAAAATTCTGTGACAGATTTTTGGTCAAGTTGTTACCATTTAAAAATTACTGATTTTTAAAAACTAATAACTTAAAACTGCCATGACACAAATGGTCCACAAAAACATTCCTTTCCTCCTGAAACTTTTATGATGCATTGTAATCATTAACCAGTCTTTTACTATTAAACTTACATGGCCAATTGAGACAAACAGTTCTGAGACTCTTCTTCCACCACTGATTAAGACTGGGGTAGCAGGTGTTGTACAGAATATTCATTTAGCCTTCTGGGCCTTCTGGGCAGATTTTGTGACCTTGCCAGCTCCAGCAGTCTTCTTGTCAACTACCTTGATGACACCAACTGCAACAGTCTTCCTCATAACATGGACAGCAAAACAACCCAGAGGAGGATAATCAGAGAAACTCTCCATACACATGGGCTCACCTGGAACCATGTCAACAATGGCAGCATCACCAGATTTCAGGAATTTAGGGTCATCTTTCAGCTTCTTACCAGAACAACGATCAATCAGGTGCATAGCCAGCACTGATTTGGCCTGTATGATTCAGGATAATGACCTGTGCAGTGAAGCCAGCAACTTCCATAGGTGGGTCATTCTTGCTATCACCAGCCACATTACCACAGCGTACATCTTTGACAGACACGTTCTTGACATTGAAAACCAACATTATCCAGGCAGAGCTTCACTCAAAGCTTCATGGTTCACTTCAACAGACTTTACTTCAGTTGTAACATTGACTGGGACAAAGGTGACCACCATTCCTGGTTTTAGAACACCAAGTTTCCACTCGGCCAACAGGTACAGTACCAATACCACCAATCTTGTAGACATCTTGGAGGGGTAACAAAGGGGTTTGTCAGTTGGACTAGTTGGAGGCAGGATGCAATCCAAGGCTTCAAGCAGTATAATTCCATTAGTATTACCATCCTTATGAGTGCCTTTCCATCCCTTGAACCAAGGCATATTAGAGCTTGGTTCCAGCATATTGTCACCATTCCAACCTGAAATTCGTACAAAAGCTACTGTGTCAGGGTTGGGGCCAATTTTCTTAATGTAAGTGCTGACTTCCTTGACAATTTCCTCATATCTTTTCTGGCTGTAGGGGGGCTCAGTGCAATCCATTTTGTTTACACCAACAATCAGTTGTTTTACACCTAGTGTGTAGGCCAGAAGGGTGTGCTCACCAGTCTGCCCCTTCTTTCAGATACCAGCTTCAAATTCACCAACACCAGCAGCAACAATCAGGACAGCACAGTCAGCCTGAGATATGCCTGTAATCATGTTCTTGATAAAGTCCCTGTGTCCTGGAGCATCGATAATGGTCATGTAATACTTGATGGTCTCAAATTTCTACAGGGAGATATCAATAGTGATACCACACTTACCTTCAGCCTTCAGCTTATCCAAGACTCAGGCGTATTTGAAGGAGCCCTTTCCCATCTCAGCAGCCTCCTTCTCTAACTTCTCAATGGTTCATTTATCTATTCCACTATATTTGTAGATGAGGTGGCTAGTAGTAGTGGACTTGCCGGAGTGGGCAATGACGACAATGCTAATGTGATTCTTTTCCTTGCCCATTTTTGTGGAGGTTTAGCGATGGTTTTCACAACACCTGCTGTGTTCTGGTGGTAAACCCATTGTGAAAACCAGTTCTACTTTTTTTTCTTTAGATTTTTTTGCAAGGCAATGGGGTTAAGTGACTTGCCCAAGGCAACACAACTAGGTAATTATTATTAAGTGTCTGAGGCCAGATTTGAACTCAATCACTCCTGATTCCAGGGCCACTGCTCTATCCACTGCACCATCTAGCTACCCCCTCAGATATATATATATATATATATATATATATATATATATATGTATATTAGGTTTTTGCAAGGCAAATGGGGTTACGTGGCTTGCCCAAGGCCACCCAGGTGGTTAATTATTAAGTGTCTGAGACTAGATTTGAACCCAGGTACTCCTGACTCCAGGGCCAGTGCTTTATCCACTGTGCCACCTAGCCGCTCCCTCAGTTATACTTTTTAGGGATTCTTTTCTTCAATGGATTTTTGTACTTGTTTTCCTATTTGGCCAATTTTGGGTTTTTAGAAGAGTTCTTTCCAGTGAATTTTTGTGCTTTAATAAACATTTGACTCTATTCATGATTTTCTTGCACTCTAATTTCTTTCCCCAAATTTCCTCTCTACCTCTTACTTGATTTTAAAAATCCTTTTAGCACTTTTTCAGGAAATTTTTTAGGCCTGAGACCAATTGCCATTTTTTTTCCTTTGAGACTTCATATGTATCTACTTTGATTTTGTTGTATTTTTCTGGGTTTTGTGTCTTGATCTTCTCTGTTATCATAGTAACTTTCTATGGTCAGTTTTTTTGTTTGCTCATTTTCCAGTCTTTTTCTGACTTCTAACTTTATGTTAAAATTATGCTTTGTTCTAGGGGTAGCATTGTCTCAAGTTACAGGTTTTTATTGCCCTTGTTTTCAGAGCTAGTACTGTTTCTATACTTTTCAATTCTTCCACAGTGACCTGATCTAAAGTGAGAGGTGGTCATTACTCTGGATCTTTGGGTCAAAGGATAAGAACATTTTGTAACTTTCTTAGCATTATTAGAAATTGCTTTCTTTAATAAACTTTATTTATAAATAAACTTCAGGCTAGGTAGTGCAGAGGACTGAGGGCTGGGCTTGGAGAAAGGGAGGCTCATCTTCCCAAGCTCTATTCTGGCCTCATACACTTATTAGTTGTGACATTGGGTAGATCACTTAACCCTGTTTACCTCAGTTTCCTTATTTGTAAAATGAGCTGGAGAAGGAAATGGTGAACCATTCCAGTGTCTTTGCTAGGAAAACTCCAAATGGAAACTCCAAATGAAGAACTGGACATGACTGAAAAATGTCACAGAACTTGAACATTCTGAAACTTACTAGATAAGTTTTAGAGATCTGTCTGAGTTTCAGAGAAATTAGGGGACTTAATCATGGTCAGATAGCTATTAGCATCAGAGGTGGCATTTAAATCATGTCTTTCTGAATCTAGGTCCCATACTCTATGCTTATATTTCACTGCCTTGCCATGTAGCTAAATAATGTCCTAATAGTGCTTCTTCCAATGACCACCTAGCTCTCTTTCAGTCTGATTTTGTGCTGTTTCTACCAACTGGTGGGTAGAAGTTGGGATAGAATATTCTAGAAAAGTGCTAGAGGCATTAAAGGATCAGAATACAAGTGAAATTAGATTCTCCTTTCATTTGTGCTGAAGTAAGAAAATGAATGGCAGAACCATCTGCACTATTGACAAGGGCTTCTTCTTGTCCTCTGGGATTCTCTGTATAATTGCTTTGGTTAAGAGACTCTGGGATATGAATGTAATTTGCTTATTATCAGCCATCAGGGATTGTTAGGTTTTTTTTTGGGGGGGGAGTGGTGGTGGTTGTTGTGGTTTCCAGATTCCATGAACCAAATCTCTAAGCTCCTACCAATAATTTGGATACTAACATCCAGAAACAATTGGATAGTCTCCAAAGGAAATTGGTGTGAGTTGATGTGGAACGATAGAATAGCTAATTGTCATTTTAGGGGAAATTCTGGGGTTTCTGGCTCCTAAGAGCAGGTTGAGGATTTGTGCTGGAGTTGGCAGTAATGTGAGGTTGATCTGCTGGGTTTCAGGGTATGTTGCTTTGTTTGGAATTAAGTATAAATAGCTATACTCCATCATTTGCAGTTAAGCACCCAATTAAATTCATTGCCATTGATAGTTTTCAAGTGCCTAGGGTCAAGGCTATCGAACTGTAATTTTATTTTGGCAGCATCTTGAAAATGCTTTCTTAGTTCATGTCATGGTATCCAATTTGGCACAGGTAACATTTTTCTACTTATAGATTTTCTGTTTAATTCATGGAACAGAGGCAATCTTGTCTTCGTTAGCATTATTTGGATGCCATTATAGTGACCATTTTCTCATTGTGTACCTGATATTTAAAAATTTGTTATTTTTGCCTTTTAGGCAGTTAACAACTTCTCTTCTGAGCTCTAGTCTCATATCACCTAGTGGATATCTTGAACCAGATGTCCCAAACACATTTTAAAATAAACAAGTCCCAAACTGAGCTCATTATCTTTCTCTCCAAACCCTCCCCTCTTCCTAATTTTCCAATTACTATTGAGGTTTATCACCATCCTCCCGGTCACCCAGGTTTGTAATCCCACTGTCATCCTTAACTACGTTCTATTTTTTATTCCCCTAATCCCAACCTGAGCCACCTATTGATTTTGTCATTTTAACACCTCTCAAATGTCATTTTCTTTCCTCTGATATTCAATTAATCAATTAAGTGATAATTAATGGCAATTAATTAATCAATAAGCCTGGGGCCCTGGGATAACTGGGGATAAAAAAGTAGATAAAACAATCCCTGGCCTCAAGGAGCTCACAATCTAATGAGGGTATTTAGAATAGAGGGCTCTAGCAATTAGAGAAAGAAATCAGGTAATACCTGAGCTGTATCTTAAAGGAAGAACAGAATTCTGAGGTTGAGGAAAGGCCAGAGCACATTCCAGGAAAATGGAATAGCCAAGGCCAAGGCAAGGAGAAGAGTATGTTATTTGAGGAGTAGAAAGAGGACCAATGTAGATAGATTAAAGACAGTAAAAGGAAGTAATATTCAATGAAGCTGGAAAGACAGATTGGGGTCAGGTTGAATAGTGCTTTAAAAACTAATTGTAGGAGTTTATATTTTATCTTAGAGTCAATAGGAAGCCATTGGAGTTGATTGAGTAGTTGAATCACATGACCACATCTTCTCTTAAGGAAATTGCCTTGGAAGTTATATATGTTGTGGCTAAGGACCAAATACATCAAGATTTAAGAACAAACATTAGGAAAAGTCCTTTGCTGCAAAGAACAATTAGCTGGTAACTCATAGGATGTTAGGTGCTTTTTTTTTTTAATGATTCTGTTATCAAGGGTGATCATTTGTTTTATTTTTTGAGAGGTTTGAAATACAATTTTATTATGATCTGTATATATATAAAAGTAGTGAGAATCATGATAATGAATTTACCCTGAAATGTTATAATTGACTAGCAATCTTATACTCAAGACTTAATGGAGGTGTGCAGCAACATGGCTCAGTGGATAGAACACTTGCCCTGGAGTCAAGAGGACCTGGGAATCCAACCTCAGACAATAATTACCTAATTGTGTGACCTTGGACAGGTCACCTAACCCCAATGCCTTAAATAAATAATTTTTTTTAAAGTCTTAATAGGAATATATTTATAGTCTTAAGCAGCTAAATCTGCAGGTCCAAAATATCAATTATTTATTTTTTAAAGTACCATATTCACTCTGAAACTCCTTCAGTACCTTCATCAACCTTAAGACTAAACACATATTCTGCACATCTACATAATAAAGTGTCAAAAACTGGATATCACAAACTAACAAACCTCTAGCTTTATTCTGTTATAGGTGACCACCATTGTCATTAGTCAGTGAGTCTAGTTGTCTGAGCAATCTGTAACATCTGCTCATATTTGAATTACCAATGCTAGGTCTGTGACTGGAGTTCAGACAGATAAGAAGTAGTAATTAAACACTCTTCTTTGCCAGGAAATAAGGGTACAAGGAAAAGGGAGTCCTGGTGAGGTCCTTTAGGCATTTCACTTTCCATTAGGGGAGAAAACACATCAGATATCCAGAATATATTCAGTGCAAATTGAAGCTAATCTCAGAGTGTAGATACTAGCAGATTTGGGGGGCAGTGAGAAAGGAGGGATTCTTATAAAAGATGGAATTTAAACTAGTCTTGAAGTAAATAAAGGAAGAAATGAGAAGAAAGTAAGGATGAAGAATATTTCAGGTTAGGGAGACATTCAAAGAGAGACACATGGAATCAGGAGAAGGAGCGTCACAGTTCAAGTCTGGTTTCCTACATTTGCTAGTTGTGAGATCCTGGCCAAAACACTCAAGTCTCTTTGCCTCAGTTTCCTCATCTATAAAATGAGTAAGAAAAGGAATTGTCAAACCACACTAGTATCTTTGCCAACAAATGGGGTCATGGGGTTATAAGGAGTCAGACACAGCACCAACAAAATTTAAAGATAAAGAAGTATGAATTGTAAAGAGAAATATTTGGAAACAGAAATCAGAATTAATGAAAACAAATGATCATTTTACTAAAAGAAATCTCCAGAGGGAACTTATCCTTACTAAGAGAAATCATCTCCAGAAGCTCTTTATTTATGCCACTTACTTATTATAAGTTGCTATCAGTTGAAGTGTTTTAGAATATATCTTCTAAACTTTCTTTTGAAGATTAGAGACACAGGAAAATCCGCCCCATGTTATTTTCTATTTTTTAAAATGGTATAAAATTTTATCATTTATTTTTCAGATTTTTGACTTCAAAGGAACTTTATAAATCATCAAATACAATACCATCTTTTTGCAGAAATTGAAGTGCACAAACGTTAACTGATTTGCTGAAAGTCATATAGGTAGTAAGCAGCAAAGCCAGGATTCAAACCTATGTCTCCAAGTTTAAGTGGTTATCCCACTGCCCCACAAACCTGCTTCACACATTCACCATCCAAAGAAATGATTTACCACTGAAGAAAATTCCAGGACAAGGTTTCACTTCATATAAAATTAAGAAAAGTCTCTCAACCATCAAGTCATTATCTTTCACAATATGTGGATACATAGAGTATTTATTTATGAATTTGTTATAATTGCTTTCTAGGACTTTCCCTTATCTTCAACAAATAATTTAAGTCAATAAGAAATTAAGTGCTTATATTGTGCCAGAGGGCTCAGAATACAAATAAAGTGAACATAGTTTTTAAAAAAGTCCTCATTCTTAGGAGCTCATAGTCCAATGGGTCAGATAACTTGCAAATAACCAGGTAAAAACAAGATATACACAAAATAGATTGGAGAAAATCTTAGAGAGAAGGCGACAAAATGTAGGAGGAGTGGAAAAGGCATCTTGATTCTGCAAGATTTTTTAGCTGAGATGTGAAGGAAATTGGGACAGAGGGAGAGGGAAACTGTAAACTAGCCAATCAAAGGGCCTGGATTCAGGAGATGCATTGTTTTATTCAAGGAAGATCAAAAGGGTCAGACTCAATATATCATAGAATATGTAGAGGAAGAATAAGGTGTAAGGAACTGGAGAGGTAGGAATGGATTAGGGTATGAAAGGTTTTAAAATTCATACAGAGAATTTTATAGTTGGTCTTTGGAATTTATTGGAGTTTATTGAATAAAGGAGTGTGATCTGCACTTTAGGAAGATAAATATAATGTGATAGCTGAGTGGAGGACAGATTCTAGAGTGGGGAACTATTTGAAGTAGGGAGACCAAATAGCAGATTGCTGAGATAATCCAGGTGTGATGTAATGGGGGCTTGTTCTTGTATAGTGATAGTGTCAAAAAAGAAAGGTGGACGTGGGGTAGAGGATTTTTTTTAAATTAATGTAGAAATGACAAGAGTTGTCAACACATTAGATATGGACAACGAGACTGAGGAATCGAGAACACTGAGATTTCAAGCTTTAGTGAGTAGGAGGATGATAGTAATAGGGAAGCTAGGAAGAAGGAGAATTTAGGAGGAAAGAGAATGAGTTCAGTTTGAATGACGTATTTAAGATAACTATAAGACAATTTGTGATGTCCATAAGAAATCTACTTCTCAATTTGTAGCTGTTTTATATTTTTAAAAGTTGACAAATACTTGTAGTCTATGTCTGTGTCACATGATAAGGTTTTGATCTGAGTTCATTTTAAAAATGACAACTTCTATCTGAGCATTTGCTTTACTGATTTAGTTAAAATAGTCTGTTATCAGAAGTTTTCTACTTTACCTCCTGTTTGAGCCCAGGGTTAAGGATCATCCCTGTCTAAAGGACTTTGGAAGATCTTTTATATGATGTCATTTTGGTTTGTTTTACTGAACAAACAGATGTGTTGGTGTTGGTCAAGGGAGTCGCCTGAAGGGTAAAGGCCATCATTTTGTAAATTATTACCAAGTTTCATGGTTTACTTCATCACTGCTTTTTAAGTGGTGCCTTTTTGTTGTTGTTCTTTATTTGAGTAGTTATGTCAGACTCTTTGTAACCCCTTCTGGGATTTTCTTGGCAAAAGATATATGAGTGGTTTTCCATTTCCTTATCCAGCTCATTTTATGGATGAAGAAACTGAGGCGAATAAAGTCATTTGCTTAGGGTCACACAGCTAGTAAGTGTCTGAGGCCAAATTTGAACTCAGGTCCTCCTGACTCCAGGGTCAGCACTCTATCCACTGCACCACCTAGCTGCCCCTGAGTGGTACCTATTAATATGCAAGTGCTCAATAAATGTTTTTTTGGCAGATTGACTTGAGGGACTAGAGTTTGAATTTATTTTACTCTTTCATCTTCCCCTGTACTTTGATAACGCAATGGTTGACCACTTCTTCCTTGTATCTGTTTCCCTTTTAAATGGTCAACATATTTTTTTCTTCCCTTTATCATTGTCCCTTTTTATTCCTTTTATATTTTTTCTTCCTGCTCTTAGTACTTTGACCCTTTTATCTTCCTAAGTTTGTTTAACTCATTCCCTAATGTTGTTCCTTGTATTATCTCTAACTTTTTCTATAAATATCTTGTTTATATATAGTTTTTTGCACCTTGCTAAACTCTTAAAATTTTTTTTCATTCACATGTGTGTGTACCTGTCTTTGAAACCAACACAAGGCTTGATACATAAGACATGCTACATAAATGATTTTTTGACTTACTGACTTTTCTCTTTGTTTGGTTTACCTATATTCCTATACTCATAGCACTCACACCCACCCATTTTCTTCTACCACATATATCAGTGATCTTTGTTTCTGCTTGTCTTTTACTTCTTTGATTTCATTATTTTTGTTTCTGTTTTCCTCTCCTGAATTCAGACACATAATGTTGATTGGTCTTGTTTTATTTACATGCTTCTCTGGCTTTGTTTAGCTTTCAATTCCATCAGAGACAGGAGGTACCATGACAGAATTGCATGCTCTTAGCTCCTTATTTATCTGCCCAAATGGAGGGAGGAAATAGTATACATGATACCAAAGGACAGATAATAAAAAATAATTTCCTTGGCTTTGGAAAATATTATATTAAAAAATCCTTGTTTACTCTCCTCTTCAACTCCCAGAAGCCCTACCTTCTTAACTATATTTTTTCTGAGGCTCATTGCCTTGTATTTCCAAACAGACATAAACTAGTTGTTGAAGATGGTGAATGGGACATTCTGCAGGGTGGAAAAGGAAAACCAAGAAGAGATCACATATTTGTTATGGATAGAGAATGAACTACTCTCATGTTTTACTTTTTGCATAGGATTCAGAAGTAGAGAGGACCTTAGAGGTCATATCATTCAATCTCATCAACTTTCAGATGTGGAAACTGCAAAGTAAATTTCTTTGGTTTGCCTATGGTTTGCTTAGTCAGGTCATAATTCAAGAAAGACTCATTTGACTTAGCTGGGGTCACCTTTATTGGTATGAGCAAAACAAAGTTGTCTGTTTCATCTAGGAATGGCTCCACCTTTGTTTCACTTCGTCTCTCAACCAACTTTATTCCAGCCACTTTACTGCTCAAAGACTCAGGAATTCAACTCACCCTTGGAAACTTTTGCTTTGCCCCTTTCTCTCCTGAAAACTGATTGGTAGTTGCCTCAATTCATCGAAGCTTATTCTCTAATCATCTCTATTTGTCTTTGCTACAGAGACAGCTGAGGAACAATGATGGATGAAGAGTTCTGAAAAGGACCTTGCAAGCAGTCACACCAAAGGTGCTAGTCCTCCCTGAACAGTCACTTTGTCATTGCATTCAAATTACTCTTCCCAGCCCCCAGCCCCACTTTTTAGATCTTAAACCTTAATTAACTAATCTAGAAAGTGTGTGTCAATCTATTTCCTTTTGATTATATTCACTATCCTTGAAATTTTCCAATCCCAAATACCCCAAATACCGCGCCCCCCCTTTTGGACTCCACTGCCCAATATCTGCAGTGATCCCTTTTTATAGCACAAGATGCTTAAAGTCAGGGGTCATCTTTATTTTTGTAATAGTATCCACATTGTTAAACACATGATTTGGCACACAGTTTATTCTCAATAAATTATTTTTTCATTAATTCATTCATTCAAAGAATCCACTTTCAGCCAAAAGAAAGTCTGTTATTTCCACATGAGCAACTTGAGGCATTTCACCCAACAATGCTTCACAGAGAGTCCAAAGCAATGTGTCAGTAATGTGCCCTCTGGTTGACACCATTTCAAGTTGTAAGTCATTTATCATGTAGACTGAAGAAATCCATTCAAGCCCTCATATAACTGTCAGAGTACTGTTCATCCTATCCCAGCATGAGAATTTTCTCAAAATGTACCAGAAGCCTTGATGTGTGACAGAATCCAAAGGTAAGGACTTTCTGAAAGATGTCTATTCTTGGAATTTTTTTCTTCTTATAATATATATGTGAAGCAATGATAACATCTGAAGTGGCACTAAAACAATATATAGCTAGATATAAAACATGACAAGTAACTTTGGACTGTTATCCTGTCACCTAAATGAGATGCCTTTGTCAAAACCTTTGTTGGGATCTGAAATTAAGGGATACTAACAATTGTCACATTTCCTTTTTGAAGACTTTTGTTCATCAATTGGGACAGTGTTGAAATGACTCTGTTTAAAAGTATTTAAAATATTTTTAGTTATATCAGTGTTAGATCAGTTCAGTCAACAAGTCTTAGTACACATACCATTAGACTCAAGAGATTTTCCCATTCTCAAATCTATTCTTATTTGATAAAGATGAAACTACAAGATACAGTAGATGGAGTATTGAACCTAGAGTCAGGAAGATGTGAGTTTAAATTTGAACTCAAAATTTATTTGGAAACATTTAATGTGACTGAGCAAGATACTTAACTTGTCTACCTGAATTTCTTTGTCTGTAAAATGCAGTAATAGTAGCATCTACCTTTCAGTATTTTCCCTTTTCATTATTTCTAATTTATCCTGTTTATGCTTGTTTTGTAATATTTATTTTTGTGTTCCCCCCCCATTAATAAGTTCCTTGAGAGCAGGGATGGTCTTTTGCCTCTTTTTTAGCTTAAGTACATTATAAGCACTTAATAAATATTTATTGAATGAATGGATTAAAAGAGATAATTTGTGAAGTGCTTTGTAAACTTTAAAGTTCCATATTAATGCTGGCTATTATTAACATTATTTTGGCAAATTTTTTTTCATGAAAAAGGGGAAGGTTGGGGATAGTGAATGCTTTGCTACAATAAAAGTCAATCTATAATAATACATTTGGGATATTTATGACATTGATGAACTATTCTTAATAAATACTCCAGGTTCTATAACTTAAACAGATGGGGAGTCATAACAGCCTGGCATAATAGGTGAAGTTACTAAGACCTGGGTTTCAGTCCTACCCCAAATACTACTAGCTTTGCTATCCTGAACTGCTTAATCTCCCTGAACCTGTTTTCTATTCTATAAAATGGTGATAATGATAACACCTTCTTCACAAGATTTTTCTGATATAGTTTTATATATGTGTGTATATTTATATGTATATATGTATATATGTATATATATACAACACTATATTCATGCAAGTTACTATTTTATTGGCTTTTACCTAGATTTGTTGAATGCAAAAGAAGTTGACCAGCCTAGCATGAAAGGAGCACAGATGGCTGAGGCAAATCAACAGAATATCTGCCATTATCTCAGAACCAGATTCTTCTTCAGAATTACTTTGTGGCATGAGACCATTGAAAAAAAAATCACTTGCCCAAAGGTAGTTAATTTTTCTTTGCTTCATCTTCCTACATAAGCAATTTGATAGCCCAAAGGCTCCATATAGAAAGCAAATATGCCTAACTCAGGGAAAGAATATAATAATTATTGTGGTAAACTTATATAGCACCTACCATATCATCCTCACTGGGGTCATAGAGGAAGGGAAATCTAGTTTTAGTCAGGAGGCATTTGACTTGTAGCTTGTTAATACATACATGTGTATATATGTAATTTTGGCTAATTGATTAAACATAAGACATGCAATGCCTTTATTTCTAGTATTAAGATGTGTTTAGATTACATTTATGAAAATTTTTCTTGTTTGAACATATTATATTCTCAATTACACTTTCATTAAAACTTAAATTTCACTCTTCATTTTCTGAATTTAAATTTTTTTTATTATAAGGACATTGAAATAGAACAGATTGAATCTCTCTTGGTTAATAATGAAAGGACTAATTATTATATGAAAGGACTAATGAATTATTATAATGAAAGGACTAATTATTATATGAAAATAAATATACCTGTTCCCATTACTTATGTAACTCAAATCATGACTTTCAGCTTTGACAAAAGAGTAAGATGGTATGTTTGTAGCTATAAATCTGATAATGGGTTGGTCAAGAGTTGATTTAGAGTAGAAAGTGGAAATAGAAACTTCAAGAGGAAAAACTTTGAGAAATTTTCAGTTTTTATTAAGACATAGACAAGAGTATGTGTCAAAGGCATAGATATAGGAGATGAGATATTTGTCTCTCTCTCTCTCTCTCTCTCTCTCTCTCTATATATATATATATATATATATATATATATATATATATGTATATGAACACACACACAATAGGCACCCACACACTTCTGTCAGAAAATAAATTTTTCTCTTCTCTAATTCTTTTCTTTTGGAACTGAAGACAAAGTTAATGTTTTCCTTTAAGGTCCTAGGATGGGCTGGTAATATATTGGCAGAAACAATACTTAGGCTAGTTCAATTCCCCTTCTATGACACCATTTGATGTATCAAACAGAATTAGTACAATTAGTCTATAAATTCTTAAATAATTTCGAAGCAGGAGGTAACATAAGCAAATCAGGGTAAGGGGAGATGAGGAAGGCCTTCTGTTAGAATGCACAATCTTTCCTAAGCCTTGAGGATATAAAGCTCTAATTCTTTTGTATATGGACAATTTGATTGCTGAAAAGGGAAGAAAAAGAATGCTTATAAAAGAAAAACCTGATAAAATTAAAATATGAGGAAACATGGTTGCTTGAATAAAATGTGAAGAAAATATAGATCAGTAGGAGAACTATCTTTGAGGGGCAGCTAGGTGGCACAGTGGATACAGCACCAGCCCTGGAGTCAGGAGTACCTGAGTTCAAATCGGACCTCAGACACTGAATAATTACCTAGCTCTGTGGCCTTGGGCAAGCCACTTAACCCCATTGCCTTGAAAAAACTAAAAAATAAACTGTCTTTGAGATGAAATGTACTGAGAGGATAAATCCACACTTGAAGGCAGAGAAATGACTAAGGGTGCTATGCCTTGTGGCTATATTTGTCTCTAGGAAAATTATTTCTGATAAAATTGTAAATTAAAAAAAATTGGCAACCATGAGCAAATTAAATTAAGACTTTTACTTTTAACTGGCAGCAAGGTAAATTTTGCAAATTTTGCTTCATAAATTACTATTACAAGGTTCTGCTTATTATTGAGAGTAGTGAAAAAACCACCTGTGAAGTAAAAGTTTAAAAGTCATGGGGAACAATGTGAAAAAGCCATCTGGAATGTCAGCTAACAGGAGGACTTCAGCTGCTGAGCTGGAAGCCTACTGACTGGAAAAAAAATTTTCTCTCAGTGGGCCTGAATAAAAGTTGCAGTAAAGTCAGTAGTTGCAGAAAAGTTGCAGTATTTGTGGAGAAGGTTATTGGAAAGGAACTTGATTTCTGAATTTTGAGCTATTGCTCTTGTAGCACCATCTACACCTTGAGAGAGGTTAAACCTCTCAGAAGTGTCTGGTTGCTTTTTAGTATTTTCCCTGGTTGAAGAGAGATAAACAGAAGGGAAAGACAAAATGCAATTGCTTTACTATAAAAAGAGCCTTAAAGATGATTGGATAAAACAGAAGCCTATTAGTGGGCTTGTATGGATTTTTCATAGAATCTACTCAATGAATTTTGATGCTAAGGCACTTGATATCACAACAGGTTAGACATGAAGTTTGATGAGGCTAGTGGGAATGCCCAAGTTCATAGTAATTTTGTACTTGGAAGAGTGATTATATAACATATGAATGGCTTATGATTATGTCCACAGTTAGAGAAACCCTTTAATAATCACCTGGAGCATTGGGGATCTCTGTCCTATAGGAGCATAGATCATTCTTTTCTGTGTGGCTTTGAGAGTTGTTCTGAGTCCTCATCCATGAACAAAGGAATACAAGAAAATGAAAGTAATGCATATCTCTCAGATGCTTAGAAACAGGATAAGGATCACTAGTTTTTTTTCATTTTCCCCTTAACATATCGGCATGTAGGCCACCTGAGCAGGCATCTATGATTTAAAATAAAGTCTTATGCCTTGCTTCTTGATCTTTTAGTTTCTTCTCTCCGGTCTCCTTGGAGGAATGAGACTTAGGAAGGTAACTGTTGATGTACCACTGTTGCTGTCATCTCACTGGCTGTATTTATTCTCCCTTTCTTTACCCAGTAGAATGCAAGCTTCTTGATAGAAAGACTTTTGTTTTTGTCCTGTGACAATGTATAACACCAGGCTTGGTTAAAAAGTAGATGCTTAATAAATGGATATTAAATTGAAGTTGTGCATTAAGCCACGTAGATAACAGTCTTCCTTTTGATTCATCTCTCAGGTGGCAGTCATCTTTGCATAAATTAGTTTTTATTATCAATGGGTGAGCCATTTGTTTCTCTGCTTGGGTTAAATGAAAGGCTTAAAATATTGGTTTTCATTAAACACATCTCATTAAACACATCTTTCATTATCAAAGAAGACCATGACATTAGGGAGATGATGCCATGACAAGCACACGAATTAGATTAGAATTGGGGGAAGGACTCTGCTAAGTCACCAGCCTCACTTTCTCCTCCAGAGCCATCTGGATCTAATGGTCAGATATAAATCAAGATGATTGGAGGTGGCTTGGATATGAGGCAATCAGGGTTAAGTGACTTGCCCACACAGCTAGTAAAGAGGCAAGTGTCAGAGGCTGAATTTGAACTTAGGTCCTCCTGACTAAAAGGCCAGTTCTCTATCCACCCTGCCACCTTAGCTGCCCCTTGTGTAGAAGAAATGCCTAGAAGAAAGCAAGAGTTGACAGTGGGGAGAAAAAACTGAGCTTGGATTTTGAATTAGCAACAGAAGGGATTTAAAGGGAGATTCATGCTGAACAATAAGTCTGATACCCCTTAAGATTCCTCCTTCTTCACTGTCAAGTGATAACAGAGCAAGTACACAAAAACAGAACAGTTTTCCAGAGTTGTTTGGGTATGTGAGTGAGAGAAGGGATTCCCTGCCATGATAGAAGTACTTGTAAGAGCATAATTACAAATCAAACATATTGAAATAGTGAAGAGAAATGCCAGTTTTTCAAAACTTTTAAGTTAGTAGAAACTTGCTATATTGGACTTATATGTAATTACTCTTCTCCACCCCCCACCCCACTTTTTTTGCATGTAAAAAGATTATCATCAGATTTAGACTACAATTTAATTTTACTGATTGTATGTAATGTCCACTCTCTCTCTCTAGGGACATGTAAATAAAAATCCTTGCTTAGCTTTATTTAATCCTACATTTTTTTTCGGAGTAGATTGGAATGTACAATTAAACCCCTTTCCCCTGCATTTATTGTGCTTAAAGAGGTGGTAGGATTGTGGAGGGGAGAGGGGAATTTCTTTATCTGTTTTATATAATAGGGAAAATTGCGTTTGCTCATTTACCACAAATGAAACTCACCTGGAGAATAAAAAGAGCCCTTTCATTTCTGTTTACTGCTATTTCAGCAGCAATCAAATATAGAGCTATAAAAGACAAACAAAAGAAAAAGCACTAATAGATTAAGCAATTTGCATATCTCTTTGGGACTGTCATTATTTTGGTGTACAGGAGAAAAATGTTCATCTAAAAGATGGCAAATATCAGTCCAGGAGATCAATTTATCTTCTGCATCAAGGATAATTCCAACTACTCTTTCTACAGCAAGGGATTGTTAAAGCATTAACTATATTGTCATCTCTGTTACATTGTATCAAATAATATTTAATCTGTTTCTATTGTATTCCAAGACTTCTCCAACAGCCTTGAGATGATCCACAGATTTGGAGATATGATACCAATTGCTTTTCTCCATTAATTGGCAATCATTATACTTTATTATTTTACATTCCTTCATACCTTTTGGATTTTATATTCTATTAACTAGGATAGGTGATCTACCTTTCTAATTTATTTGTCTCCCTAATTGGTAGGTGGATTTATCAATAGACAACAACTTGTTGGCCGACATGTTAGGAAGATTTTTTTTCTTTTGGTAAACTAAAAACCTGATGCTGCTGTTCTTCCTGATATCCTTAAATATTTCATTAGAACCATTTCCCCTCCTCTTCTCTTCCCTATTTACTGCCTCCTTTAGTTTAATGGAATCAGGTAGGTAGTAGGGATGTCAAACTCATGTTCCATTAAAGCAGTCTCTGACAGTGTATTTCTCTTTTTTTTCCCCTTAATATTGAGTTTCTTAGTAGTCTAGACTTGAAAAGCACATGCATAGTTTGGATAAAGATAGATCCTGCTTGAAAGGGAGATTCTTTTTTTTTTTTTTTGGTTGTAGTTGTAAGACTAGTCTTATTAAAAATTCTTTTCAGTACATCGGTTCTGGACTTCTATATATCTTTCTATGATCCTGAATTATATATCTTCCTGTGATTCTGAAAATAGCTTCCTTCCCTCAGCACCAACAACTGCTTGATAGAAGTAGCAGTCCTGGTTGGAGAAGAACTGATATTACTGGTAGAGGTATGATTAGATCAAAGTAAAACATGATTCCAGATTTTCCACCCATGATCATTGTTATAAAGGCTAAATCTTTAGTTGTTTAAATACATTGAACATTCTCCAGAAATGATTCTTAGACTTTGCCATCCTTGATTCCTCTATCATACTTGGTTTTTTTCTTAAAAGTATGGTTAGATTTTTATGATATTGAGAGAAGTAGATGAAGAAGGAGACTGGTGAAAGAGAATAGAATACTGGTGGGGGGGGAATTATAGATTAAGATTTCTGTCTTGGAGATTTGGAAGTTGAGGATTGGCATCTACAAATGAGGTGGTGGTATGATTTCTTGCCCACCCCCTTACTTTCAGGAGGACTTGAAATTGCTCCTGACTTTTATTAAATTGGTCTCAAGATTTGGGGTGGTGAGGAAGACATTTGAGTTTTTTATTTCTGTAAATGAAATGACAATGATATACAAACTAATTTAGTCCTTCTTACTTCCCCCTCCCCACCTTCTTCCCCTCCATCCCCTTCCCCTCCGCTGTCTTTTTCAGTATACTTTGAACACTCATCACAGGATGAATGACATTATTGTATGATGACTAGTAAACTATAAAACTTTTTTCTGTAGTGTTTTACAAATAACTTTCTTCTCAACAGTCCAGTGAGATAGGTAGTTTTATCCCTCTTTTATGGATAGAAACTGAATTTAGATAGATTAAGTGACCTCTCCAGAGACATCTAGTTAGAAAATGTTAGAAACCCCAGGTTTGCTTAGATTCCAGATCCTACATTCTTTTTCATCATCTCTTCTCCTACCCCACTTTCTGAAATGTAAAGAATGTTTGTTGAACAAGAGAAGAGAAAATGACTTTATAGGAAAATTAGAGATGAAGTCTGCATCTATTTAATAACTTGGTATTAGATGATTGCTGTCTACAAATCAGTAGTTCATCCTCTAATTAGTAGCATTAATCACTGGTTTGTAAGGTCTATGATTATTAGGAACTTGGCATTTTTGACACTTAATCCTAATCCTACATTTTTTTCTATACCATAAAATATTTATTAAGAAATGAGTTTTTTCTTCAGTTGTAAAAACACTCTAATTAGGAATTCATTTTGATATTTTAAAAATCAAAACAGATGCTGACTGTATTATGCCTTTACTATTGTTTTATTTACCATTGAACCTTAAGATATGTTTACATATACATACATATGTATATACACACAAATTGACTATTACAATAAGCTCATATCACAGAAACATATTTCCTAGCAAATCACATCTCCACTCCTATTCTATGACTTTTCTTTTGCATCAATTAGCTCTCTCTAACCTTTATGAGATTTAAGATAGCCTAAATGGGATATATATATATATATATATATATATGTATATGCAAAAGAAAAAAGAAAAGAATAATTTAGTGCATTTTCAGATCTTATGTTATCAAAAAGAGTGTGTGAAATTCTTCACTTCTCTCCCACCCTGTTTCTATTGGGATATTACTTATGAAGTAGCAAATTTATCTACATGGAAATTATGAAGCAAAGGCTTCATCATTATTCTTTGGTACCTATGGAATACGGACAGTTTTAGGGAGCCTGATGGTCCTAATCCAATATTCCAATCAATCTGTGATCCCAGTGATATGGATATTCTTTTCAGTGATGAAGACAGTAAATCACTCATTTCTATCTGTGACTCTTCTTCATATTTTAATTAATTTGTCCCAGGGGTTCCCTCTGATATGCTAAGGCTTTCTTTGAGTTCTTCTGACAGATTGAAGATATTAAGAGAGCATATAGACTGACTATTGGTTATCACCAACCCTTCCCATTTGATCTGCCCAAGTTTTTTTTTTTTTAGTCTTTTTATTTATTTATTTAAGGCAATGGGTTAAGTGACTTGCCCAAAGTCACACAGCTCAGTAATTATTACGTGTCTGAGGCTGGATTTGAACTCAGGTCCTCCTGACTCCAGGACTGGTGCTCTATCCACTGCACCACCTAGCTGCCCTCTTAAGTTTTTTAATTATAATTTTCTTAGATGAAATCCTTTGTTAGCAAAATAACTACTTATTGTTCTTACATGAATAGTCAGACCAAATTATTGAGTGATTATGAATGCCACAAGAGGCTCTGAAATGTTTTAGAACTTAATGCAAGCAGTACAATATCCTATAGAAGTGGGAATATCTATAGGACATCATAATTTATTAATAATTAATAACTCATTAATAATGCCTTCTGAATTTGAACTTCATATTAGAACTCTTCCTTGCTTGACAAAAGAGGCTCATCTAACAAGGTTTTCTCTCTTCTCATAGTTATTAAGGGATTTTATAATTTTAGCATAAGAGATTGACTCTGTAGTAAGGAGTCTAAGGCAGAATTTTGCTCTATTGGCTTATGTTCTTTTATAGTTAACAACCATAAACATTGTGGATCTTGCACTCTCTACTCTTTAATTAAATTGTGTGAGATGATAAAGATGTGATCTATTTTAGTATATCACTTATGACAGCCTGTCTGTTTCCTGCTAATATTGTCTCATTAGTGCTGCCTTCAAACTATGTTTACATTATTATCTTGATTGTCTTTTTTGGTAATGACAAGGGCCAAGATTATTTTACCCTACAACTTTGATATCTTTTCTTTTCCCAAATATGTTGGGAATTGATCTTTACATGTATTGAAAATTGCGTTGCTTCCAGCATGAACCTCCATTGTATGTTCTTATCTAGTCTAACTACTGTTCTAGTCTTTGTTTTCTTCTATGTCATTCCCACTTCTTCTAGGGAGATATGTAGGGCTATGATTTTATAGTCATTATCCATAGTCCTTGATTAAGAAGAGTTGATGATTCATCTGCTCTTATTCTTTTGCAATCTCTTACATGCTCTCTCTCATCTAAATCTTTTCCATTTTTTACCTCTTATCCTTCTTATAGGTTTCTCCTTAATGTCTCCAGGATGTCTTTTTTTAGTTGGATCTCTTTTCAAGCTTTCTTTAAACTGATTTCCCCTTTCACAAATTCTTATCTTCTAATGTGATATTGTTCACAATAATCCAACCATAATACTTTATAAACAGATATGCAAATGAAGCCAACTTTGCCTTTGGATACCATAGCTCTTTTCTTGGCCCAGGTCAAGTATTTGCTGACTGTTGGTTTTTATGTTCTTTTGGTGTCATTATAAAAATTGATTGTATGAGCTAAATTTCTCTACATAATTGTCTTAACATCTTTTTCTCCATTGATTTTCCATTTTCATTGTCAATAATTATTTCAGATGATTAGAGTGGAGTTGCTAAAATTATATCATATCTTTCTCATTTTTTGTTCTTTCTCTTGGCTTTTTATTTTTGATTTTTGCTCTTACAAGTTGGTGACTTGATACTATAAAGATGAAGCTGATTCAGGAATGATTTCCAGATCAGTAACAAGCAATTTCTTACCTGTTAAAATATATTGAATTTCATTTTTATGTTATTCTATGCTTGCCACATTCAGCATCTTCCATTTCTTTTCTTAAAGTGTTCATTATATAAAGGCATGAATTGGATCAGTGGTCCTTTATTAGGATAATGAATTTGGCTTACTGGGTAGAAACTAACAGTGGATTTTAGATGATTGCAATGTAGTTTTACTAAGGGATGCACTAAGCATTATGCTTAGTTCTTTAGTTTGGCTATTAAGGGATTCCCGCTTCCCTTTCTTCTTTTTTCCCTTTCTGCTTTCTGTTCCCCAAGCTCCAGTTTCCTTCATCTACCAGAGGTTGATTTTATCTAGCAACAGGATTAAAAAGTATCCTGTAACAGGGATTTTATAGTAATTTTTATGTTTCTATTAATCTTCATCTCCTGGAACTAAAGATGTTATTTCTAATATTTCCCTCTGTGCAAATCTAACTTCTATTCCTTTAATCTGAAAAAACAACCTTTTCTAAGATTCCCCCAAATGCCTTTATTGCTAAAAAGTCATTTCTCCATATTGATCCTCTGATTTCTTCGAGGATTCACTTTACAACTCCTTCTGTAATGTTTTTATTATTAAAAACATTTATTAAACGTCTACTGTGTTCAGGAAATAGGCATTATGATGCGGTATATTGTGTCCAACCTTAGAGTCAGGAGCACCTGGGCTCACTTCTGACACTAATTGACTGATCCAGGATAAATCACTCAACTTCAATATTACCCCAAAGCCCTCCATGGGATATGGCATTTAAATCAATGATGTCAAACTCAAAAAGAAACAAATACCTGGCAGCCACATATTGACTTAGAAAACTAAAAGTAAACATTATATTAGCATCATATTTTATTTATTTTAAACATTTGATTTTTTAAAATTTTTATTTATTTAAGGCAATGGGCTTAAGTGACTTGTCCAAGGTCACACAGTTAGGCAATTATTATGTTTCTGAGGCTCCATTTGAACTTAGATCCTCCTGACTCCAGGGCAGGTGCTCTATTCACTGTGCCACCTAGCTTCCTCAACTGCTTCTATGTTCTTAGGAACATGCCACAAGAGAATATCTTACTATGATTTATAACATTAAAATAAAAACAACTGGAGTTTGGGGGTCAGTATTTCTCTTTTGTTTTTTAAAATTATCCTTATTGGGAAACTGCCTGATTTTAGGCCTGATCCGGATTTCTTCCATCTGTTGGGCCTAAGGGTCTGTGCTAATTAGTGTGGCTGCATTATGGATAATGGTTTAATCCCCTCTTTCTGCTGGACCTTTTAATATTGTTTGTTGTCTTGATGCTGTCTTGTGGATTATGATAATTTTGCTTAAACTAAAGCATGTGGCAGTGTTAAGATTTAAAGTGTTGAAAACTAAGGACTGAAATGTTTATTTTCCTCCTCTTTCCTCCTCACCATCTTCCTTCCAGGAGCAGAGGGAAGAGTTAAGAAGGAATGAGAAGGAAAGGAGAAAAGCAAAATGGAAAGGAAAGAGGGAGGACACCCATGGGGAAAGAACACTTTTATTTTCACTTAGCAATGGAATGCAATTAAAATTTCTCAAGTGATCTGTTCCTCAATTCCTTATAATGTTGATCTTTGCTTATTTTAGCTCACATATAATGCCATTGTAGATTTACAATTTAAAATCCATGTTGCTTGCATTCCTATTCTATTTCATGTGAGTTTGCTACTTTCAGTAGCCTTTTGACATGGCTTCGGTGGCCTTAAGAATATCTTCTACTGTAATCAGTTTACATGGCTGAGTGGTACAAAGACCACTGGATTTGGGGGCAGGTGACCTAGGTTTGAATCTTATCTTTTGCTTACTTCTTGCCTGACTTTGAATGAATAAAATTTCTTTGGGGATCACTTTTCTCATCTGTAAAATGAAAGAGTTGGAGTACATCAACTCTTAGTTCTTTTAAGTTAAAATTCCAGTACATTAACAGTAGATCATAAGCCTGATGAGACATTAGGAAATAGTGAGATATTTTAAGTTATCTAGAATCAATTGGATCTCTCTCTCTCTCTCTCTCTCTCTCTCTCTCTCTCTCTCTCTCTTTTAAAAATTAGTTAAATTTTTCTTTCTTAAACATTGAAAGAACCAATAAGAGAAAATGCTATTCTATGACCCATTTTTAATCAAGAAAAATAAGCTAGTTGTGGAAGTGATAGGAATATGTGGTGAAAGGGGGAAGAAGAAAGATCAGTCTGACTCAGAAGTAAGGATAGAGGAAAAGAAAGTTGAGTAGATTGATATTTATCTCATATTTTGAGAAAATTGATTTTTAAGTCAAATATTTTTCTTTTTTGTCTTCATATTTTTCTTCAATAACATGTAGAGATAGTTCTCTGCATTCATTTTTGTGATTTTGATCTCCACATTTTTCACCTTTCCTGTCTTCTCTTCCCCTCCCTAAGACAACAAATAATCTGATATAGGTATATTTGGATAATCATGTCAAATATATCTCTACATTAGTAATGTTGCGAAAGAAGAATCACAACCAAAGGGAAAAATCACAAGAAAGAAAAAAACAAAATAATTTAAATAAGAAAATATTGTGCTTTAATCTCCATTCCACAGTTTTTTCCTCTGGATGTGGATGGCAAGTTCCATCACAGGTTTTTCAGAATTGTTTTTGATCATTGTATTGCTGAGAAAAGGCAAATCTGTCATACTTGATTATGACTTAATGTTGTTGCCAATGACTTGGACTATTGCAATGATCTGTCAAAAAGTTTGCTCATGTAAAGCACAGGTCTGACTGTGGTATCCCCCTACTCAATGCACTCTAGTGATTGTCTTTCACATTTCAGGATCAAGTACAAAATCCTTTGGTTTTCAGAACCCTTCATAATCTCTGCCTTATCCCTCTTCACTTTTTAAATTTTTGTTTATTTTGCACATATTCATTTGAGTTATACTGATCTCCTTTCTTTCCAGGAACATTCTCTTACTGTTCTTATGTCAGCAATGCTCTTCTTTTCTTATCTCCATCTACTTGTTTCTCTCGTTTCCTTTAAATCCCAACTAAATTCCTTCCACAGTAAGCCTTTCCTAATCCCTCTTAATTTTGTGCCCTTCCTCTGTAAATTATTTCCTCTTCACACTGTATATAGTTTGTTTACACATTTTTTTGTTTGTTGTCTCCCCCATTAGATTGTGAGTTCTTTGAAGGTAGACATTTAACAGATGTTATTGACTGACTTCTGATGATTCATGTAGACCCAAATGATACAACTAGAAGGAATCTAAAACTGATTCTCAAAGAACATGAAGTCTTGGATAAGAAACTCAAGGCCATAGGAACATATTATCATTTTTTTTAAATTACTATTGTCTATTGTAGGCAATGAACATAGAAAAAGAAAAATTGATTTGAAATAAGAACACTTAGCTAAGAACAGGCATTGTATTTAGATTTGGATTTCTGGAACACTAAAGTATTAATGATTATAGCAACAATAGTAAATATTTGCATAGTATTTTAAGGTTTACAACAAACTTAGCATGTTATCTAATTTTATCCTAACAACAGTTCTAGGTACTATTATTATTATTATTATTATTATTATTATTCCCATTTTACAGATGAAGAAACTGAGCCTGTGAGAAGTTAAATGATATCATAACAAGTCACAGAGCCTCAGGTAGGATATATCCACTGTGCTGTCTAGTTGTTCAGTTGGCTATACCTAACCAAGTTTGTTATGAATGTATTTGGTGTTAGATTGACATCTGATACCCTATACAAAGATAAGGTAAAATGGACCAATGATTTAGACATAAACTAGAATTAGGGAAGCAAAGAAAAGTATACCTGTCAGAGCTATTGATAAAAGAAAAGTTTATGAACAAATAAGAGAAAGGAAGGATCATGGGAAGTAAAATAGATAATTTTGATTACATGAACTTAAAGTTTTTATACAAACAAAACTAATGCAACCAAATTTAGAATTAAAATAGGAAAATGCGAAAAAAAATTATGAGAAAACTTCTCATATAAAGGCTTTATTTCTCTAATATGTAGGAAGTTGAGTCAAAATAAAATGCAAGCCATTTTTTTAATTGTTAAATGGTCAAAGAATAGAAACAGGAAGTTTTTAGAAGAAGAAATCAAAGCCATCACTAGTCGAATGACAAATGCTCTAAATCACTACTGATAAGAAAAAAACAAACTAAAAAAATTCTGAAATACCACCTCACACCTATTAGATTGGCTAGCATGAGAAAAAAGGAATGATAAATGCTAGAGAGGATGTACAAAAATTGGGACACTAATACACTGATGGTGGAGTTGTAAGTTAACCCAACCATTCTGAAGAACAATTTGGAACTATGTGCAAAAGTCTATTAACCTAAAACCCTTTGACTAGTAATACCACTACTAGGTCTATATCCTAAAGAGATTAAAGAAAAGGCCAAGGATCTACTTGTAAAAAATTATTTATAGCAGCTCATTTTATAGTAGCAAAGAATTACAAGTTGCTTTAAGAAATGATGAGCACGGTCTTTGGAGGACTTCCAGCCGAGATGGCAGAGAGAAGACAGGCACTGTGCTAAGTTCTCCTTGCTTTCCTTCATAAATATTATGAAACAAACCTCTTAACAGAAATTCAAGTGATAAAACCCAGAAAAAGGAACTAGGAGAAAAACACCCACTTCAAGGTTTGTCTCAGGGGACCGTGGATAACTGGGGGCAGAGAGCCAGTGGGGGCTGGGGATGTAGGGGGTATGGAGGGTGAGAGCCAGACTAACCTAAGATCAGCTGTGGAGGCTTTGACTGTGGGAACAGCAGTCTGGGGAACTCCAGTGGGGCTGGAGGGTGTGTTCTAGCACAGAGAGTTACAGTGTGGCTGGACATTGATCTGCTGGGCTAGGCTGGTCTGGGGGACCACGGGCTCCATACTTTTATTTCAGCTGAGTCCTCTTCCCAAAACAAACACAGCAATGCACCCCCACCCACCCCAGTCACCCAGGCTCAGGTGTGGACAGCAGAGCTCCCTCAGCTGAATAGGGAGTTTAACATTCTTGCCCCAAGGTCCACCCTATATTGTTCAAAGATAACAGTATCCAGCAGCCACCTACCCCCTCCAGGCCTAAAGAGAGGGCCTCAAATCAAGGTTACAGAAACTCCAGAAAAAAGCAGCAGGCAGCCTCTACTGGCTGGCCTATTTGGAGTTACTAAACCCAATGAGCAAAGCCTCTAGC
Source organism: Macrotis lagotis (assembly GCF_037893015.1). NCBI lineage: Eukaryota > Metazoa > Chordata > Mammalia > Peramelemorphia > Peramelidae > Macrotis > Macrotis lagotis. The sequence goes on from NC_133659.1 coordinate 88,655,935, forward strand.
ACCCCCTATTGGCCAGCCCACTTGGAGTTACTAAGCCCAGTGACCAAAGCCTTTAGGGACCTCAAAACCAAAGGTTTGTGAACCAGGCCCTCCCCCCAACACAAGATCTTAGGAAAATGAAGAAAAGACAGCAGAAGGGGGGGGGTCCATAGAAAACTACCTTGGAAACAAAGACCTTAACTCAGAGAGATCTAGAACTTCTGAGGAGAATGTAATTTAGTCTCCACCCCATAAAGACTTCCTGGAAGAAATAAGGAAGGAATTTATATATCAATAGGAAAATTTGGGAAAAGAAACCAAAGAGAAAATTAACACCTTGAAACAAGAAAGCAACTTCTTGGAAAATACAATTGGACAAATGCAAAAAGAAAATAATTCTCTCAAAACCTCAGTGGGATAAATGGAAAATGCCTTCAAAAAAAAGAATTGACCAATTGGAAAACATTGCAAAAAGGTAAATGAAGAAAATTCTTCTCTAAAAAAAGAATGGAGTCTGTGTAAACTAATTGCTGCATGAGACAACAAGAATCTGTTAAACAAAACCAAAATATAGAATAAATAGAATAAAACGTAAAATAGCTCATTGGCAAAAACCATTGACCTTGAGAACAGATCCAGAAGAGACAACTTAAGAATCATTGGTCTCCTTGAAAATTTTCAAGAGAAAAAAAGCCTGGACTCACTATTACAGGATTTAGTGATGGGAAAACTGCCCTGATATCATGGAGACAGAGAGCAAAATAGTTATTGAAAGAAGACATCAATCCCCTCTGGAAAGGGATCCCAAAATGAAATATTGTGCCCAGGAATATTATAGCCAAATTCCAGAACTGTCAGATAAAAGAGAAAATCCTGCAAGCAGCCAGAAAGAAATAATTTAGATATCAAGGAGCTATGTAAGGATCAACAGGACCTGGCTGCATCAAAATCAAGGGATTGAAGGGTCTGAAATGCAATATTCTGTAAAGCAAGGGAGCTTGGAATGCAACCAGGAATTCACTGTCTGGCAAAACTGAGCCTTCTCTTCCAGGGGAAAAGATGGAAATTTAATGAAATAGGAGACTTCTAACTTTTTCCTGATGAAAATACCAGAACTAAATAGAAAATTTGGACTTCAAACGAGAGACCAAATGACACATGAAAAGGTTAAAAAAGAGTAAAGGAAAAAAAACTGCTATCCAATAACATGAAACTGGCTATATCCCTACCTGGGAGAAAGACTCTCATAACTCTCATGAATTGTAACTCTATTAGAGAGAATATACTTAGCCAGAAATAATGGACACTCATGACTTAACCATGACTCTGATAGAATGATTTAAAAACAATATCTCCTTAGAAAGAGGGACATTAAAGAGATGGGAGGATAGAGTAGATTGAATGGGGGTAAATCACATTGCATAAAGAGGTACAAAGGACCTATTACAATAGAGGGGAAGAAAGGAGGAGATGAGAACTGCCTGAATCTTACTCTCAGCAGACTTGGCTTAAAGTTAACACACACACACAGTACTCAGTTAATTTAAGAAACTTACCTTACCTTTCAAGTATTAAAAGGGGAAAGGGGGGGAGGAAAAGAGGAACTAACAGAAAGAAGGGAAGGAAGAAGGGGCAAAGGGAAAAGGGAAAGAAAGGAGAGGGGAGTTGGATGTAAGGGGGAAAACACTGGTGGTGGTGGTATTCAGAAACAAAATACTGGGGAATATGGATAAAGTGAAAAAGGGGGGGAAATACAGAGGGAAGATAGCAAGGAGGGCAATAAAGAGTCAGTAATTATAATTTTGAATGTGAATGGGATGAACTATCCCACAAAAGCAAATAGCAGACTGGATTAAAAACCAGATTCCTACAATATGCTACTTTCAAGAAACTCATTTGAAGCAGAGAGATACATACAGAGTAAAGGTAAAAGGCTGGAGTAAAATATATTTTGCTTCATCTGAGGTGAAAAAAGCAGGAGTAGCAATTCTTCTCTCAGACAAAGCAGCTGCAAAAATAGATCTCATTAAAAGGGGATAATGAATGAAACTATATCCTCCTAAAAGGTACCATAGACAATGAAGCAATTTCAATTCTAAATATGTATACACCAAATGGTATATCTTAGAGGAGAAATTGAATGGCTTACAGGAAGACATAGACAGCAAAACTCTACTGGTAGGAGATCTCAACCTCCTGCTCTCAGATTTAAATAAATCTAACCATAAAATAAATAAGAAGGAAGTTAAGGAGGTAAATAGATTGTTAGAAAACCTAAGCATGATAGACCTTTGAAGAAAATTGAATGGGAATAGAAAGGAATATGCATTTTTTGTGTAGTACCTGGCACTTATCTTAGCCAATCTGATAGGATTGAAGTGGTGCCTCATAGTTCAATTTGCATTTCTCTAAACAGTAATGATTGAAAATCTTTTTCATATGATTGTACTTAGCTTTAATTTCTTTGTTTGAAAACTGGCTGTTCATATCCTCAGACTATTTATCAATTGGGGAATGACTTGTAACCTTTTAAATTTGAATTAATTCTCTGTTTTAGAAATGAAACCTTTATCAGAACCCCTAGCTGTGAAAATTGTTTCGCAGCTTTCTGTTTTCCTTCTAACCTTTGTAGCTTTGTTTTTATTAATGCAAAACCTTTAATGTAATATATTTTAAATTCTATTTTGCATTTTATAATATACTCTATTTCTTGTTTGGTCATAAATTTCTCCCCTTTCCATAGATCAATGCATTATTTCTTAATCTGTTAATTGGTCTATGGTATTGCCTTTTATAGCTAAATTCTATACTTATTCTGACTTTATTTTGGTATAGAGTATGAGATGTGGGTCGATGGCTAGTTTTTGCCATGCTATTTTCCAGCTTTCTGAACAGCTCTGGAGAAATAGTGGATTTTTATCCCAGAAGCTCATCAAGCAAAAGACTACAATAATTATTTACCACTGTTTCTTTTGTACTTATCTGAATCCAATGGTCCATTACTCTATTTCTTAACCAGGCAATGTTGATGACTACTGCTCTATACTACAGTTTTAGATCTGGTATCTTCCTTTACATTTTTCTACTCACTATCAGTTCATGGAATGTGTGCACACTCATAGACAGCACAAGAAATAATAGACCTGAGAGACACACAACTCTTTCTCCAAGAGCTCAGCAGGTATCATATCCAAATAGCAACCCTGAGTGAAACAAGGCTGGCAAATGAAGGCCAGCTTACTAAAGTCAAAGTTGGATATACATTTTTCTGGAGGGAAGGGGAGTGTCATGAAACTGGGGAAGGTTTTGCAATGAAAACTAATCTAGTTAAGCTTGAATGCCTACCAAAAAGAGTGAGTGACCGGTTCATGACAATGATATTACCACTTCTAAGAAAAAAAACATGCCATAGTCATCAGTGCCTATGCTCTCACCATGATGAACACTGGTGAAATGAAAGAAAAATTTTATGAAGACCTGGAGACCTTTATCATCAAAGTATCAAAAAAAGGATAAGCTTATAATTCTGGGTGACTTTAATGAAATATTAGGCTAAATTTACCAGACATGGCAGGGAGTCCTTGAGAGAAGTGGAGTTGGAAACAGCAACAGCACTGATCACCAACTACTGAAGATTTGCACATTTCATGATCTCATCACAAACACTGTCTTTCATTTATCTAAATGCAATAAAACTTTCTGGATGCACCCTTGCAGCAAACAGATAACAGACTCAACCCCACCAAGTTAAATATTCCCATTCAACCAAAGTGGCAGCCCCAAGACAAAATAACTACAAAAGATTAGACTGTCTCTCTGAGCTGGTAGTTTGTTGCTAACTTGGAGGGAAAACTACACACAGAAAAAGAGGAGCAGAAAAAGAATGGACAGCACTGCATTTGCTTATCTGGGTCAGAACACTCAAAACATCAAGATTAGTATGATGAAAATGATGGGGAAATACAGAAACAGATAAATGAAAAATGAGAACTCCACAGAGTTTACCAGTAGGATAGTTCATCCATTTTTAAGAAGGCAGCATTTAATTCCATCATCAAAAGAAAAGTAAAAGTGAAGCTTAAAGAGATACTGGACTCTTGGCTCAGTAAGAAGTCAGGTGAAATTTAGTTTTATGCAGATAGTAATGAACCAAAGTTCTTTAAAGATATTCTAAAGGCTATTTCTGAGCAAGGACCTATGGTTCATCTCAACTACTCAGTGTTGAGGCATCCATATTGATCAATGATAGGGATAACTTAGAGATAGGGGTTTAACACTTCAAAAGTGTTCTTGACAGGTCATCATCAGTGAATGCAGAAGTCATTTACTGATTACCTTGAGTTGAAATCAATCAGTCCCTAGCTGAAATTCCAATTAAATAAGAGGTTTTGAATGCCATTAGGCTTCTTTCAAGGGGCAAAGCACCTGGTTCTGATTCTATTCCAGCTGAGATCTACAATGTATGAGGTCCATTGCTCATTCAAAAACTAATTGAAATTTTTCCAGGTTACATGGCATGAAGAGGTTATTCTCCAAGAATTCAAGGATGCCTCCACTGTCCATCTCTATAAAGGTAAAAGTAATAGATTGTCTTGTGACAATCACAGGAGTATTTCTCATTTAATATTGTTTCCAGAGAATCTCAAAGGATTGATCCTTTACCAGGAAGATGGCCACCTCCCTGAGAGCTAATGTGACTTCAGAAAGAGTTGAGCAATAACCAATATGGTGTTTGCTGCCTGACAACTCCAGGAAAAATTCCAGGATTGGAATAGATGTCAGTATATATTTGTTAATGACTAAGGCCTTTGATACCATCACTTGTGAGGGTCTGTGGAAAAGTATATCAAAATTTGGTTGCTCAAAGTTCATTAATATTGTATGCCAATTTCATGACAGCATACCTACGTTGGATAGTGAATGATACTTTTGAGATTTCCCAGTCACCAATGGAATGAAACAAGGATGTGTACTTGCTCCCATACCTTATAACATGATGTTTTCAGCTATGTTATCAAACACCTTCGCTGTGGAGAACATGGAATCAAGGTCAGTTTCAGCACTGATAGAAAATTCTTCAACTTGAAAAGGTTACAGGCCAAAGTGGAGGGAGTGTTGGTGCATGATCTTCTGTTTGCAGATGATTGTACATTTAATGAAGTCTCTGAAACTGTAATGCTACAAAGTATGGATTAATTCTCTGCTGCTTGTACTAATTTTAGTCTAGCAATTAATACCAAGAAAACTCAGGTACTGCATCCATATGTGGAACCATTGATTACAGCAAATGGAAAGTTTGAGTGCTGTGGACAAATTCACTTATCTTGGCAGTGTCATTTCCTAGGATATACACATTGACAATGAGTTGATATATTGCCAGAGCTAGCTCAATATTTGGGCGATACCAAAAGAAAGTGTGGGAGAGAAGAGGTATTGGACTACCAAACTGAAAGTCTACAAAGCTTCTGTACTGAACTCATTGCTGTATGCCTGTGAAGCCTAGGCAATCTACCAGTCCCATGTCAGGAAACTGAATTGCTTTCATTTAAATTATCTTGGGAAGATTTTGAAGATCACCTGGCAGGAGAAGATACCAGACACTGAGGTTATTTCTTGAGCTAAACTGGCAAGCATTACATCATTACCATAGAGTGCAATTATGATGGGTTAGTCACATTGTTAGAATGTCAGAAGTATGCTTGCCAAAAAGACTATTTGATGGTGAACTCACAGAGAGTTGGTGCTTACAAGGATGTCAAAAGAAGCTACACTGAGTCACCCTGAAGATCTATCTTCCTTAAGAACTTTGGAATTGATTGTGTAGCATAGGAAACACTGGCACAAGACCGCCCAGCATTGTGTACCCTCATTGGTGAGGGTATTGCATGCAGTGAGGGTATTGAAGCAACTCAAAGGAAAGGTGACATATGTAAGTTTAGAGTGAATATCCCAGGTGTTCATATGAACTATTTGTGCCTGACATGTGGTAGAGCATTCCAAGTTCACATCAATCTGATCAGTCACTGTAATTTTTCTCAAACATAGTGATATCACTTTGATCTTTTAAGATAATGAAGGACAAGAACTGAACCAAACCTTTACTTGTTTCACCCCTCCTCTTATTGGAAAGGCTCCTAGTTTATCCCTATCACATAAAATATTTGTTGATGGTTTTAGATAGATACTACTACTTATTATTATTATTATTATTATTATTATTATTATTATTATTATTTTCCATAAGGCAATGGGGTTAAATTACTCATCCAAGGTCACACAGCTGGATAATTATTATGTGTCTGAGACAATATTTGAACTCAGGTCCTCCTGAATCCAGGACCGGTACTCTATCCACTGCTCCACATAGCTGTCCCTATACTGCTTACTAGTTTAAGGAAAATTCCATTTATTCCTATACTATCTAGTGGTTTTTTTTTTAGGCTTCTGCAAGGCAAACGGGGTTAAGTGGCTTGCCCAAGGCCACACAGCCAGGTAATTATTAAGTGTCTGAGACCAGATTTGAACCCAAGTACTCCTGACTCCAGGGTGCTTTATCCACTACGCCACCTAGCTGCCCCTTCTCTCTAGTGTTTTTAATAGGAATGTATGTTGTCAAAAGCCTTTTCAGCTTTTATTGATATAATCACATGATTTTTGTTGGTTTTGTTACTGATCTGTTCAATTATATTGAGTATTTTCCTCATATTGAATCATTCCTTATAAATCCTACCTGATTGTGGTGTATTATTCTAGTAACATCCTTGCTGTGATCTCTTTGCCAAAATTTTAATTAAGAATTTTGCATCAATGTTCATTAGGGAGATTGGTTTGTAATTTTCTTTGTCTATTTTGACTCTTTCTGGTTAGGTATCAGCACCATATTGGTGTCATAAGAGGAATTTGGCAGAACTACTTCTACTATTTTAAAAAAATGATTTATGTAAAATTGGAATTAAATGTTCCTTAAATGTTTGGTAGGATTTAATTGTAAATCCATTGGGACCTGGAGACTCTTTCTTAGGAATTTATTAATGATTTGAATTTTTTTTTTTCTGAAATGGGGCTGTTTAAGTATTTTATTTCCTCTGGTAGTTTGTACTTTTGTAAGTATTCATCCATTTCACTCAGGTTATCAAAATAGCTCCTAGTGACCTTTTTAATTTCCTCACGTTAGTAGTGGGTTCACCCTTTTCATTTTTGATACTGGTAATTTGATATTTTTCTTTCTCTTTTTTAATAAAATTAACCAAAGGTTTATCTAATTTATTTTTTCCCATTAAAAATAACTCAGTTTTATTTATTTATTAGAACATGGTTTTCTAGCTTTCAATTTTATTAATCTCTCCGTTGATTTTCAGAATTTCTAATTTGAGATTTAATTGAGGATCTTTAATTTGTTTTTTCTAGATTTTTAAGTTGTATACTCAATTCATTGATCTTCTATTTCTCTATTTTATTCATATAAGCATTTACATATTATAAAATTTTCCCTAAATACTGCTATGACTGCATCCCATAAATTTTGGTATTTGTTTCATTGTTATTATTTTCTTGGATGAAATGATTATTTCTATGATTTGTTGTTTGATCTCCTTGTTCTTTGAAATTGTTATTTAGTTTCCAATTAATTTTTGTTTTATCTTTCCATATAAATTTTTTATTGTTTTATGATCTGAAAAATTTACATTTATTATTTCTGCCTCTCTACATTTGATTCCTGCCTTTCTGATTTTATGGCCTAATACATGGTCATTTTTAGTATAGGTGTCATGTACTGCAGAGAAAAAGGTATATTCTTTTCTTTCTCTATTCAGTCTTCTCCAAGAGTCTATCATATCTAAGTTTTCTAAGTTTTTATTCAACTTTTTAACTTCTTTCTTGTTAATTTTGTGGTTAGAGTTATCTAGTTCTGACAGAGGAGGTTGAGGTTCCCCATTATCAAGTCAGGCTAAAAGCAAGGTGTAGTGGTGACAAGGCTCTTAAATTACCTAATTCTTTCTTTACCAAAAGCCCAAGAGCTAAACTTTTTCTTTTAGCATTTTATTTCCCCCCAGTTACATGTAAAAAAAAGAATTTTTAATATTTGATTTTTAAAACTCTGAGTTTCAAATTTTCTTCCTTCCTCTTCATACCCCTCAGCCCTCATTGAGAAGGCAAGTGATTCAATATTGATTATACATGTATAGTCATTCAAAACATTTCCATATTAGTCATGTTGTGAAAGAAAGCATAAATGAAGTGGATGACACTTGAACTTCTCTTTTGAACTGAGAAAAAGGAGGAAGAAATATTTGTACAATTGAGTAAAGTGGATGGATTGCTGGACTGGAGTCAGAAAGATCTGACTTCTAATCTGGCCTCAGACACTTTCTGGGTACCTGGATCAAATCACTTAATCTTTATTTACCTCAGTCTCCTCATCTGTAAAATAATGATAATAAGATCCACCTCTCAACTGTGAAGTACTTAGCACAGTGTTTGGCACATAGTAAATATTATTTCAGTGTTAGTCACTATCATCATCATCATCATCAAAATGTTTACTCAGCAAGGCAAAAAGAGGAAAAGAGAAATAAGTGATATAGGGAAATTAATGGGAGGGTAGATTAATTGAGGGAATAATCCTAAGCAAAACAAAGTCTAATCAAGGAGGGTGGATCTCCCCCCCCCATTTATTTATTTATTTATTTATTTCTCATTTTGTACAATTTTTTTTACATTCATAAAATATTCTTGTTTAAGAGTAAATGAAATACCCCTCCCCCATAAATTTAGACTTGCTTGAGTGATAAAGTAAAGGGGAGAGAAAAAAAATTAAAATTAAAAAAAATAATAGTAATCATTGTAGGTATGGCCAGGTAGCGCAATGGACGAAGCACCAGCCCTGGAGCCACGAGCACCCGTGCCCACATCCAGCCCTGTACACTCAACAATCACTCAGCCTTGTGACATGCAAGCCACCCGATCCCTACTGCCCTGCAAAAACCAAGAAGAAGAAGAAAAAAAGACCCCAAATAAAATAAAATAGTAATAATAATAGGGGTGGCTGGATGGTGGACAGAGCATTGGCCCTTGAGCCAGGAGCACCCGGGTCCAAATCCGGCCTCAGACAACCAACAATCACCTGGCTATGCGAACCCAGGCAGGCCACCCCGCCCCATTTGCCCTGCACCCTCCCCCAAATAATAATAATAATAATAACAACAACAACAACAACAACAACAATAATAATAATAATAATAATAAATGTGCTTGAGTCTCTGTTCCAACACCACCAACTCTGTCGCGGGTGGATCACATTCTTTATGGTAAGTCCATCGCAAAAGTTGCTTCCATATTTTTCCAACATTGCCATTGTTGATCACAACTCAGGAGGGTGGATCTTGAAAATTTTTTTTTAGAAAAGGAAATAGAGGACAAGGAACTGTGATTGGATAAGTAAAAGAGAAGAGGGGCCAGAGAGTAGAAGCAGATTTCCTAAAATTTAGAGCACTGTTTCTGAGCACATTGCTTCTCCCTTTTTCTTTTTGAAGAGGGAGTAAGAAAATAGGATATAGGCAAACACAATTAATAATAATTATCATGAATATCAATATAATGAACTCACCCTATAGAAAGACTCCAACAAAATTTTGTTCTACAGAACACACATGAAAAAGATGTTACTTGGTCATTTCTAGCTCTACATGTCAGAAGTCATGGGGTTTTCTTGGCAAAGATACTGGAATTGTTTACCATTTCCTCCTCAAGTGTGTCCCCATTTTATAGATAAGGTTAAGTGACTTGTTCAAGCTCACATAGCTAGTTAGTGTCTGAGGTCAGATTTAAACTTAAATCTTCCTTACTCCAGGACTGGTGCTCTATCCACTGTACCACCAAGCTATCCTGAAACAGATACACATAGAGTTAAAATAAAAAAAAAATAGAACAAAAAATATTTTGTTTTAATTACCTTAAAATAGGGCAGGTATAGCCATTGTGATTTCAAAGAAGGCAACGGTATCAAGAAACTTAATTAAAAGATGTAAACAGGAAAACTATATTTTATTAAAGGGACCAAAGGCAGATGTAATCAGTACTAAATATGTATAAAATAAAAGGTCTAGCATCTAAATATTAAAGAAAAATATCAGTGAGGTATAGGGAATAATATTAGGAAGTATAAAATATAGTGAGATGAGGGGCTTTTTCATTTATTCCTTTTAGAACAAGATAAATCTAACAATAAAAAGAAAAAAGTTAAGAACCATATATAATTTTCAAAAAATTACATATAATATAGAGATTTTCAAAAACAAATAGGCATATTGCTTAACTGTTCATGTCATCTTTAGAATAGCTGACCATATATTAAATCATAATACAGAAAAGTACATAAAAGGAGAAATACTAAATATCTTTTACAGATCACAAAGCAATGAAAATAATACTCAATAAAGGATTCCTGAATAAAAATTAGTGGGAGACTAAATGACAATACAAAGAAAAAACTAGTTAAAGATTAAATTATGGAAACAATAAGTAAATTCATTAAAGGAAATGACAGCGATAATACCACATGCAAAAATTCTGGAGTTGCAACCAAAATGATTCCTATTATAAATTTATAATCTCTGAACACTTTCAATATTTAAAAAGAGAGTAATAAATTGGACAGCAACTAAAAAATGAGAAAACTAATAAACCTGCCCTAATAAGTTAAGCACAAAATAGAAATCCAGAAAAATTAAAAAAGAATGAAAAATTTAAAAGAAAAATCATTGAATAAAAATTAAACCAGGATATAGAATTTTGAAAAAGAAACATAAATCATTAATTAATTTGATCAAAAATGAAAGGAGAAAACCAAATTACCACAAAGTGAAAATATTCTCAACCAATAAAATAGAAACAAAATTGAAGATATTAAACTGAAAATCTAAATGAAATGGATGAATATTTATGTAATATAAAATATCTAAATTAATAGAATAGTAAATTGAGCATAGAAACTCAATATCAAAAATTGAGTATAGAAATTCAATATTAAAAAAATTTGAACAAGGTATAAATAAGGAAATAAATAGTAAATAAATAAATAAGGAAGGAAGAAAAAAATACCCAGGATCAGATGAATTTAAATTGAATTCTATTAATAATTTAAAGAATAATTTATTATATTTTACATAAACTATCTAAAAATAGAAGGATCCTATCATCTTTTATGATACCGATATATTATTGACAGAAACCAGGAGAGTCAAAACAGAGAAAGAATACTATAGACCAATATTCCTAATGAAAATTTACATACCCATTTTAAATGAAATATTAACAAAGATAATAGAACAATATATCAGAAAGATCATACACTATGACTAGATTAGATTTTTTCAGTAAGGCAGGACTCATTCAAAATATACACATTAATGACTTTATTAATAAACCCCCAATTTTATGGTATAGTAATAGAGTACAGAAAAAAGCTTCTGAAAAGATTCAGCACCATTTCCTATCAAAAATACTAGAAACATGGGAATAAAACATTTATTTCTCAAGATATAACCAAATATAATTAAAGGGTCAGCATAATCTGTTACAGAGATAAACTAGAAGTCTTCCAAAAGATCAAGAGTAAAGTAGGGATGTTCATTGTTAGCATTAGTATTCAATATAGTGTTTGAAGTGATAGCTATAACAATAAGACAAGAAACCAATTGAGAGAATGCTTAAACAAAGAACAAATAGAATTTTTTTTACAGATTATATGATGGTTCAGTTGGAGAACCCTAGAGAATCAATTAAAAAACTAATTGAAACAGCTTTAGCAAAATTGTAGGGTATAGGATAAATAACATAAATCGTCAATATATTGAAGAGGCTATGGGAAAATAGGCACATTAATGCACTGTTGGTAGAGCTGTGAGGAAAAAGTCATTCTATTCCCAGAGAGCCATTAAACTGTGTTATCCTTTTACCCAGTAATGTCTCTACTTGTTACAAAGCCCAAATAGATCCAAAATTGAGAAAAGAACCTTTTTCCTTTTTTGAAAAATGCAAATAATGGTGCTTGATATCAGCATATTGTACTATTAGAAATCATTAAGGACATGGTTTCAGAGAAATCTGAGAAGACATGAACTGGTGCAGAATGAAATGAGCATATAAATATATTTTCAAAAAATAGTTTATATAATATCAATAATCTTATACAACAAATTTTAAATACAGCAACATTGACTAATAAAGGATTAATTACAATTGCAGATGACTTATGAAGAATTATACTGTTCAAGATCATTTTGTAGTGTCAATGTACTGAAGAAGTACCCCTCTATTGGGGAACGATTGAACAAGCTGTGGTAAATGACTGATGGAATACTATTGTCCTGTAAGAAATCATAAACTGCTGATTACAGAAAAAAAATTGGAAAGACACAAACTGATGCTGAGTGAAGTGAGCAGAACACTGTACACAGTAATAACATTATGTGATGATCCACTATGATAGACTTGGCTCTCTCAGGAATACATTGATCTAAGACAATCCCAAAAGCCTTGTGATGGAAGAAGTCTTCCATATCCAGAGAAATTACAAAGAAGTCTAATGCAGACCAAAGTAAACTATTTCACTTTCTAAAATTTGTTTTTTTGTTTTTTTTCTTTCTCATGACATTTTCCCTTTTGTTCTGATTCATAACATGGCTAATATGGAACTATGTTGAACTGATTGTACATGTGCATATCAGATTACTTGCTGTTTGGGGGTGAATGGAAAAAGAAAAATGTGGAACTCAAAATTTTACAAAAAATGAATGTTGAAAACTGTCTTTACATGTAAATAGAAAAATACCAAAAAATGAACAAAAAGAAATATGCTACTTAGCCCTTGCTAGAGAAGTGATGAAATACAAACTGAGTCATTTTATTTTTGGAAAGTTCAATATGAAAATTGGTTTTGCTCAAGTGTACATGGATATAACGGGTTTTGTTATCACGTTTTCTTAAATTAGAAAAGGTGGGAGGGAAAGAAAGGGAGGAAGAAAAAATTGACTTCATTGATTGTCAAAATAAATGATCAATAAAAATAAATGCACACATGCAATATTAAATATTACATGCATAAGGTATAGTTGGTATCACCATCACACTTGAAGATGACTAACTGGGGAGGAGAGCTAACACACTAGATGAGAGTGTGCAAAAACTTTTGACAACCTAGAGCACTTTGTTAAATAAAATAAAAATTTCTTAAGGATAAATGAAGAGTTTTACACTTGGGAACAGCAACAACAGCAATTTCAGAAATATATGGTAGAGAAGGCATCATTTTATAGTTTGTCTGAAAAAGATCTTGTTTTAGTATACTATGAACTCAATGTTATACAGTAGGTCATGTGGTGGCCAAAAAAGACAATAAAATCTTGACTGTATTAAGAGAGATTTAGCTTCCCAAAACAGAATTATGTGCCATATGAAATTCATATGCTATTATTTGTCCTTGTACCTCATCTGGAGCATCACGATCAGTTCTAAATATCATAGTTTAAGAACAATGATAAACTAGAGAATTCCCAGAGAAGGGA